>NC_081421.1:17464539-17787019 GCF_949786415.1 Peromyscus eremicus | reverse complement strand
GCTTGCACTTAATTATGTAAGTGTGCATGTCTGTCCACGCAGGTTTCCAGCTCAGGCATTTGGATTTGTGTTCTTGGGAGTACCTTGAATGAAGCTACTACAAGAACTACATGCATATACGATCTGGTGTAGGACACAGGGTTGTGGCTTACTTGATAAACACATAGACATGTGGTCACAAAGTCACATAGATTGTCTATAGTTAAGTTTATGAGAAATTGCCAAACTGGTTACCATGGTAGCCATGTCATGACATGGTTACCATGTCATTTGTGATGCTGTCTGCAGTGTGTGAAACTGTGTATTTGTGATGCTGTCTACAGTGTGTGAAACTGTGTATTCGTGATGCTGTCTGCAGTGTATGAAACTGTGTACTTGTGATGCTGTCTACAGTGTGTGAAACTGTATTTGTGATGCTGTCTACAGTGTGTGAAACTGTATTTGTGATGTTGTCTGCAGTGTATGAAACTGTGTATTTGTGATGCTGTCTACAGTGTGTGAATCTGTGTATTTGTGATGCTGTCTGCAGTGTGTTCTAGTTTCAATTCTATAGCCAGGTGAGTGCTTGGAACTGACACCTTTATGGCCCCCTTTCCTTTCCTTTCTTTCTAACTCCATAATGAAGACACTGTTCCCTTGTGCATATTTTCTATTTATTCTATTATGTTCTTGTTTATTTACTTAATGTCTTGTTTTCTTAAAAAATTGTAGGATTTTATATAATTGATCACATACTTTTTAAGATTTATTCTATTTTTGTTTATGTTTATATGCCCGTATAAGTATATTCTGTGTTGTGTTCAGGTGCCCTTGGAGGCCAGCTGAAGTCACAGGCAGTTGTGAGCTACCTCAGGTAGGCAATGGGAACTGAACTCAGGTCCTCTGGAGGAGCAGTAAGATTGCTTAAGTGATGAGTCATCTGTCTAGCCCACATACATATTTCTTATTTCTTTCTGTACAGACTTACTATGAATAAATTTTAAATTTGCAACAGGTCACTTCTGAGCTGAGAATCATGTTTCTAAACTAGTGTCTGTGCTGGTTAGGTTTTGTCTACTTGACACAACTCAGAGTCATCTGGTAGGAAGGGATCCCAGCTGAGGAGTTGCCTCCATCAGCTTGATCTGTGGACATATCAGTGGGACATGTTCTTGATTAATGATTGATATAGGAGGGCCCAGATCACTGTGGGTGGCATCATCCATGATGGCTAGTCTTAGATGTCAACTTGACTACATCTGGAATTAGTTAAATCCAAAAATGGAGGTCATACCAGTGAAGGGTGTGAATTAGAAGGATCCACTTCTAATCTGGATCTTGAGGTGGGAAGACATACCTTCTGCTGGAAGCCTACCTTCTGCCATGGAAGGAGTAAGCTTTTGCTCTTTGCTTGCTTACCCTTACCTTGCTAGCACATCTATTCCTTCACTGACATTAGAGCCTACTTCTTCAAGATTCCAGCATATACAGACGACATTCAGCCTTGTTAACTGAGCAGCTGCCAGATTCTTGGACTTTCTGTTCATAGCCAGGCATTGCTGGATTAGCTGGACCATACATAGCCTGTAAGTCATTCTAATAAATCCTCTTTGTCTCTTTATAGAGAGATTCATTCTATAAGCTCTGTAACTCTAGAGAACCCTGACTAACACGCCATCCTAGGAAGGTAGACCAAGACTGTACAAGAAAGCAAACTGGTCAAGCCAGGGGGAACAAGCTAGTAAGCAGTATTCTTCCATGGTTCCTGCCTTTGCTCTTTCTTGAGTTCCTGCCCTGGATACCCTCAGTGACAGACTATAACCTTTAAGCCAAGCAAACCCTTTCTGTCCCAAGTTGTTTTGGGTTATGGTGTGTATCACAGCAATGGAAGTGATCTAAGATGGCATTATGGCGAATTATGTTTCAATCTACTTAATAATATTGAACTAGCTCTGAGTCCCTAAGGCAATCTCAATTTGGATAGAATATGCTACCCTTCTATGTAATATTGATTTGTTTGCTGGAATTTTTAAAGCCTTACATCTGTGCTCATGAGGGCTGTTGTTCTGAACATTTCTTTTCTTATAAACGTGTTTGCCTTGGCCTCAGAGTGATGTCCAGTAGGAAAATGAGTTGTGATTTCTCCCTCCTTCTCCCTCACCGCTCTTGCCTCTCTCTCATGATTATGTCTTCATTAAATGTCTGGAGCCTTGGTAGCCTTTATCAATTCAGCTGTTTGGGCATGGAGTTTTCTACAACAATTCTTTTTTTTTTTTAATTTATTTTTATTTTTATTTTGCAATACAATTCAGTTCTACATATCAGCCACGGATTCCCTTGTTCTCCCCCCTCCTGCCCCCCTCACCTTTCCCCCAGCCCACCCCCATTCCCACCTCCTCCAGGGCAAAGCCTCCCCTGTGGACTGAGATCAAACTGGTAGACTCAGTCCAGGTGGGTCCAGTCCCTTCCTCCCAGGCCGAGCCAAGTGATCCTGTATAGGCCCCAGGTTTCAAACAGCCAACTCATGCAATGAGCACAGGACCCGGTCCCACTGCCTGGATGCCTCCCAAACAGATCAAGCCAATCAACTGTCTGACCCATTCAGAGGGCCTGATCCAGTTGGGGACCCCTCAGCCATTGGGTCATAGTTCATGTGTTTCCATTTGTTTGGCTATTTGTCCCTGTGCTTTATCCAACCTTGGTCTCAACAATTCTCGCTCATATAAACCCTCCTCATTCTCACTAATTGGACTCCCAGAGATCCACCTGGGGCCTAGCCATGGATCTCTGCATCCAGATCCCTCAGTAGTTGGATGAGGTTTCTAGCACGACAACAATCAGGGTGTTTGGTCATCCCATCACCAGAGTAGGTCAGTTCGGGCTGTCTCTCGACCATTGCCAGCAGTCTGTTGTGGGGGTATCTTTGTGGATTTCTGTGGGCCTCTCTAGCACTTTGCTTCTTCCTATTCTCATGTGGTCTTCATTTACCATGGTCTCCTGTTCCTTGTTCTCCCTCTCTGTTGTTGATCCAGCTGGGATCTCCCACTCCCCCAAGCTCTCTTTCCCTCGACCCTCGCCCTTCACTACCCCCTCTCATGTCCAGGCTGTTCATGTAGATCTTATTCCATTTCTCTGTCATTGGGCGATCCCCGTGTCTTTCTTGGGGTCCTGTTTTCCAGGTAGCCTCCCTGGTGATGTGAGTAGCAGTCCAGTCATCCTTGTTCCACATCTAGTATCCTGCTATGAGTGAGTACATACCATGATTGTCTTTCTGAGTCTGGGTTACCTCACTCAGGATGATTTTTTCTAGATCCATCCATTTGTCTGCAAACCTCATGATGTCATTGTTTTTCTCTGCTGAGTAGTATTCCATTGTGTATATGTACCACATTTTGTTTATCCATTCTTCAGTTGAAGGGCATCTAGGTTGTTTCTATGTTCTGGCTATTACAAACAATGCTGATATGAACATAGCTGAACAAGTGCTCTTGTGGTGTGGTTGAGCATTCCTTGGGTATATGCCCAAGAGTGGTATAGCTGGATCTTGGGGGAGATGGATTCCTAATTTTCTAAGAAAGTGCCATATTGATTTCCAAAGTGGTTGTACAAGCTTGCATTCCCATCAGCAGTGGAGGAGAGTTCCCCTAGCTCCACATCCTCTCCAGCATAAGGTGTCTTCAGTGTTTTTGATCTTAGCCATTCTGACAGGCGTAAGGTGGTATCTCAGAGTTGTTTTGATTTGCATTTCCCTGATGATTAGGGATGTTGAGCAATTCCTTAAATGTCTTTCAGCCATTTGAGTTTCCTCTGTTGAGAATTCTCTGTTTAGTTCTATACCCCATTTCTTAATTGGACTGTTGGGCATTTTGATGTCTAATTTCTTGAGTTCCTCATATATTCTGGATATCAGTCCTCTGTCAGATGTGGGGTTGGTGAAGATCTTTTCCCATTCTGTAGGCTGTTGCTTTGCCTTGTTGACCATATCCTTTGCTCTACAAAAGCCCTCCTATATACAATAGACAAAGAAGCGGAGAAGGAAATTAGAGATACATCACCCTTTACTATAGCCACAAATGACATAAAATACCTTGGGGTAACACTAACCAAGCAAGTGAAGGACCTATATGACAGGAACTTTAAGTCCCTGAAAAAAGAAATTGAAGAGGATGTCAGAAAATGGAAAGATCTCCCATGCTCATGGATAGGCAGGACTAACATAGTAAAAATGGCAATCTTACCAAAAGCAATCTACAGATTCAATGCAATCCCCATCAAAATACCAACACAATTCTTCACAGACCTGGAAAGAATAATACTCAACTTCATATGGAAAAACAAAAAACCCAGGATAACCAAAAGAATCCTGTACAATAACACAACCTCTGGAGGCATCACAATCCCTGACTTCAAGCTCTGCTATAGAGCTACAGTAATAAAAACAGCTTGGTACTGGCATAAAAACCGACATGTGGACCAATGGAATCGAATTGAAGACCCTGACATTAATCCACACACCTATGAACATATAATTTTTGACAAAGAAGCCAAAAGTGCACAATGGAAAAAAGAAAGCATCTTCAACAAATGGTGCTTGCATAACTGGATATCAACATGTGGAAGGCTGCAAATAGATCCATATCTATCACCTTGCACAAAACTTAAGTCCAAGTGGATCAAGGACCTCAACATAAATCCAGCTACTCTGAACCTGCTAGAAGAGAAAGTAGGAAGTAGTCTTGAACGTATTGGCATAAGAGACCACTTCCTAAATAGAACACCAGTAGCACAGACACTGAGAGAAACAATCAATCAATGGGACCTCTTGAAACTGAGAAGCTTTTGTAGAGCAAAGGATACGGTCAACAAGGCAAATCTACAACAATTCTTATAACTAAAAGTTTAACATAAATAATATCATAGATAGAGTCACCTTGACACAAACTCAAAATCATCTAGGAACAAGGAACAAAATCAACTGAGAAGTTGCCTCCACCACATTGGCCTGTCAAATTCTGAAGACGTTTCTATGATTGCTAATCAATGTAGAAGGGCCCAACCTACTGTGGGCAGTGCCATCCCTACTTAGGTGGGCCTGGGCTGTGTAAGAACGGTCACAGAGCAAGCCAGGGGAGGAAGCCAGTAAACAGCATTTCCTCTGTGGGTGTAGTTGCTAGTCTTGAGTCTCTGCCTTGCCTTCTCTTGACGACAGACAGTCATCTCTAAGCCTAACAAATCCTTTCCTCCTCAAGTTGCTTTTGGTCAGAGTGTTTTGTCACAGCGGTGGAGAAGCACATTAATCTGTTCAATTTCTTTCATAGTTACTAAAGTGGTCACGTTGCATGCTTCTCATTGAGGCACCTTGAGCAGTCTGTCTTTCAAGGAGTTTTTTAGTCTCATCTACGTTGTTTAATTTATTGGCCCATGTGTGTCATGGCTTGCATTGTTTCACTAGATTCACTGAAGTACTAACACCAGTAACTCATTTGTGGCTTGGTTTGGAAATAGGACCCTTGGCTATGCAGCTAGTTAAACATGAGCCCAACTTGGGGAAAGGTGGACCCTAACCCACTATGACTGGCCCTTACAGAAAAGGGGAATTTAAGCACATATCTACACAGAGAGACTGTGGAGGGAAGGTTAATGTTCAGCTTATGTAGACAGAATTTTCTCTGGTCCTACCTTGCCAAGCAGTCCAGACGAATCTCTCCCACCTGCAGTTCCACAGCCACTTATAAAATAATTACTCAGAGGCTTATATTAATTACAAACTGTATGACCTATGGCTTTAGCTTCTTGCTAGGTAGCTCTTTCATCTTAAATTAACCCATTCCTATTAATCTATATGTTGCCACATGGCCATGGCATTACCGGTCTGCTGGCATCTTGTTGACCTTTTTGTGGCGGCTGGCAACTCCCCAACTCTGCTCTTCTCTTAGTGTCTCTGTTTGGATTACAACAAGCCTGGTTGTAAGCTTTTTTGCCATAGGCCAAAATAACTTTATTTATTATCCAATGGGAGTCACACGTATTCACAGCATACAGAAAGACATCCCACAGCAATCTTCCATAAGTTAAGGAACTACCAAGAACCAGGAGAGAGGCCTGTGGTAGCCTTCACCATTCGACCTTTGACTCCAGAACTACTGGGGGGTGCATTGGGCTCTGTTTAAGTTGGAGACATGGGATCTATTTTTTCCCACTTTCTTCTTTAACAGTTTAAGCTCCGTCATTTGATAGAAGACAGGCTCTACTCTGAGGCAGGCATGACTAAGGCTATCCTTTCTTAGGGTTGCTCAGTGTCTGCCTACCCCCAGCTTTCCCCAGGGAATTCTGCCTCACCTAACAGGAAAGTGTCACTTTTCTCTTGTTCTTTTTGTGGGATGGGTTCCTGTCAGTAAAATCCTTCCCTCTCATTCTGTTGTAATATGGTTTTCTTAAAGTATAGGATGATGTCTGATTTGGGGGGAGGTGGTCATAATTTTGCATGAAAGATTAAAATACTATGGTCATATATCAAAATAAGAGCCCAATAACTCTGTCACCTAGGCTACAAACCTGTCTCTTGTAAGAACCTTCTCTTTCCGGCCTTTCTCCCATATCTCCTTTCTCCCATATTTCCTTTCTCCTTCTCTCCCTCCTCTTTCTTCTTCTCTTTGTCATTCCCTCCTTTTCTCTCAGTCTCCCCTTCCCTCCTTCTTCCCTCTCTCCTCTCTGTTTTCTCCCCAGCTCTCCCTTCTTTCTTTATCTCTCTCTCTCTTTCTTTCTTTCTTCCTTAATTCCTTCCTTCCTTCCTTAACAATTCAAAGAACTAACTACATGGAAGAAATGGTGTAAATATTTCTTGAATAAATAAAGCCCAAGAATGGAGTCATGGAGAGTTGATGTTGTTCTACCTTCATTCATTAAAGGCCAAGAAATCGTTGTCGGTGCTGTTAGTAGACTTCCTATCCTTTGGCACCTCTTCTTAATTTAAAGCATTAAAAAAATATTTACTTATTTTATTTTCTACATTTGGATATTTTGCCTGAATGTATGTCTGTGGACCATGTGCGTGGTTATTGCCACAGAGGCCAGAAGAGAACATCAGATTCGCTGGACCTGGACTTAGGTATGACTAGGAAATACCATGTGGCTGCTAGGAGTTAAACCCTGGTCTTCTGTAAGAGCAAGTGTTCTTAACTGCTGAGCCACCACTCCAGTCCCAGGGGCTTTTATTCCATTCATATTGTCACAGGGCTCCAGAACTTAGCACAACTGACTCCATGATTAAAGTGCCATTGGGCCATAAAACTCAGCATGTAGACAACATCACCTGCCAAAACAGAAGTAAAGACCTAAGCCATCCAAGTCCGTAGTTCTGCAACAGTCTCAAAATGCACTAACCTTGCTTTTTGCCTCTATAGTTCTGCTTCTGGCTAACTGTTCTTGTTAACTGAAGTATGTCAACCCAAGGCATGGTTTTTATGCTTAAAAGCTCACCCTGAGAAAGGCTATATGGGGATCCTAAACATCAAGTGTAGTCTCCGGCTGACTAATAAAGACTTTCTACTGGCTTAAAGCCATGTCTGAGCAGTCTTCACCACTGGTTACCTCACAACAATGTAAAAACTGACTCTCGTAAGATGAACAATAGGCATTTCATAAGTGAAGGATGAATGGGCTCCAAGGACAAAATAAATATATTAATTCAAAATGCTGCAGCCATTTCTTGTTCTTAAGCCTAAAGCATCCTTCTCCGAGGTGACCAGTGTCATATCCAGGACTGTGGCTCATACTCTTGGCCTAGGGCTTGAACACTCTAGCTACATGCTGACCAACAGTGCCCCAAACCCCCAGAGGCTGAGAAGACACAGAATTCCCAAAGTGACTTCACTTAGGTTGAAATGTTATCCCATTTTCTGGGCCACACACGGAAAACCATCCCTTCGTTTCATGTGGGATAGGGCATCATGCAATTTCATTCTCTCTTCTGAAGCTTCAGAGGCTGTAATTCTGGACCTGGCAGGCTTTCAGTGGGGGCTGACTTTCTAAGAAGAAACTTTTTTAAAAAAGTTTTATTTATATTTTCTGCACCACACTGTGAAGTTTTCTGGACGCTTTGTCTCTCAAAGGCAGGATTAGAGCACAGACAGCAAAGCCTGCAATTCTATACTTAAAAACATTTAAACAAGATTAATGTCGACTATCCAGTTACCTGGCATCTCTATGGAAGCCTCTACAGGAGTCTCTCAAAGAACGTGAAGCCCCACTGTGGCATAAATAGGTCAATTTTTCAAGCTATTATCTGCCTGAGATCAATCACTATTCATGGAAGGCAACATTATAATAAACAACAGCAAAGGGACCCTCTGTGTTTGTTTGTTTTGACAATAAGATCTCAAGTCAGATAGAACTAATCCGGTTTAGGAAGCATCAAAGCCAAATTCTGCTGCTTTCTTGGCTCTCACCCAGTTAGCCATCAACAATGGAAAAGAAAGTGTTCCTCTTCCTCTCTCTCTCTCTCCCTCTCTCCCCCACACCCCCAATCCTGCATCTGCATCCCTGTGCACAGAGATCTGCCCACAGCCACATCAAGTGCTTTTAAGTTTAGTGCTGCTTCTTATACTTAACATTTCCTAAGTTATAATCAGACTCTTGCATAAATATTTTCCAAAAATATGTGCCAGTGGCTACCCCCTCAGAAACAAGCTTTCCAAATGGGTCATTCTCCCTAAGACGCAACAGATTGCCGAAGACAGTTTCTCAAGTGCAAATGATCCCCTTACAACAGTAAAGACACACGATGGTTTTCTGGTTGGTTGTTTTTTAGTTTTTCCCTGGATATCCTTGGTTGCCCTCAAGCTAGCTGTGTGTAGAGCAGGCCGTCTTTGAATTTGTAGAAGTCTTCATGTCTCTGCCTTCTGCGTGCTAGGGTTGAGGTGGGCATGTGTACCACCATGGCCAGCTAAGTAAAATTTGTCTTTCTTTCATTTTTTTTCTTTTGTTCACAGACAGGGTCTCACTATGTACCCTTGGGTGGCTTGGAACTTGCTATATAAACACGGCTGGCTTTGAATTTACAAGCAATCTACCTGCCTCCAGCTCCCAAATGCTAGGATTAAAGGTGCATATCACTATATCCCAAGAGGATGTTCTTACATTAAAAAATTATCTGTGTGAGAGGATAGGACTAATGTCTATAATAAATCATATGGATATTTCATTTCTATGTGTTATTTAATTACTAAATTCAATATATTTTGGACTATATACATGTGAAAAAGCATTCTCAGATGTGGCTGTCCCTCCGTTGGGTTTTGTTAGTACTGAGGGACACTCTCCTGGAGGAAGAAGTAAACAAAGATCTCCTCATCCCACATAGAAAACTCACACCAAACCAAAGGATGGGTACCACTGAGGTCCAACTCAGTGAATCAGGGAGCTTTATTGGGGCCACCTACAGGAGCAGAAATGACTCAAAGACAGCTGCATCATCAAAAGGCCACCCTAGCACTGGTTACAGCTCATGTAGACTGGAACCCTGGAGCTGACTGTGAGACTTGAGGCAGCTTGGACAGTGCCTCTTTTAGGAAGCTTGGCTACTCTGAGCCTTTGTCCAAGTAGCTCAGCTGGTATAATAAAGTCTCTCAGCAGTCCTTATTGCTTTAATCAGCTTTGAGAGAAGGAGGCCCAGTGCATCTGCTGAGTTTCAGGGGCTTCCTGAAGTTACTTAGTTGTTTACTTCCTGAGTTTTAAGGAGCATCCATTTAGAACATCCTGCATCTTTTTTTTTTTTTTTTGGTTTTTCGAGACAGGGTTTCTCTGTGTAGCTTTGCACTTTTCCTGGAACTCACTCTGTAGCCCAGGCTGGCCTTGAACTCACAGAGATTTTCCTGCCTCTGCCTCTCGAGTGCTGGGATTAAAGGTGTGCGCCACCTCCCCCCCCCCCCGGGCCATCCTGCATCTTAATGGGCTGCCTGAAATAGGAAATGTTTTACCCTCCTTTAGAACATTTTGAATCACAAATAACTTTCTTGCAGGATGGAAATGATCAACTCAGAAGAAGTTGCAGAGTAGTAAGGAAGATAGACCTGTTGGGGTTATGCATAAGGGATATCAGGTAGCAGCTACTGAAGGTCAGAAGCTGACTGTGAATGCTTCAGACCCATGGTTCTCAATGGGGGTAATTTTTGTCCTGCATGGAACATTCTGGAATGTTTGTAAACTTTAGTGACATCAGTAGTAGAGAAAGTTGCTGCCAGCTTCAAATGGGTAGAATCCTTATGTTTTAAGTTTATTGCTCAAGGTGAGGTTAGTGATGTCAGAGATCAATAAAACCAGGGAACTAGACAAGATTTTTAGCAACTGTAATCAGCAGGTTCCCAAGGAGAACAAGGATGCTATAGAAAACCCCAAGCTCTGGGGGCAGAAAGACAAATGTGTATAAGCACCTTAACTGTGATCTTCTGGACAAGAATGGGTGAGACAGGATATGCAAGTTTAGGACTGGCTAGCTGTGTTTACACGTGGCACCCCTGTAGGAGTTACATTTACTATGACTGATACAGACTGAGATATAGGCTATCTAAAGGCTGTAGCTGGTCTTTGGCGGGCCAAATTGGGGACCTCTCAGGGGGCATCTTACAGACCAGAAAGCACCATTCATGGGATTTAAAACTAATGGAGGCAGAGGGGCTGTGTAGAAGGGGGTTGGGTTGGTGGAAACAGGCTGCTAGGACATGTTCTTGGGGCTATATATCTCCTTTTCCTTTGTCTTTGCATCACATCTGCTGCAGGCTCCCACTGATGATGCCACCACGACACTCTGCTGCAGGCTTCCACTGATGATGTCACCACGACACTCTGCTGCAGGCTTCCACTGATGATATCACCATGACACTCTGCTGCAGGCTCCTACTGATGATATCACCATGACACTCTGCTGCAGGCTCCCACTGATGATGTCACCACGATACTCTGCTGCAGGCTTCCACTGATGATGTCACCACGACACTCTGCTGCAGGTTCCTATTGATGATGTCACCATGACACTCTGCTGCAGGCTCCCACTGATGATGTCACCACTACACTCTGCTGCAGGCTCCCACTGATGATGTTACCACGACACTCTGCTGCAGGTTCCTATTGATGATGTCACCATGACACTCTGCTGCAGGCTCCCACTGATGATGTCACCACGATACTCTGCTGCAGGCTTCCACTGATGATGTCACCACGACACTCTGCTGCAGGTTCCTATTGATGATGTCACCATGACACTCTGCTGCAGGCTCCCACTGATGATGTCACCACTACACTCTGCTGCAGGCTCCCACTGATGATGTTACCACGACACTCTGCTGCAGGCTCCTACTGATGATGTCACCATGACACTCTGCTGCAGGCTCCCACTCATGATGTCACCACGACACTCTGCTGCAGGCTCCTACTGACACCGCTATGACTGGTCCTGGTGCACGAGACCCAGCAACTACAGACTGAATGCTCTGAAACCAAGAGCCAAAAATAAATCTCCCTCCTTTAAATTGCTTTTGTCTGATTTCTGATCACAAAATTTCAACTCATACATCCAGGAAATACCTGGGTGTGTCTGTGTCTGTGCAGTATTTCCAGAGGCAACCAGAATGTGTGAAGGCCCACCCTGAGAGTGGGCAGCACCCCCTATATCAGGCAGCCTTCACCTCAGGACATCAGACTCCAAGCATTTCAATCCTTGAACATGGACTTTTGATTGTCATTCTCTAGGCTCTTCAGGTCTCCAGTCTTGGGCTGGGGCTGCCTCATGGACCCTTGTTATCTGGATGCTTTCAGCTTCTTGGGCTCAGCAGTTATTGTAGCCTGAGAAAGGACAGAGTGGATCTACTCAGCTTCTAATTATGGGAGGCAAGCTAATAAATCCTCTGTTATAATTATATTGTAATTTTTCTATTGGTTCTGTTCCTCTGGAGACCCTAATACAAAATGAATATGGTAAGAACAACATGCTAAAAGAAAGCAATTGTTTTATGCATGGGTTTTGAAGTCACATGTTCCCTCAATTTTCATTTTTGTTATTTAATAATCTGCAGAGCTTAGAAGTAGAAATCAGTGTTTGTGTGTTGAAAGTTCCAATAATTTCTCTGTCAATGTATATCAAATGAGAAATGATATGTAAAGCACCCACCAGATATCTGGTGCCAGATCAATGCTCAATAAATCTTTATTTCTGTCCCCCAATTTTTCCTTTCAATAATTACAGCAATGAAAACCAGTTAAATTCCTCTATCGGAAGGGAAAGTTGATTGCTTTTGTTAAAACACCAAGTAAAATGAGCAAAAAAATCAGAACACAAAGTTTCACCAAAAGCCACATGTATTAACCAGGGTCTTCTAGAGATACAGAAGTACACACACACACACACACATACACACACACACACACACACACACACACAGAGAGAGAGAGAGAGAGAGAGAGAGAGAGAGAGAAGAGAGAGAGAGAGAGAGAGAGAGAGAGAGAGAGAGAGAGAACTGGTTAGAGTGCCATAGAGGATGTGGTCCAATTATTTCAACAAATTGTTCAAGAAGCCAATAGTCATTTGGTCCAGAGGATGAATGTATCAGAATCCTGAAGAAGCAGGTTCTAACACCCGGGAAGGAATGAGCGTGCCAGTGAGAGGAAGAGCCAAGAGGCCGAGAGTACAAGCCTCCTTCTTCCATGTCCTTATATAAGCCACCATCAGAAGGTGTGGCCCAGATTGAGAGTGGCTCTTCCCACCTGAAGCGACCCAACCAAGAAAAATCCCTCACAGGTGTGCCCAGCTACTTGAGCTTTAGTTAGTTCCAGATACTCTCAGGTTGACAACCAAGACCAGCCATCAAACCATGGAAATGTAAAGTCTGTTTACTGGGAAAGCCTACCACACGGACATAATGTTCCTTGTTGATCTATGGTAAAATTTGACCTTTTACCTCAAATGAGTGACTTGTCGGAAATGAAATCTTCCACTGAAAAGCTTGGAAACCAGGTTACTCTAGTTGTCAGGACAATTGTGGGATCCCCAGGTTTTCCTGGGGCAGCAGCACCTCCCTGCTCGCCTGGCGATCCTGCTGCCCTGAGACTCATGCTCACATAGGCTTTGCAGTCTCTGGCTAGGATCTCTGCTCTCATTAGAACCCTGGTTATGTCTTCCTCTTCCCTCTTCTTTTTTTGCCCTCTGAGACAGGGTGTCCTATGCTGCCCTGACTGGCTTGGAACTCACTACGCAGACCAGGGTGGCATCAAACTTTCAGAGATCCACCTGCCTCTGTCTCTGGAGTGCTGGGACTCAAGGCCTGAGCCATCCTGCTCGACTTCTCCAGCCTTCTTTCTAGTGCTCTATGCTCCTCCTCATTTTCTTCCTTGAAAACAGTCATCTTTTTGCACTGTCCTCTGTGTGTGTGTGTGTGTGTGTGTGTGTGTGTGTGTGTGTGTGTGTTTCCCTGTCTCCTGTATAATTTTTAACTTTGAGGCTGCTCATTAGTGAACAGCATTAACCATCTTCTATGTGCAGAGTCTCCCCATGACTGGAAATGCCGCTTTGAGATGTTGTGGTGTGTTTGTGAACCAGTTCCTGTAAGCATGACTCTAGATGCTCTTAGATGCTTCTCCTATCATATAGTTTCTTCCTGATAAAGGAAGAAGGGAGCCAGGTGTGGTAGTGCATGCCTCTGAACCCAGCACTTAGGAGAAGAGGCAGTAGAATCTCTGTGAGTTCAAGGTCAGCCTTGTCTATATAGTGAGTTCTGGGACAGTCAAAGCTATTTAGAGATAGACAGACAGATAGATAGATAGATAGATAGATAGATAGATAGATAGATAGATGATAGATAAGTAAATAAATAAATGAGTGAATAAATAAGTAATAGTAAAATAAGGGCACATGTGGTTTCCTGGAACAGTCCCTCTGACACCATTATCTTCACAAGATCCTGGAATGCTTTCAAAAACTGGGGATTTGCAGTTCAGGATGTCCAGGGACATGGCGATGCTTTAATCTATCAATGAGGTCCTCTGGGTGGACAATACCTCATGACAGGACACACACACAAACATGCACACACAGAGAGGCATGCACAGGGGAATTGACAGGGGGAGGGAGGGAGGGAGAGAGAGATACCATGTCAGAGAGAAGCGAGAGAGCAGGCAAGAACAGGTTGGTTCTTTTAGCACTATCCAGCTCCCTGGGGAAATGAGTGAATCCACTTCTATGAAAAGTAACCCACTGGGCAAGACCAGCATTAATCCTTTCACACAGGACCCAGCCCTCTCCCACCAGGCCCTACCACCTCTCAGCACTATTGCGATGGGAGCCAAGCTTCCCCACATGAAGCTCTGGAGAACAAACCATATCTGACTCATAGCAAGCCTCCTGTCACATACTGGCCTCTAGCTGCCTCCAGCATTCAAAGGCTGAGTTACTCTTAGTTCTCTGATGTGTCCCTTCTTGTCTCCTGTAGTTGTTATTCGAACGCCTGAAGCACTTCCTCACTCTGCTGACTGAAACTTCTCTTTCAGCCTGAGTATGAGACGTTCTCATGGAGCCTTCTCTGAGTTCCCAGATCTTGACTGTGCTGTGACTCATAGGCTGTGAGACACTCATTCCCGTTCAGCTTCCGAGCTCAGGAAACCTTTGCTCAGTGACTGAGGATGGACTTTTAACACCGGCCAAAGCTGGCTCATATCTTATTATATTAATAAATACCAATGATCATTCCAAATAACTCTGATAATTACCGAAACTGGGAACAAGGAAGGTTCCTCTCCACACATCTCTTGGATGAAGCAAGAGATGTTTTCTTTTCCTCAGCTGATTCTCAAAATTGTCTTGCAGGTTGGCTCAATGTTAGTTTAGTTCAGACCACATGTTTTCATACTGGGTTGCAGCCTTCCTGTGGAACTAGGAATGTGGTAACCAGAACAAACTCATTTTCTTAGGACACTTTCCATGGAAGCCGGGGCATTGATTTCTTACGTTTCTTCAGAAGCAGATGAGAAGAAGTTGATAATTGGCTTTTGGCCGTGGATATTAACCGTACAGCTTACCCTAGAACAGTATGCTGAAACATTGAAAGGCAAACATATTTATTTAAAATGAATGAAAGCTGAGAAAATGTTGGCTGATCAAATCAGCCTTTTCATCACCGAATAGTTCACATTCGTTCAGCTTTTAAATGTAATTTTTAAGATTATATTTATTTACATGTATGTATACGGTTTGCACATGGAGGTTACAGAACAGCTCGAGAGAGTCTGCTCTCTCCCTCTACCATGTGGGTTCCAGGGAATCAAGTGTTCTTCAACAGGTGCTGCTGGCCCTATCTAGTCTTCCATGTGTGAAGTTTGTGAGGGTAATAACTAAGAAACCTACCTGTGCGTCAGGACATTTGCTGACATGTTGAGTAGCCTCACAAGGCAAGGATTATTTCCTCTATCATTTTTCTAATTGCTGTTTTAGTTGTTAATTAAAGGAGAGGAGTCTGGGTAGCTCTTTCCTTTATGTCAACAAGCTCGAGAGCCTTCAGTAAGCTCAACCAGGAAGCTCCAGGAGCAGAAACAAGAATCCAGGCAGCTGCTCTGCCCCGACAGCCTTTGAACTGCAGCTTTCAATCGCTCAGGATTATAGTACCTGGCACAGTTCCTGGACAGTTGTTGGGACACATTAGATTTGAGGAGAATGAATGAATGAGCACCCAGTGTATCAGAAAGCCTAAACAATTAGTGGAGATTTACAGTTTCAGTAAAGTATAGATAAAAACGAGACCCAAGGATCCAGTTCTGTGGGGCGCTAAGGAAGCCTTGAGTGAATGAGTATTGCTGACAAGGACCAATGATGCCTCAGATCCATGAGAACTGGCAAAGCCTTCTTCCAGGTAAGCCTCAGAAGCCTGGCAAAACCTTCCTCTGGTCCAAGTACAAGAGTTTACGGATGATAGACCAGTATGTGTAAAAACTATCAATCATGGATTCCCCCTCCAAAAGTAAGCCATGGAAACAACATTTCTCCAGGGCATCTGCTTCAGTTCCTGCATCTAGGTTCCTACTGGAGCTCCTGATCTGGCTTCTCTTGATGATGGACTTCCAGCTGTAAGGCACATAAACCCTCTCCTCCTTAGGTTGCTTTTGGTCCTGGTGTTTATCAGAGCAAGAGAAAGCCAACTAGAACACAGGAAATAACCCAAAGATAGTTAAATCCCACTGAAAAATAAAAACTGCGAAGAATATGAATAACACTGGATGGCTTCAAATGAAAATAATAAAATATCTATCTTCTCCAGTTTCTTCATTTTTTAAAAAAAATTTCTATCCCATAAGAGTAATTGATATTGAAGTCATGTGACTTTTCTTGAAAACAAATGCTTCTTATGGTATTTATCCATCTCTCTTTTAGAAATGTGTATGTTTAATTGCCTGAATGTTTAGTTTTCTCTGAAGTGTTAATGGCCTCATTATAGTTTCATCTGTATATTTTAATTCTATTAATTCTTACTATATACTAATGTATTCACATTTACAGATGTAGTATGCATATGGCATGGGGCCTGTCCTGTGTGAACCTTTTTATGTAGATTATTTATGCACTATTCCAACACTTGAATTCTACACAATTGTCTTTGTTTGTGTTTTGCTCTTGACAAGCACCAGCTTCCTCAGATCTATTGTGATATACCAGTTGAAGAGACTGCTTCAAAATGACATGGTTAGACATTTATAAGTGAAGCTGGTACATAGTACCTTGTAGTGACTCATTACAAGTCCAGTCTACTAGACAGGTGTGAGAGGGCTGCAGAACAAGCATCCCCTGGTGTAACTGATGATGTTAATGAGATGAAAGATAGAGCTTTCCACTCAAGGGAGCATCATCTTCTACAGAGGGCAGGAGAAGCTCTAACTGTGAAGGAAGGGAAACAGGGAAGGAGCATGTTGACAGCATTTGTGTAAAATGCCTCGTGTCCCCTTTCATTTCAAACACTCCTATTTTCTCAGTAGTGTCCATGTGGGTTTGTTTGCAACAGATGGCTACTAGACAAAGAGTGCTCCTTGTCTTTCAGGTTGTTGGAAGTATGGGGGCAATTTTCATTCTACCCTGATTCAGTTACTTGGCCATTGCGTGGCTGCCTGGAGATTGACAGCATAGAGTTGATTGTGGTGACATTTTGTGTATGCCCTAACAAATAAAGCTTGCCTGAAGATCAGAGGGCAAAGCCAGCCACCAGTTACTGATAGAGGCCAGACAGTGGTGGCACACTGTAGCTGGAGATTTCTCCAGTCCTGCTCGGGCCTGCAGCCACTTAGACCCAAATAAACACACAGATGCTTATATTATTTAAACTGTTTGGCCTAATGGCTCAGGCTTCTTGCTATCCAGTTCTTATATCTTAAATTAACCCATTTCTATCAATCTATAAGTTGCCATGTGGTACTTTACATCTTGCTTCTCCTGGCGGCAGTGGCTGGCAGTCTCCTTACTCAACCTTCCTGTTCCCAGAATTCTCTTCTCTCTTCCAAGCCTACGTACATTTTTACACACATTGTGAACTGTTTAGAGCTTTATCCCATCTGAATCTGTCTTACTGTGAATCTATCGCTTTAAACTGCAGCATGCTCCACCCATCTCAGCTTCCCAAAATGGTAGTGGTATGCTTACCACCAGCTCTGGGAACCATGCTCCCACAGACTCTGGGAAGCCATGGATCTATGCTTCCATCTAGCAGCGTGTAGCCCAAAAACTTCTTTGTAGCTAGAAGTTTCTCTGGTCCTTCCTGGGCCCTGCAGTCCCATGGCCTGCTTATAAAATAATCACACAGAGGCTTAATATTAATCAAAACTGCTCAGCCATTAGCTCAGGCTAACTACTGACTAGCTCTTACACTTAAACTCAGCCCATTTCTGTTAATCTATATGTTGCCACGTTTTCCTTGGCTTTACCTGTAAGCCATTACATGCTGCTCCCTGGACGGTGGGCTGGCATCTTGTGATGAAATGTGATATTTTATTTGTATGTTAATAAATACAGTTGACTGGAGATCAGAGGTCAAATAGCCATTAAGCAGAAGTCTGGTGGTGGTAGCACATGCCCTTAATTTGATCACATGGCAGGCAGAGTCTCTGTGTGGTCAAGGACACAGCCAAGCGTGGTGACACAAGCCTTTAATCCCAGTACCAACCATAGAGACCTAGAGGTCTGTATAGACTGGCAGTGATGAGGAAGTCATGTGGCTGGGCTTAGAGCCAATGAGAAGGCAGAACAGGAAGGCAATAAAAACACAAGTCAGGCAGGCAGAAACTCTCTCTTGGGGGAAGCTACTGCCAGTGATAAGCTAAAGCTAGTTGTGGCTATTGCTCTGATCTCTTTGGCTATTTCCTTTCTATTTGGCTCTGTGTTTCTTATTTACTAAGACTATTTAGAATTTCGTCTACAGCACACACCTTTAATCCCAGCACTTGGGATCTCATGCCTTTGCTCCCAGTACTTGGGAGACACACACCCCTTTAATCCCAGCACTAAAGAGGTTGAGGCAGGAAGTGATATGGCTGGGTGGAGAAAAGGAATATAAGGTGGGAGGAGACAGGAGCTCAGTCCTTTTTGGTTGAGAAGTTGGTGAGGTGAGAGGTGGCTGTGGCTCATTCCTTTGTATTTCTGACCTTTCAGCATTTACCCCAATATCTGGCTCCAGGTTTTTATTAAGACCAATTAGGATTCATGCTACACTTGATAACAAAGGTAAGGGTTTATTGTTGGGGACTCTGCAGCCATTGTCAATCACTCTGCTGCAGGAGAGGGTTGATATTCCTATGGAGGTAGATGAATTTCATGATAAACACTGGCAGGAAACCACCGAGAGAGAGAGCAACACTAGCCTTATGGATACATAGATTAACTGCTTTGTTCTTACCTATTTCAGCATATTATGATTGATAGTTTGAAAGTTTAGTCTTCCCTGAAGTTTTTATGGCTTCACTGAATTTTCATTTATGTGTTTTAGTTCTCAGAAGGCTAATTCTTTTCATGTATTAAAATGTGACTTTGATAATGGGCAACATATAGTTAGTCATGTTCACATGTGTTTTTATATCTGTAGAGTCTGTGTTCTTAGGCATTAGATGCAGTTGCTACAATGAAAGCCAGATATTTTAGGATACTTGCACCATGTTTGTTGGAACTAGAGATATTATTTACTATATGGAACTTTAAAATAAAATCATCTTAATGGACAAGGGATAATGGTAAGATATTTTTCTTTTTTTCAGTTCTAATGGCTCTTTCATATACTCTGACATTAGCTGGTAAGTCATAAGGAAAACAACCATTAATTTGAGTAACACATAAAAGCTGAGGGTTTAAGATGCCACATTTGTGATACCACAGTAAAAAGAAAAACAAAGTGAAATACCAGAATCTGCATTTTAAAACTGTGTTATTAAATGCTGATTGATTTTTTTCCTATACACAATAAATGTTGTCTTTACTAGTCAGTTTAAAATACAAAGTGCAAATGGTCTGGTATACTGTGTGTGTTTGGAACCCCAGCATTGAGGGCAGAGACAACAGGTCCCCAGAACTCTCTGGCTGACCAGTTTAGCCAAAATGTTGAGCTCCAGGTTCAGGGAGAGATCTAGCTCAAAAAATAAATGTGGAGAGCAATAGAGGAATATGTTCAACATTGGCCTTTGGTCTGTACACACACACACACACACACACACACACACACACACACACGTGTTAATAAGTTCTTAATGCTATCACTGCAGCCTAACTATGTGTAAAATCTAATATTTTTATGGATGACAATAAATGGCTCATGTGTAAAGGGAGATGTTCTCCTGATCTCGGAATTAAAAGCCAAAATCAGAGCTGGGAACAGTAGCTCACACCTTTAACAGTATCTCTCAGGAAACAAGGCCAGATAGAGCTCTGTGAGTTTAAGACTAGCCTGATCTACATTGTGAGATCCAGGCCAGCCAGGGTTACATAGTAAGACCCTATCTCAAAGGAGAAAAAGAAATTAATTTTTAACTTAATGATAAATCATTCTTTCATAATGTAAGCTAGGGTACCAACATGATTGCTGGTGTGAAGTGCCTGTTAAAGGGACTTTGCTTGTCATAAGTGAAATTACAGTGAGTTTTGTTTGCTCTGGTGCCTTTAATTTAATCGTTTGTTATAACTGAATCACTCTTATCTCACCCTAAACTCACATGTGTTTTGTGTTCTCTTGAAACCATACCACGGTTTCTCACACTCATATAACTTTATTGTTGTTTTGTCTTTGTTTTTCGAGACAGGGTCTCTCTGTGTAGCCCTGACTGTCCTGGAATTCACTCTGTAGCCCAGGCTGGCCTCAAACTCAGAGATCTGCCTGTGTCTGTTTCCCAAGCACTGAGATTAAAGGCGTGTGCCACCACTGCCTGGCTTAAATTTTCTTTTTCTCACAACTTTTACTTTAGAAATTTTAAAGAATTTTGTATTTATAGAAGTGTTCAAATGTGAATCTTTGCAAAATGCATTATTTTTTACTCTGAAAATATCATATTTTCAAAGGTATACCAAGAAAAAAATTTATAGAACTTACTTATGGAAAACAAGTACAAGGGCCGGGTGGTGGTGGCGCATGCCTTTAATCCCAGCACTCAGGAGGTAAAGCCAGGTGGATCTCTGTGAGTTCGAGGTCAGCCTGGGCTACAGAGTGAGTTCCAGGAAGGATGCAAAAAACAAAACAAAACAACAACAACAAAAAGTACAAGGCTTATATTTAGCAAAAATTATCACTATTATAACATCTCATCTATATGGAAAGTAAAACATGAGCAACTCTTCAGGGTACAGAATCATTTCTTTGGCTGATATTAAATCTAAGATAAGAAGAATTCCCAGTAAAATTTGTGTGTACTTCTGTAAGTGTACTTTTTGCATGTGGGGCTGTAAAAGTCTGACAAAAACAGGAGTTTAGTTTGCTCTGGAGCGAGGATATAACTGTTCCTAGAAGGTGATGCTCTTCATAGTCTGTTCTTTATTACACCAAGAGTGACTGCTTCCTCAGAGTGTACTGTGCTGGACAGCTATGAGTTTCAGCAGGATCCTTGTTTAGCCATAACCTTCTTGTCTCATCTTCAAACAAGTTCCCAAGTGGAGTTCAAAATTCAAATCATGAAATTTTCTCTCAAATCCAGACAGGAGACAGAATCTGTGGTAAATCCAGGTAGGAGGTAATCAGAGTGAGAAGGAAGGGCGGCAGTTACTTTTGGTAGCCTTCCAGGGCTGTCTACAGAAGAGTGTGAGTATACCTCCCAGGACTGTCTACAGGAAGAGTGTGAATATACCTCCCAGGACTGTCTACAGGAAGAGTGTGAATATACCTCCCAGGACTGTCTACAGGAAGAGTGTGAATATACCTCCCAGGATTGTCTACAGGAAGAGTGTGAATATGACTTCCATTGTCCCTAGCTAACAAGTTGCAGACACTATTCAGTTGTTGTTGCCTTGTGTTACAGCTTTGGTTAAGTCAGGCTTCCCTACCTCTGAGCCAGACACCTGCCAATTTCTGTACCAGTTCCAGTGTCTGAAACTACAAATAACTCACAAATCAAACTGGCTGCAGTGGGAAGACACTTCTCACCCTGTGTCATGGTACCCAGATGCAAGCTGCTTAGGGGTTAGTTGAAACTTCAGTTCAAGTGTAAAATGATCGGATCCCAGAATCTTTCTGTCTTTTGATCTCTCTAGGCACACATGGGTTGGGTCCCACATGTCCTGCAAGCCAAGGCTATCTCATGAGGTAGGAAGATGTTTCCAGACAAGGATTTTGCCCCACTTTTTTTCTCCTTTAAATAACAGAACAAGGACACGTGCAAGTTTCTAAACAAATCAATGATGAGTGTGGGGAGGGGCTACAGATCATGCTTGGACAAATCAAGTTCATTTCTTGAGGTGGCATTAATTCTTTAAGCATTGTCTCAACCCATCAGTGGATGATGTTCAGAAGGCAGGGGGAGGGGGCATATGTTGGTGTCAGCATGTGCTGGCCCTTTCATCTTCTCTGACATACACAGCACCTGTAACATAAACTTGGAAAATGTTCATCATAGTAAGTGTGATTGCATACAGACAGAAAACACCCTCATGCCCTAGGCTATTTTACTTATAGGAAAATGTAGCTATAAAGGGTCACTTCCTGTGGATGCTTATCTCCTGTTGTTCTGGCAAATCAAGTCATGTAATGATACAGATCAGAGCTGTTGAGAAATGCCAACCTCTACCATGATACTTAATGGTATCAGTCAAATCCTTATTCTATGCATTATTTTTTACATGTTTTTCGTCATGTTCTTTCTCTTCTTTTAAAAAAAATTAGTCATGCATTATAATAATGTCTCGGTGTAGTTAATGTAAGTATGGTGTGTAGAAGCATTCAAGAGGAAGGCAAGAAAATGCCATCCAAATTAAAATGTGGCATACCAGTCTAAGACTACATGGCAATTTCTATCACACTCCTCCCTCCCCTTCACCCCAAAGGCCGACTGTTCAGATTATTAAACTGATTTTAGTCTCCATTTCAGAAAATCCGTTTCAAGTTTAAGACCAAGATTCTTATTTTCCTCAAATTAATCTACAACATTTAAATCAAGAGAAATGTGACTTGAAGTATTAAGGAGAGAACTTCCTTACTTCCTAAAGTGTGGACTATGAGATTGTTCAACAATAAAAAATCATTTGGAGTTCATAAGGAGTCTGTCATTCTATTGTCCTAATTCTTTCAAATGCTTTAAAGAAAGGAACAGTTGTTAATGAAAGTGGTCTTTACACAGTCACACACAAGACAGTATCAATGTAGCCCTCTCTGTCCACGAATAAGGGAAACAGTAAAGGAATGAGAAACTCCAGTCTGCAGTGCTCGGCATTCAAAGCTGGTTTGGGAATGAGTCAGGTGTCCATTTTCATTCTTTCACTAGATAAACAATTTCTGAACAGTCTGAACATGCCAGGTCCTGGTCTGAGTTCTGGGAATAAGTGGTAATCACCAAGTGTGAAAAGTTCTCTGTCGTCTTAAGGAGTCTAGAATCTTCTAAGGGTGACACACCTAAAAACATGCTGATTAGGGTTAAGAGAAAACATCAAGGGAATGGGGGAGGGGTGTGTGTCCATGTGTGCATGTTTTATACATATGAGACACAGTCAACTTCATAGGCAGAGCTCACTGAGAATGACTTGGGAGTAGCACTTGCATTGCTGAAGAATAAGGCATGCCAACACTTGTTTCCAAAACACGGTTCCTGGAGTGCTCAGGAACTCCATGCAAGCTGCTGGGGCAGACTTCCTTCCAGGAGGGAGTGGTAGGAGACGGAAGCAGAAGATTCTGGAGAGCCTGAGAAGCAATGGTGGCTTATTTCTGCTTAGCTGCTAAAGGTATTCAGCTAGTGATGGAGTGTGGGGTTGGTAGGAAGAGAGAAATATTTCTAAGTCTATTTTGAAAACGGAATAGAAGCAAATATGAAAAATGGAAAATGTGTTATAGTTTCTTTCGGGGGACCTGCTGTTACAACTGTAACTGAAGAAGAATGAAAAATGAAGAATTAATATTTTGGGACAGAAAAGGAATGCTGCACTGGGACTTACCAGCCCTGTATCCTAACAGCTGACAAGTCTTCAGCCTAGTGGCCCTGAATAACGTCTTTTCACAACTCAAGCTTTGTTGGTAAATGGTGTTGGCTAGAGGAGTACTGAGCATCCCCCACAGTTCTGTAAATAAAGTTTTATTCGAACCCAAAACAATCTGGCTGTTTTTGCATCCCAGCAGCCGAGGTCACCCAGAGAGTGGATAGCAGAGGATGTTTGCTGACTCTTGGCCTAGGTGTGCAATGAGAGCGTGATGGTGGAGTTTGAGAGAATCTGGAGTTCTCTTTGTAGCCAGATTCAGCAGGTCAGAGCAGGTAGCTAGACTGAAGTGGGGTGGGGTTGTCTGTGGCCCTGCATCCTGAGGATTCCTAGGAGAACACACTCCTGCCTTTACTACATCAATAGAGCAAAGGCCAGATCTTAAGCACACACATTTCCTCCGTTTGTTATACTAGTTATTCATTTATTGATTGGTTTGTGTGTTCACTTGCTCCTTCAATCTTAACGCATTTGTGTATGAGCATAGGCTTAAAACAAGTTTGAATTGTGGCATATTGAAATGTGAAGAGTACAATTATTGTAGATTTTAGTACATTTTCATTTTTTATTTTCTCATTTTTATTAAAGTGAAGAAAATTACATACAAAAGTAAAACAAACAAACGAAAAAGACAAAAGTGAACATATACCCTTTGTCCTTGAGTCTCACCCTGATTTAGATCTGTGAAAGGCATAAAGCCAAGATGGAAGAAACAGAGATGCAAAGTTGTGGATCATCCAGAGATTAGGATTTGGTGTTTGATTGCTTTGGTCTGTTTGAGGGACTGTGCATACACTTCCTGAAGAAAAGTGAGTAAAGGCTGAAAAGAAGGTGGAAACAGCAAAGATAACTTTTACAGCACCACCTTCGCTGTCCTCAGATCTAAATACCCATAAGGCTCAGCGGGAGGCCACTAGAGTCTCAATGCCCCCGGGCTCCCTAGAGACCACTGGAGTCTTTTGGCATACTGTTCAGTTCTTCTCTTTTCAGGTCTCTTAAATCTCCACTTAAAATTTAAGTTCTGGATAATGCCTTAAATTTTCTTTATTAAATTGTGAATTTCTCTTTCCATTTTGTGTTATACATCTAAGTAAGAGGACATCCTTCACTGCAGATAAGAAAACAAACAGAACTTGCACAAAACTCCAATAAAAAAAAATGAGAATATTTTTCTTTGGCCTACTGGAGTCAGCAATGAGCAATTGTAAGCAAATAGTCCCTTCTTTCTGACTCAGTCATTTACGTTCTGGAACCATCAGGAAGTCAGCTACCGAGTTCCTGTTTCTACATGATTAGGGAACTAAAGGAAGGTGATGAAGCCAGGGGTGGCGGAGGATGTGAGCAAGTAGCAAGAAGGCGAAAGGCTTGCACAGGCCCACAAAAGAACTAAAACTTAAAACCAGCTCTGAAAAATGAACAAGCAGGGCTCTGCTTTCTGTTGACTTAAAACAAAGGTGAAACAGCACCTCCCAACTATCCTATCCCCTCTAAGGGTCTGGGTTTATGAATACAGTAGTTTATAACAATATTGTGTTCTGTTTTCTTCATTCAGTAAGTCTGTATTCTTAGGGAGGCAGGTTGTTCTGTCAGAATCTCGTGTAGAATCCTGAAGAGAAAAGCAATCATCCTCACCATCGGAATCTACTATCATCCCAAGTGTTTATCAAGAGAGTGATGCATCATTATAAGGTGCAAGGGTCCTAAATCAGAAGAATAAACCCCTAACCGTGTTCCTTTGGCCAATTCCGTATTGGCTGTGCTGTTCGTAGTTACATCTTTGGTGATTCAAAGGCTTTTTGGTGTAGATCAGAAGCTTATTTCTCTATACAAAAAGGGTATTCTAAATTACAGATTGCTTGTGAAGATGATTTCCACTCAGGGTTCCCATGATGTTCTAAACTAAGCAAGCAGTACTAACAGACGCTCCGGTTAATATTTTCTCTGAAAAGACCTTGAAGGGATGAACCTCACTAAGGTTTACTTATGCTCATCAAAATTTGCTTATGTTGAAATTAACATTGAGATTTGGGGTTTCAGGATGTTTGTGGGAGTCTGTTTTGCAGGCAGGTATGCAGATGGTGGGGGCCCCTATAAATTGTTCTTTTGTCTCCTTTTGGCAAGCAGGTATTGAACCTGCAGTTTTCTGAATCTCTGCTCACATTAAAGGTTTCTCTCACAATTCAGGAGGTTGCTAGTTAGATGATTCTGGGAGCTGCTTGTTTTTCTTTCTGGCATCTGTAACATTAGTTTCTACATTGGAGACACCAATGGCACACACAGCTTCTTGAGTGTAAATGGTGTGTGTGTGTGTGTGTGTGTGTGTGTGTGTGTGTGTGTGTGTGTGTTCTCCTTCGATTTTTCTCTCATTCCTATTTTATTATGAGAAATGACTCCAAATAGTCTGGAAGACTCTACATTCACTGAAATGGTTATTGTCCCATAATCCTTCATTTACTCACTTGATAATGAAAATTTCATCTTTCATTCTGTCTTCATACAAGCAATAGAGCTGATTTCCCCCTTAGTCGTTTGGTGTCCTTACCTGTACATCTTTTTGTTGATAACCTCGCTGCAGACTTTACACTGGCTCACTTCAGCAGCGTCAGACAACACTTCTGATGGCACCCCACTTTCCGTCTCCTGATGATGAATTTTCTACCAATTGGGAGACCCTTAGGGTTTCTTTTCGCTCTGAATGGAGACCTTTTCTCAGTGGGTTTACTGTCAGTGGTTCTGGAAGTCAAGAAAACCCACAGCCTCCCTGTTCATTTACTTCTTCTCTTCCTCTCATCCAGACTCGTTGGCACTCCCACAAGCATCCTGCATCCCTGTTCTCTATCCGTTCAGTTTCAATGCATCTCCCTTGATTTCTCAAGTCGTTGGTGTGGACCTCAGTGGGAACCACCCTTCAAGTTCCCTGTGATTTGCTTTTGAAATCAATGTAAGTTTTCACTCTATACAAAAATTCTTTTAGCCAGCATCTGACTCACTTTATGCTCCCCCATGTTCCTGACCCAAGTTCTACCTCTCTCTCCCAGCTGCTGCTCCGCTCAGTCACTCCTCTAGTCCAGAGCAAGTGCCACCCACCACGCTGGAGTCTGCCTGCTGAGACCTGAGCTCGACCAACTTCATCTCTCTTTGTCAGTCGCTCCCCATAAGTATTACCAGTGGGAAGTGAGGAAAGGGTTGCCTGAGGCAGCTGGGGAGGAGATAGAGAACAAAAGGAACCTCCCATTTCCAGTCCCTGATTTCTCTCTTCTTCCTGACAGTGTCTCCTTCCTGAATCGCTCCTGTGTGCTTCTTCAGCTGGAGGCAGGTGTGTGGACCCCATCAGTAGTTGAACTCTGGTCACCAGCATAGGGCAGCTTTATCCCCAGGCCTCAGGCACCCCAGCCTCAGCCTCTGACTTCACCTCCCTCCTGAGCATCCTGCTTCATCCCAGCCTCTCCTCCAGCTTAGAGGGGATATCGCCAGCCTGTTGGGACTCCATCTCAGTGTTCTGAACTGCAGTTCTGTGGGAGCCACCTCAGAATTCTCTTCTGGCTTTTTCAGGTCATTAATGACAGTGATTTAGGCAACATTAGTCAAGCTTCAGTTTAAATTCTCTCTGGTTAAATAATTGACATGATTTCTGCCTCCTAACCAGATCCTAGTGGAGGCACTGATTGGTCCTTCGTTTCCAGGGATCTCCTTCACTCACTGAGTTTGGAAGCTGGTGGTTGGAAGAGACCTGAGACCCGTCTTACTGGCTGATGTTGTGTACACAGGAGCTGGCCACCCCTACCCTCCACACCCCATAGGAGAAGAATCTCAGCTCCCCATGTCCCAGACCCTGTCCCAGGATCTGTCAGGACGCCATGCTTCTGAGGTTTATCCAGGAGGCCCGTGAAGTGTGTGAGGTTGGTCAGCCTGCAGAGGAGGAGAGCAGTTCTGTCATTCACTCTCTGGATGGATCTGCAGAGCTTGGTGTCTCTCTGTGGCCTCGAGGGTCAGCTAGAACTGGAAAATGCAAATCATCTCAGACACCAGGGAAGGGTGTCTGCAGTGTGGTGGCTTGCCCTAAACCCTCAAGCTTCTTTCTTTCTTTGGGATAAAGTCTATATGAGGTAGGACTTGGGGAGATAACTTGGTCGTGAGAACAATGAAATCAGTGCTCTTGAAAAGACTCCAGGGAGACCCCAGAGATGTTCCCCGCCCCTATCTCCTGCGTGTCTTTAGTGACATGTTAGCATGTTAGGAAGCAGGCCCTGCATGCCAGTCTAATGGCCTTTTACAAAACTGAGGAGTTGTGTAAATTTCTGCTCTTTGTAAACTACCTTGCCCAGGGTATTTGGGTATAGGAGTCCAGACAGAAATTGTAGCTGTTTGTTTTTGTTTGACTGTTTTTTTGTTTGTTTTTTATGTAGGGTATCATTCTGTAGTCCAGGCTGTTGTGGAACTCAATATGTAACTAAAGCTACTTTGAACTCACAGTAGTTCTTCTGCCTCAGTCCCCTGACTGTTGGGATAACAGGTTTGAGTCATCCCTGCATAGCATCGCTGGCTTTTAGATGAAAGAAAAATATAAATCTACATCTTTTAAGTGTCATAATATCTCCACGTGTACCTCTGATAGTCATCTGGCTTTGGAAACTGAGGCTTATAAAGAGTATGTTCATTCTGACCAGTGTCATCTGGCTGCTAAGTGTATAAAGAGTATGTTCATTCTGACCAGCATCATCCGGCTGATGAGCAGAGATCTTCATCTCATCCTCAGCCAGGTTCAAGCCTGGCCCTTCCTCACCACCCGGGCTGTCTCCCTCCACAGTCACCCTTTTCCTACTTCTAATCACATTGTCAAATACGTTGGAATTTTATAAAGATTTAGGACTACTTACTCACCAGGCTAGTCATTCAGCGACTACTGTGATTAAAGTAGGTGTAGCCTTATAAACTAAAAGTGACTTTTATTCTGGTAGGCAGGATTTTACATTTGGTAACAATCATATTTAATATGCATATATTTGGAAATGGGGTCTTACTCTATAGCTTTTGCTGCCCTGGTACAGGATGGCTGTAAACTCACAGAAACTGTCCTGACTCTATTGATATGTCTGGATGCCAGGCATGTGCCAACACGCTGACTCTAATATTTACACTGTGTGTGCAGTCTAGTGGGTCTAACCTTTGAACAGTGTGTCACCACAGCCTTGTGACCCACAAAGTTCATGTTCAAGAACCACACGAATAAGTTACAAGAAAAGTCATTGAAAAACTCTCATAACTTTTTAATTTAGTTCACACATTTATGTTGGGTGCACCCATAGTCCCCCTCCACTGCTGGCTGGACATGTCTGTTCAAGGCTCTTTTCCAGGCAGTGATTTGTTACTCATTACAGCAGCCCCAGGAGGATACTGTTGTGGCCACATTTCCACTTTCACAAGGAAACAAGCTAGGATTCTGTTTCAGTTAGGTTTCTGTTGCTGTGATGAAACACCATGACTCAAAACAAGTTCTGGAAGGAAGGGTTTATGCGGCTTACGCTTTCACATCACTAAAGGAAGTCAGGACAGCAGCTGATGCAGAGGCCGTAGGAGAACACTGCTTACTGGTTTGCTCAGCCTGCTTTCTTGTAGAACCCAGGACCACCAGTCCAGGGACAGCACGGCCCACAATGGGCTGGGCTCTCTTCTATCAATCACTAATTAAGAAAATTGCTTACAGGCTAGCCTACAGCCCAATTTTGTGGAGGCATTTTCTCAATTGATGTTTCCTCTTCTCAGACGACTAGATGTGTCAAACTGACAGAAAACTATCCAGCACAGACTCTGAGATGGGGGGAAGTTTTCTGAGGTCTCAGACCTTGTGGATAGAAGTATTGGAGTTAAGGCAGCCAAGTCTGCCTTCTATTCAGAGCCTTTTTAATTTCTACATTATGCAGCAATGCTATCTTGTTTCTCTAATATTTTGCTTATTTAAATCATTTGAGTCCATGTTTTTTTTTTGGTTTTTGGGTTTTTTTTTTTTGCATTTATGTATGTGTATTCCTGTGTGTGTAAGCAGATGTGCTCACATGTAGGTGCATGTCTGTGTGGAGGCCATAAATTGAAGTTTATTTTATTTGTTTCTCACTGGTTTTGACTAGACTGGTTGGGCAGCAGGATCCAGAGATCGTCCTGTCTCCAGTTCCTTGCACTGCGTTGCTGATAAGCACCTTCATACCAGCTTTTTACATGGGTGCTGAGATCGAACTTAGGTCTTTACACTTGCACAACTGGCATCTTATCTACTAAGAAGTTTCTCCTGCCTATTTCTCACACGTTTGGAAATGTATTTTCATTTAAAACACATTTGGTGCTAACTGCATCTAATTGTCAGTTATTTTGAGCATAGTGAAAGGCTCACTGACCCTTGCTCTTTCATTTCAAAGCTTACAACTTTGCTTATGGATGAAAACTAAAACCAACATTAATTAAATTATATAATTTTATAGTCATTCAAATATACAAATACACCATGGCTTTGAAGATCATGTAGCATTGCATTTAGAATATAACCTTATAGATGAAGTTAATTCTAAAACTCCTTGAAGGGCCGGTGGCATAGCTCAATAGTTTAGTACTTCTTAGAAGGTACAATGGGCTGGTTTGAGCTCATCTCCCCTACTTTATTTTGATGTATCTTCTATGATGTTCTATACCTACCTTTTTAGTCACTTTGAAGATGGTTGGTTCTTTTTTGACATAAAGTATTAGTCCTTCAATGTCACTGTGACTCTTGTTTTAGCTCACCATGGTCTAATTACATGTGCAGTTTTCCAAACTCCCTAAAACATACACCCTTGTATCACAGAAAGTGGGCAATATGAAAGGGTGGAGACGGTATAGTTCTAATATTTAACCCAAATTTGGGTAAACAAAATTCTAGAAGCAAAAACTTAAAATTATTGTCTTAGAGGTACAGGGCAGTGGTATTACCTTTGCGTTAAAAAGCAGAACTCTTGTTTAGGACACACCCAGCTGAAGCTCCCTTTTTTAAAAAAATTATTTTTAATTTTTAATTTTATGTGTGTGTATATGGTGGCCATGTTCATGCAGTGACCACAGCGGCCAGAAGAGGGTGTTACATCCCCTGGAACTGTAGTTTCAGGCAGTTGTGAGCTGCGTGAGTGCTGGGAACTGAGTGCAGCCCCTTTGCAAGAGCAATGAGTGCTCTTAAGCACTGAGCCATGCCCTTCCTTCTAAAAACTTTGAATTGTTGTTTCTCCACTCCCTTTCCTTCTAAAAGCTTTGAATTGTCATTTCTCCAAAAAATCCATTTTGGATAATTAAATTAAACTAGAGCTATTATTGGTGGAGGGCATAGCACATTCAATTAGCTCTTGGCTAGAACATTCAATAAAACATGTCCCTGAGAAAATGACTTTGTGACTTAAAGGGAACAATAAGTAGATGACTCTAACTCCATGAAATGTTCTCCTGGTCAACACTGGAAAGTCAATGGACAAGGAATCAACCTGGGGACACGGACTGGAGAGGGTCTATCTTCTCCTTTGATGATTATTCCTCCTCAATGAGTCATGTGATCTACTATTAGTGGTTCTATTAACTTCAATTTTATTCTTAATTGCCCTGAGAAGTATTAAAATCCATAGCAACCAACAAGGGAACCTTTACTTTCTACTCTGTGAGATGCTGGGAATGAAGACTCAGAGGGGCCTTTGTCTTCCATAAACTTAAGTGTAATAGTATAATTGTGGTGGTATTGTGTTCCCCGAAATATTGTGCATGCTAATAAACTTATCTGGGAGAACAGAACAGCCACAATATTAAACATAGAAGATAGGCAGTGGTAGCACACACCTTTAATCCTAGCATTCCAGTGGCAGAGATCTACCTGGATCTCTGTGTGTTCAAGGATAGAGCCAAGCATTGTGACTCACGTCTTTAATCCCAAGGAGTGAGGTTTTAATCCCAGGGAGTGATGGCAGAAAGCAGAAAGGTATATAAGGCATGAGGACCAGAAACTAGAAGCTTTTAGCTGGTTAAGCTTTCAGGCTTTGGAGCAGTTCAGCTGAGATTCATTCCGGATGAGGACTCAGAAGTTTCTAGTCTGAGGAAACAGGATCAGCTGAGGAACTGGCGAGGTGAGGTAGCTATGGCTTGTTCTGCTTCTCTGATCTTCCAGCATTCACCACAATAACTGGCCTTAGGTTTGATTTAATTAATAAGACCTTTTAAGATTCCTGCTACATATAATAGTTTCGTGACAGATGCTAGATAAGTTAACACCTAATTTTGCCTTTGTAACATTTCTGTTATGAGAGTGATATTAATTCTGCTTTGTAGATGGAACAGCTGAGGCTACTATATAGCTAACCCAAATTCACATGGCTAGATTGTCCAGCTGTAATGCCAACATTTTGTGGCTGTATGCCCAAGAAATGTGCCCTGATATACAAGTTCAGGTCCTTAACTGTGGACTCCAATCAGGAGATTAAGAATGACAGATTTACATTTGAAATTGGCATTGCACAAATATAAAGATAAATGGTGAACTTTATGATAATAATTTGAGAGCATAAATTTTCATGATATTAAATATCAAGCAAAGATGCCAGTATATGAGAAACTGAAGAAGAGAGAAACTGAAGAAGAAAATATAAGGGCTTTATGGTTTAGTATTGAATTAGTCAGGGTTCTTTACAGGAACAGAACCAACAGGACAGATACGTATGTTAAACAGGATGTATTAGCCTGGAAGGGGAAGGTGTGGGCAGCAGAAACCCTTGTGCTAATGGTGTGGTTGCTCCACCAGGAACTTCCTGCATTCAAACCTATAACATTTTAACTTTAAATGTTGCAGTTTACTCAATAGACATTTAAGAAGATATTGCTATCTGGTATCTTAGGTGTTTCTTGAAAAAAGTAAGAAATTTGGGCTGGAGAGATGGTTCAGAGCACTTGCTGTTCTAGCAGAGACCCTGGGTTGCATTCATGACACCCGTGTTGGGCAGCTCTCAACTTCCTGTAACTCCAGTTCTAGGGGATCTAATGCCTTCTTTTGGCCTCCATGGATACCTGCACCCACATGTGCACATGACTACATACACACATCATTACAGATAAAAATGGGTGCTGGGGAGATGGTTCAGTGGTTAAGAGTGCTTACTGCTCTTCCAGAGGACCAGGGTTTTGCTAATTAATTACAAATAAGGGAGAGTCCTGTGACTCAGCTCTTAAATACTTGTTATTTTTCATTTTCAGGAAAAGATCTAGAGGTTGAGGTTCCTGTTCCATCAGTGCTTAGCTACCTTTATGAGAGAGTGACCTTGACCTTACAGGAAAGTGGAATCCATTATATTCTGCTTTTCAACTCCCAGCTAAATGTCCATTTGGATTTTGTCTGTTTGTATTTACATACAGACTGTCTTACAATACAAAGACACTTGGTAAGTAGTTAAAACTGGAAGGTTGTTTGTTTGAAGAGCTATTTGTACCAGATAGAGCAGGGGGAAATGTGTAGTTAATGTTTAGCCTGAAGTCACACCAAGCCTGTCTGCCTATATTCTTATTTTAATAAAGGAGGATTCCAGTATTGTCTAGAGATCTTTTCATTACATAGCCCGCAAATGTGGTTTTCATCATTATGAGCAAACATTTTTATTACTCTTTGGACATCAGGATGAAGAGCCATCATGTAGGATCATTCTGGAAAGATGCAGAGAAAAATCAAAAAACTTTCTTGGATAGTGGGACATATGCACAGGGTCCTGAAAAGAAGCCTGGCAGAGAATCATCCCATCTCTATGTCGGCCCACCCACCCAGGGGACATGACAAATGTTGGAAAACAGTTTGTAGTCTGCAAAAGTTATGTTTAATGAGAAATTTTTTGGCATCTACTGATGCTTTTATAATCACTAACAAGACTTAAGGCTGGTGAACATCTTCCCTCTTACCTTGAAAAAAGAACACAAATTTGGGTTAAAACAACAAAAAGAGTTGTCTGCATTAAAGAATTTGAATTTTTATTTATATGTTTTTATTTTATGTGTATTTGTGTGTGTGTGCCTGTATGAGTTTGTACATACCATGTGTGTGCAGATGCCTGTAGAGGTCAGAAGAAGATGTCAGATCCCATGGTACTGTATTCACAAGTGATTGTGAGCCACTGGATTTGGGTGCTGGGAACCTAACCCAGATCCTCTGCACAAGCAGCAAGCACTCTTAATCATGGGCCATTTGTACAGTCCTGAATTTTCTGGTTTTATTTAATAGGAGGCTACAGAATAATTAGATTTAATAATGTAAAATCAAAGGTATATAGTTACCTGGATAATTTCATGTATCAGAAAACTTGGCAATAGCGATTCAGGCTGCTTATCTTTAAAATCGAGGTGTAATTTACATATAGCAAAATTTGCCCTTTTTAGTGAATAGTTCATTGAGTTTTGGTAAGTGTCATGTATCCATTTGGTAAACAGTCATGTATCTATTACTAAAGCAAGAACATTAAATAATTTTATTCATTTTCTGCAAACCTGTCTTGATCTTTATATCCTCTGGCTCTAGCATCCACTGTTCAGTTTTACGTTGCTCTAGTTTTTGGCTTTTCCAGAGCATCCTGTCAATGCTAGTCTATGGTAGGCATCCTTATGAGTCTGCACATGGGATGTGCCTACGGCATTTCGTGTGTTGGTGGTCTGTCCATTTCCTCTCAGCTTAGCAGTATTGGTTACAGGGTTCTGCCACAGTGGATCTGTACATCGTATGACTGGCTATTTCTGACAGAGACGCCTGGAACGCTCCCACACAGAAGTTTTCATAAAGTCCACGCCTTGCCTTGCTTGCTCCCCACACAACAATTACCTAGCACCACAAAAGCAGGTGGCAGCATGGACACCATAAAGCCACGGGAGCCGTGTTAAGGAAATCGGTGTGTGTAGTGGGTAGCCATTCCAGCTTTGTTCTGGAAGTTCCAACCCCCATTGAGACTTCGGCAACTGTCACGCCTACAAGGCGGGGCCAAGGGAGGCACCTGGGGACCTGAGATCCGGATCGGGGAACGCTCTCTTGGTTCCAGGACGCTGGATGGTGGAGGTAGACAGAGGAGAGCTCCAGAGAACACCGCTGGACTGTGATACACCTTCCCCAGACCCCGCAACCTACCTATCCCTTAATTTGTAAGTTATGCCATTAAATAAATCTCCTTTTAACTACGTGGAGTGGCCTAAATAATTTCACCAATATCTGGCGCCCAACGTGGGGCAAATCCCAAAAGCCTGGGTGGCTCCTGCCCTCAGCCTCCTCCCCGGCTAGCGGGTACCTAAACCCGCCTGCAAAGTTCCATATAACCAGGGAACACCTACACGGTTCCATTCCCGAAAAAGGGAGCAGCTAGTCCGGTCTCAGCTCCCTAGCTTAGCTCTGAGACCAGCGAAAGAGGCACTCCTCCGCTTCCTGAGTGCACGCACGCCAGCTGCGGCTCGGCTCCGCCATCTTGACTCCAGCGAGCTGCAGTCAGCCAAGATCACCAGCAGGCCCTGCTTTGGAGCTGTACCATCGCCACCTGCCGGCTGAAAAGTGCTACTACATCTCCCCCTTTTTGATCCCGAGAGAATGTTGGGCTTCTAGACATTTCCATTTGGAAGTTTGTCTTCTTGGCACAAAATGGCCTACTGGGCAAAGAACTGCCCTTGCCTCGACAGCTGACAGTACAAATGCAATGCTATCCTTTCTGGACAAGCGGGACACAAGGAAAGCGACCACTGTACTCTGCCAAGACAGGGTAAGATGGTCTTTCAGAATTCTTGCTTCTGAAAATGGTCTGTCAGATACTTTAGGCCTGTAGCCAATTTGAATGCACCAACAATGCTGAGAAACATTAGGTGATTGTCCAGGCTGCCAGCTGTCTCGGTCTACTCTCGCAAGATTCCCGAAAGTTGCTTGCATCCATCTACCATTTCTCAGGTACCATTATATTCCTTCTCAGGTCTTTGATGGGATTGAAGACTAGCAGTTATAGTTACAACTTAGTAGATAGAACATATTAAGTATTAGATTCAGGTTCTTTAGGGTAGGACACCTTTTGGAATGATCTTTGTAACATGCCATTTATCTATGCTCTATACTTCTCTGGATTTTAATATGTGTTTCTTGCTTGATATTGTTTGCATTGGTTGTAGTTCCATCTTATCTAGGTCATTATCCCTCATTATTCCTGGACAATATTTGATAACCATTCCTTTGTATATAGTCTTGTATTAGGTTAGAACTTTCTTATTTAGACAAAAAGGGGGAGATGTAGTGGGTAGCCATTCCAGCTTTGTTCTGGAAGTTCCAACCCCCATTGAGACTTCGGCAACTGTCACGCCTACAAGGCGGGGCCAAGGGAGGCGCCTGGGGACCTGAGATCCGGATCGGGGAACGCTCTCTTGGTTCCAGGACGCTGGATGGTGGAGGTAGACAGAGGAGAGCTCCAGAGAACACCGCTGGACTGTGATACACCTTCCCCAGACCCCGCGACCTACCTATCCCTTAATTTGTAAGTTACGCCATTAAATAAATCTCCTTTTAACTACGTGGAGTGGCCTAAATAATTTCACCAATAGGTGTGAGCACACAGACCTCCTGTAAGTGCCTCAGGAAGTCCGGGCGGTCCTCAGAGTGTCCCGTCAGACTGGAGATATGTAACATCAAATGTTTTCAGCCCCAGACATGATCATCCTGCTTTCCTTGCAGGAAGCGCAGGGATTATACATGACTTCCAAGTTTCTGTTTCTAAGTGTGGGTGTATAAACCTCACATGAATACTAGCTGATGAAAGTGTGCAGGGACTGGTACTTTATTATTATTTCATAGAGATTTACTTATTTTTAGTTTAAAAGACTTCTTTATGAAGAGGTTTCTTTTCAAGGTAGCGTGAGGATGTGAGCACCACACAGTGATTCTGAGGAACTGAAGCAGAGTGCGGATCTCACTCCTGGCCTCCATACTTAAATGGTTCAGGCTGAAGAAGGCTACAAGACGAATTCTATGTCCTTCAAAAATAAGGAAAGGTGCTGTGTGTGGTGACCCACGCCTGCAATCCTAGCCCTGAGGAAGCGGAGGCAGGTGGAGGTCTGTGAATTTGAGGGCAGTCTAATTTTCATAGGGAGTTCCAGGGCACGGGGTCTACAGAGTGAGACTGCAGGGTTAAGCGATCCAGGACACCAAGACCCATCTCTCTGCCTGACTTACATCGTGAAGGGCACCCTGTCTCTGAGGAAACATGTAAAGAAACGTTGATTAATGTGGTGCTTGAGCGCAGACAGCATCAGATGATGCTTTTAATCAGAAAAAGAAATCATGAGCTTGACAAATTTATATATGGACTCATTCTTTACGGAAGGAATCCTACGGAATTTTCTGTGTCAGGGAAGCGAGGATAAAGAAAACACGCAGAACCCTCTCTCAAGCTTCCCTCTACTTCCTGCCTTGTACTCTTAGAAAAAGACTGAAGTCTGAAAATACTTCTTATGGATGTCGAAAGGACACTTACTTCCTTTGTTTTGTTTGATTCAGAAAGGCTGGGGACGTTCTGCTGCTTAGTGTGTTCACAGAGCCCAGCTATTGATTGTGTTACCTTCCTGGGCTGCACTCACTGAAAAACGCATTTTCTGTAAATGCAGGCAGTAGCCGCTAGCACACCCTTCTTTGAGGGCCTGGCTGTCTTGCAAGAGGAAAGCAGATGCTCAACAGAGAATCTGACCTTCACATTTCTGGATAATGTAGGGGCAGATTGCCAGTTAAAGATTTTTTTCCCCTTCCTGCAATGGAGCTGATATTTAGAACTGAACACTCCAAGCAATTACATCACATTTGGATAAGTGGTTATCAAAAATATCCAACTCTTGATTATTCTTGATGACATGAGGCAATGGGCTTGACACCTGCCTGGAGGCTAGCACTCCAAATCTGCTTGCTGGTGGTGTCTAAATACAAATAGCAATTAGAGCACTGAGGTGTGTGTACCAGTCTTTGCATGCATGCTAATGAGTAAAGCTTCATGGTCATAAGGAGTCAAGCTTTGAGGTCGAAAGGGTGATGATACTTGGCCATATGCAGATGAGAAGATTAATAATCAACCTTGTGATTTTCCCTGCATAAATTAGGACAGATTTTTTTTAGCCAGATTCCTGGGGCTTTCCACACGTGACCTAGATCCCTGCTTTGTTCCCAGGAATAAGAAATCCATCCCTACTGTCTCTATGCTTGTCTATCAGGCAGCAGGGCTTCGGATACATTACACTTAAGTAGAAACCCTATCCAACACTCTCCATAAGTTGTGCTTAATCTGTTCACTTAAGCCATTCCAAACACAGGAGCAATTCTGCAAGCGTGTTATTGATTAATAAGCCAACTTTAAAATGTTACGGTTTCCTATCAGTTTTCCCTTGCAGGTGCCATTTCTCCAAGTGACAACCCAGGCCTGAAGGCTGCAAAAGCAACATGAGCTGGATTTCATGGATAGGCTCCTAACAGAGATGGTCAGCGTGTGTATGCACAGACAGCTTGCCCTGGAGAGCAGAACACCGTCAACCTCTAGGCAAAAACCAGGCCCCGGACACACACACTAGAAATGTGTCATGGCACCATACAGCTCCAACTTGTTAAGCATGAGACTTGGGAAGAGTCATCCAAGCAGGAATCACAGATGGGTCAGGCATTTGAATCTGAATCAAGGGTTCTTTTTGAGGGTACAGCTGCGTGCAGCTGTGATGCACTCATTTAGCAGACAGCCACTGGCTGCTCACTTGGTGCCAAGACAGCTACAGATTCCCTCTCCTCCCACGGATCCTGTGTTTCCTCCTAAAGACATCCAGCACTAGGGATGCAAGAGACAAAGTTGTCTCCAAGTGAGCCCAGACGCCCTAGTTAGGGATCTATGTCTGAAGTCAAGCCCCGGACTTGACTTTCAAGCCTGCCCTGACCTAAGGGAGAAGATGAGAGGACCCACTATGGCAGAAGGACACTGGGCTGCCTTTTAATATGGTGGGTTCCATTCCCACCTCTGACATTTATTGCCTGTTTCCTGCACTCCTTTGGGTAATGCTTGAATGCTCCCCTACCACTCCAAGCATCCTCTCCATGGATAATGGAACTACAAACCCCTCTGCACTCATTGTCAGAATTAAAATGGAAAATCAATGTAAAAGTACTTTATATATATTTGAACACAGTATAGAGGCAGAAAAAGTGCAATGTATTACAGGAATACTACTCAATTGGGTATTACACACAGATGCATTTTAGAGATCTTTATAAAGATTAATATCTTAAATAGTTTGTGTTAACTTGATTTGACAAACTGACAATACAACAGCTTTGCTTGTCAAATGTATACCCAAATAGTGATGATAAGGAAAAATGAAAAATAATATTGCATGACCCCCAAAATTGACAAATGTTGATTGTGGTATAGCAGCTTAAATTATTCAAAATTATCTGCAATTAGGAAAGAATGGGCATGCTGCTTTTATTTTTGCTTACTTTGTTAAAATTTAAAAGCAAACAGTCGAAAAAATAAACCATGTTCAATTTCTTTTTTATTTTTCTTTCTTTCATTTTTTGAGGCAGAGTTTCATAAATCTTGGGCTAACATTCAATTCACTATGTGGCCAAAGGTGACCTTGAACTCCTGGTTCTCTGGCCTCCGCATCCTGAGTACTGGGATTAAAGCTATGTACCACCATGTTGTTTTATGTAGTGCTGAGGATGAATCAAAGCTAGGTCATCTTGTATTCTAGGCAAGCACTCTACCAACTGAACTCCATCCCCAGGCAAAAACATGCTCAATTTCTAAAACTGAAAGCATTTGACATGACGTCAGTGATGAGATCTGCATCCAAGTATGCAAATGAGGTCATTAGACGGTGTGCTGTAAAAAAATGACTTCTAAGGGTTCTCACAAATGGAGCTTAGGAGGGAGTTATGTGTGGTCCCACAAGATAAGCACATACCTTGGGGGTGGGAGCAGCAAGAGCAGATTCAGGTGCAAAGGTTGGCCCTCTGCTGCTCATTTCCTGGATGAAGGAGCAAAGTGTTTTCAGGGAGAGCAAAAGAAGCCTGGCTCAGACGGAATGTCTGATGACTTCGTTTAGAGCTCGATTTTTATTTTGCAACCACAGCAAGTGAGATGAAAACCATGCCTAGTCGGCCACTGTGAGGGAAAGATAAGCACTCTCCTATCAAGGGCTGCTGCTGACCTCCCTGCAGTTAGTAACCAGAGGAAGCAGAGCTTTGCAGCCTGCTGTGGAGCTGAGAAACAGAAGAGAGGAAAACATTTAAAGAGAAACTACATGCATTCTGCTTGAGGGAGCTTGTTTACTTTCAGAACACTCAATGCTGTAGGATCATTAACTCAAGACGGTTTTACTAAACAGCATTATTGGACTCCCGGGTTCACACTACATCTTATATATACAAATATGTTCTTCTGGTTTAATTGGGGATTGAAATTTCATTCTTGATAGCAGGTCTTCTAAATGTATTGATGGAAGAATCCATGGAACTTTTTCTGCCCTTTCCGAGTGAAGGGCCTTTGAAGGAGGTGACTTCTCTCCTTTGGTACAATTATAAGCTCCCCTGTATTAACTGGGAAAATGAAAACAAACTCAGCAGAGCTTGAGGTCAAGATAAATATATTTTTTTCTCTCTCAAACTCTTGTCTCTTTATTCTCTAGATCTATAATGTTAATAAGTTCCTTCATCCAAACAGGAAATACTAGTAATTGTCAATCTCAGCTCTTACTTATTTAAGACAGAGTTTTCTTGGTTAAAGAAAAAAATAGTTTAAGAACCTGATGCTGTGGAATCTTTTAAATATGGCACACTCATTGGGTCCTCGTTATTGTCAACACTTTTTTATAGCTGAAGGAACTGAGGAACGTAGGCCCTCCACCGACCTCTCTGTCACTGTGATGTGAGTGGCTCCATCATGCCTTCCATGAGGATAGAGCCCTCTGACTCCATGAGTGGAACCAACATTTCTTCCTCTCAAATGATTGTGTCTGGCATACTGTTGGAGTGCCGAGTAAGTTACCTGGCATAAGGTATCTAAAGCTTTCTGCTTCCTCAAATCAAGAGTGGAGCCCATGGTTGCTGGGACACAGGAGTCACTAACGGAGGACCATGAACTGCCAGCTGAGCAGGACCAATGAGCTCCAGAGATCTGCTGTCCAATATTATACACGCAGCCGCAGTGATATGCTATGTACAGTGAGGCATTTGAGTGGGTGGCTCTCCACAAACATTTGTATTAAGTGTAAAGAATGATTGTGCTGATTGTTTTGTGCTAGCTGACAGAGTTTCTCTGATTCATTTACACATGGGGTCTACACATGGGGTTCCTATGTGTTATTTTCAAATATTTGAAAAATTTCTACCAAAAAGTCTGTTTTAAAAGCCAGCATTTGCCGGGCGGTGGTGGCACACGCCTTTAATCCCAGCACTCGGGAGGCAGAGCCAGGCGGATCTCTGTGAGTTCGAGGCCAGCCTGGGCTACCAAGTGAGTTCCAGGAAAGGCGCAAAGCTACACAGAGAAACCTTGTCTCGAAAAACCAAAAAAAAAAAAAAAAAAAAAGCCAGCATTTTAGAATTTAGAGGTGAGTTGTTCTGTCTGGACTAGTAACTTTTTACAATACCTTGTCTGCATTATGCTTCATCTTGTCAACCTGACTGGACTAAGGAAGGCTTAGGGGGCCTTACCAGTTCTCTGGGTGTATCTGTGAGGGTGTTCCCAGAGAGCTTTAAATCGAGGGAAGGATACCCACCCTGCACGAGGTGCCAGCCCCCCATTGGCTGGGCTTCTGGACTGGATGAGAAGAGTAAAAAGAGCAAGCCAGACAGCATCAGATGCACCCAGATGTGAGCATCAGCTTCGTGCTCCCACCCTGTTCCTTCTCCACTGATTTGTGACAGATTATCTCTCAAACCTTGAGCAGAAATAAACCTTTCCCTCCTTAAGTAGCTTCTCATCATCTATTTGGTCACAGCATTGAGGAAAGTAACTAACATGCCCAGTAGAACCCAATACACGTTTCTATTTATAGCAGACAGAATCAAAATACAATCCAGAAATAAGCTTGTTGAGCTGTCTTATAACATGATGTCCTTACAAGTGTCTGAGGAAACCTGTGAGTGGAATGACACTTTTTTGCTGCAGGGGCTTCTGGAAGGTTGCTATGGAACTCTGCCTTTGGTCTTGGTATTCACATCAGGCATTAGATGAATCCATTCAGAAATCCTTCCAAAGCACAGGTCTGATAAAATCTGGAAGAAAGAAGGCGACACTCTACCTATTGTAGGCATTCAGCATCAAAGATGAAGTTAACGGGGAGTAAATAACCATATCTTAGAGACAAAGCATACAGCCACAAAGTCAAGTTGCAGTGTGCTGCACTATGGAGGCATGTGCAGAGCTGAAGGGTCCAGGTACCAGAACCTAACTCCGTAACCATAGTGACACCACAGCTGAGCCAGAGGCAAATATGGGCTCCACACAACCGAAACCCAAAGACAGCTGGGCTGCAGACCTGTCGCCTCAGACTTAGAGGCAGGAGGTTCAAGGTCATACTTGGCTACATAGAAAATTCTAAGTTAATTATAGTATCCTGTCTCCAAACAAACAAATAAAAAAAGGAAAAACAAAATAAAAACCCATTGTAATAATAAGAAATACAGCCCTCTGCAGCAGAAAAATATGAAAGACAAGAGCTTAAGGAGCAAACAGGGGTTCCTGCCTTTCTCCCATGTAGCTCTGTTACTATTTGAGTATTTTACTACAAGGGAAATGGAATTAATCCTTGTATTCTTCATGAATTAAAACTACTTCATTTAATATTCCTTCCCACATGCAATGTGTTTGGATCGAATTGACCCACGTTGCCTCCCCGCTTATTCCCCCTACCCCCCACCACTGTTCCTCCCAGCCCCCTGCCCCGACTGTCTAATTTAAACCCACAGAGTCATTAGTGCTGCCTGGATGTGCATGGGTGTGACCCCACTCTCTGAAGCAAGGACAGCATCTCAGTGACCACATCCTGAAGAGAATTGACTCTGCTCCAGCAGCCATTAATCCCAATAGCTACTCACGATCTGTGTGGGTCAGAAGTTTTAGCAGCATGCACAAGCCTAAGTTGTTTTTTTTTTTTTGTTGTTGTTGTTTTTTGTTTTGTTTTTAAAGCATTCTGAGACTTGGGTCTTTTAAGTACAGTCTTGACTTCCATTATTTAATACTTAGCTCCATGATCTGAGGGGAATTGTTTATTCATATTTCATCATGTGAGTTTTACTCTAGTCTGAGGTGTGCAGTTGATGGTTCCAGTACAAGTTTTAAAGGATCCTTCTAGAAGTTTTTGATAAGGTGTGGTCTGAATGAGAGAAACACAGAGGATAGCCGAAGGCAGGCCCAGCTCATTTTGGACTCAGTCTCCATCCTAGGAGTGGTGTTATTGTGGTTTACGGTGGAAACACATCTTTTAAAAGCCAAATTTGCAGCCCTCATGAGAGCAGGGGATGTTTCAATGTCTGACAGAGAGCTGTCCCCAAGAGTCTTCTGGTGATGGCTAAAGACAAGCATGGTTCCCACTAGAGGCTTGGTTTCAACTCCAGCTTCTTTGAGAGGTTCTTTTTGCTGCTTTTTGGACCATAGACCCTGGAGAGACAGGAATGTCAATCATCCTCCAGCCATCAGGTGACGATGAAGCTCCAGCACACATCTTAGTGGTCTTGGTCTAGAAGGAACACCAGCCGGTGAAGGCTCTGAGAGTCTGAGCACAACTTGAGGTGTCAGAATTTCTGCAGCTCCATGGCAACGCCATTGCAGATAGACTAGCTTTATCAGAAACTTGAAACCAATGTGTATTGTGCATGAGTGTTTTCTCATTGGTGCATGTGTGGGTGTGCACATGTATATGAATGTGGGTACGAGTTAGAGGTAGAAGAGGGCTTTGCTCCTTGGGAGCTGTGTACTTCCTTTTGTGAGACATGTTCTCTCACTTGAGCTGTAAGACCACCATTATGCTGAGCTGACTGGCCAATGGGCTCCAGAAATCCTCCTTTCTCCGACTTTCTAGCTCCGTGCCTCGCCTTTTATGTGACATCAAACTTTAACCAACAAAGCCATCTCCCCAGCCAGTCCTAAGTTAATTAACTGGCTGCCTGGCCAGTACCCATAGTGTGTTAACCCCGCCCACCCCTTCTCTGGTGGGGGTGGCGTGTGTATGCAGCCCATCAGCTTTTCTAAACTAAAGCCAATTATCCACCTGGACAACCTCCTGCTTGTCACATGGTTCTGAGTACACTATGATCCTAGACCTTCTCCTTCTTCAAACATGTGCCCCCCAAAATAATTGGTGCTGTGGATATCTTGACAATCTGACTGCAAGTGCAGGCTCTTTCTCTCTCTCTGATTTTCCTAATTTCATTCCAAATTTCAGTGCTGGACAACTTCTTTCTAGTTTGCCAATAATAATATTGATTGATCCTTCTTATAAATCTACAACCTGTCTTTTCTAAGAACTTGAAGAAAGGATTCTTCATGTACTGTGGCATCATGATACTGTGTTTTCAATGGTCTAGGTACGGTGTCTGCTCTTTGTATAGGTACTTTATCTTTGTGTTTACCCAAATAAACACACAGAGGCTTGTATTATTTTTAAACTATGGCCATGGCAGACTTTTCTCTAGCTAGCTCTTATATCTTAAATTAACCCATTTTTATAAATCTGTACTTTGCCTCATGGCTTGTGGATTACTGGTACTTTTACATCTTGCTTTTCCTGGTGGCAGCTAGCAGCTTCTCCTCTGTCTTTTTCCTTCCTCTCTCTCTAGTTAGAATGTCCCACCTAACCTTATCCTGCCTCACCATTGGCCAAACAGCTTTATTTATCAACCAATCAGAGCAACACATATTCACAGCATACAGAACGGTATCTCCCATCATTTCCCTTTCTCTTTCTATTCAAAATGAAGGTTTTAACTTCAATATAGTAAAATTATATATAACAAAACAGTTATCAAGCAAGAATTATAGTTATAATATTTAGTCTATTTGTATTTGGCAAAATTAAAGAAGATATCCTATCTATCCTATATTTGTGACTCTAAGGTTTTATATCTATTTTATCACTTATCATTACCAAGGAAAACCATAACTATTTAGTCTAACTACATCAAAGACCTCAGAAGGATATAATATTACCTAAGTAAACAGGAAATGCATTGTAACCAACTTCAAAAATTCTGGAAAAGACAGAGACAGCTGCCTACCTGGACAGCCATCCAAAGTTCTTCTGCAATGTTGGAGCATCCATTCTTCAACCTACAGACCTAAAGTCTCTCAGTCACTTCTCTGTGTCCTACAGAATGTCTGGCAGTTTTTTTTCTGGGAAGCAGGAACCTGAAGGACCATCTCTTCTTGTAAAGTTCAGTGGTCACCTTCCTATGGGTCCTGCATGTCCAGTTGATACAACATTTTGTCAAGCAGTCCAGGCAAGAGCAGTTTCTTGCCCAAATGGCTATTTTGCCAAGAAGAAGGTAAACTCCATATGGAGTGTCTTCGATGCTCATCTTTCTCTCTGAAGTAAATTGGTGCTGCCAGGAGTAGACGTGTCCACTGTCCAGAGAGTCTAAGTTTTTAAAATATTTTAAATGCCATATTCTGTAGGTCTTTGAAGTGTTTGAAGATTGCCTACCTAACTGAATTATATCTATGTATACCTAGAAAACTTAACATGACTATAAATTTGACTATCATAGAAGATTAATTATTAATCTGTATTTCTTAATTATCCACTAAAATTTAAATGAGCTGCACAAATATAATACCTTAAACAAGAGTAGAAATATACATACAGTATAACAAAATTAACTTTAAATTTGTATTAATAAACTAAAATCTATACCAATCTAAAACATTTTAAACCGGTTGCTCTTTAAAAGTAGGTTCAACAATCCACCCTTTTATCCTATCATATCTATATCCTATATTTTCATATCATATTCCCCTTTCTTCTTTTAGAAAAATATTAATTATGACCAATAACAATTTGTAACCAACAACCTAAACAAAGACAAACATCCATAATTCATTTTTTAGAAATGTGGGCATAGTTTTCTAGGCTACTTCCTGATGATAAAGGGCACTGTATTCTTAGGGGGATCCTGAGAAAATTAAGAATTATGGTTAAGTCCTGACTGGAATAGTCTGTGATGTTGTACTTTTTGAGTCAGTTGCTTTGAAGCTGTTTGGATGTTGGATCATCTGGACCTCTTGGGGGGTTTTCCTTGATCAAACCATATTAGTCTGGAAGCAATCCATAGGTTCTCATCTTCTATGGAAACAAAAGCAGCAACCTCTTTTCCAAAGCAATGTATTCTTAGACATAAATTTTGAAATCAAGATATCTTTAAAATATACATATTGATTTAACTCAGTAGCTTTTATAATCAAATGTCTCTCTGCAGTTAAAAATCCCAAAGAGAGCCGGGCGGTGGTGGCGCACGCCTTTAGTCTCAGCACTCGGGAGGCAGAGCCAGGCGGATCTCTGTGAGTTCGAGGCCAGCCTGGACTACCAAGTGAGTCCCAGGAAAGGTGCAAAGCTACACAGAGAAACCCTGTCTCGAAAAAAAAAAAAATCCCAAAGACAATATAATCCAGACTCTCTGTGTGATATCCATCTTTATGTGGCTTATTTTTATATTACCTTTATCGTCTCTTTAAAGACCTTATTTTTTAAAACTTTTCTTTTTATATAATTGTCTATATTTTTTCTCTCTCTATTTTAAGCCTATGTATATTTTTACACACATTGTAAACCATTTAGAGTTTATCCTGTCTGAATCTGCCTTATTTTGAATCTCTAATCCTTTTCTGGTCAGGAGAGACTTTAAACTGCTAAACTGCATGGCCAAGATGAAAAGCAGCAGCCTTGGTTGCTGACTCTGCCCATTTCAGCTTTTCAACATGGCAGAGGTAATTCACTTCCAGCTCTGGTCCATGTGTACCATCAACTCTCGAAATCAGTGAGTCTAGGCCTCCATTAAAGCAGCATGTAGCCCAGAAACCTCTTTTTTTGTGTTCTAGTAAAAGCTATATCTACTATGCACCATATTGCATGGCTTGCCAAAACCTCTGTGTAACTCAGTGGGAATCTGCCATGCTGCGCTCAAGCCCAAATGCTGCAGCATCTTGCTGCCAGCATGAGACATGAAGCAGGAACCTGTTTTTGGCTCCGTTTAGAATTGCTTATTAAGTATTCTCAGGTTTTAAGTGGAAACTTGAGCCCCACATTGGGAGCCATTTGTAGTTGTAAGTTTTCCTGGTCCCGCCTGGCTCCCTTGGTCCTGTGGTTCCACAGCTGCTCAGACCCATCAACTGTGTGTGCTCCTTGTCTAGGTACTGTGTCTGTTCCCTGTCTAGATACTTATCTGCTCCTTATGTAGGTACTGTGTCTGCTCCTTGTCTAGGTACCATGACTGCTCCCTGAGAACTCATATTTTACATGATGGAAATGCTAAGGAATACATTCAGTTCTCCTGAGAACTGTGTCAGTAAGGGGTGAGTAAGCCTTGTTACTAATCAAGTGAAGCACAGTAACTTCTGACAGGAGGAGGGATAGTGACTGAGTGTTCAGGTGTGACCCTGAACAAGCATAGGTTAGAACTTGGACAGCAGTGAGGACCAGGTATCTGAACTTTGACAAGGGACTCCATGGATCTGAGCTCTCATTTCCTCCTTAGAAAAATAAAGAACTAGTCATAAAGAACTAGACTCATCTGAATGTATGTGAGATCATGTACCCAAGGTTTGTCATTTTGGTTGGCATGCATTAAACAGTATGGCTACTTTCCTCAGAGGACAGAACATAGCATGGGATTTGTTGTCAGTATCATTGAATGTGAACCATTCCTCACTGGCTCATGATTTGACTCTTTGGTCTCCAGGTGGTAGCACTGTCTCTGGAGGCTCTGGAAACATTAAGAAAAGAGATTTAGCCAGAAAAAGTAGGTCTTGGTGGCCATGGTTCTTTGGGGTCTCTTGCTCCTGGCCACTGACTCCTCCCTCTCAAACACAGAGTTAAACACTCCCTCCCTTAAGTCACTTAGTCAGATGTTTGTCACTGTGATTCAGCCATGGCTAATGGCTTGGCCTTGGCCCCCTTGTCCCTGTGCAAGTCTGTTTGGATAGTCTGTACTTTCGTAGTGCCATTTTCTCTGTTGTGAAGAAGGAAACACAGTCTCAGCCGAGCACTCTGCTTTAGATCACAGGACCATTAATCTGAGAGAGGGGGGAAAGTATCACTCCCACCATGATGCTAACAGGTAAGGAAAAGCCGAAGCATGTCCACTGAAGCTCTGGCTGAAGGCTCCCACGGCTTTCCATCCTTTTCACTACTCAGATAAGATCAAAGCAACAGGATCCTCTGAGTTTACTGAGAGCAAATTCTGTGTTTGTTTGCAAAATTATTGATTCCCTCCATCATTCTAGCTCCTGGCTATCAAATGTTTGTGAGTTGACTGGCTGGGTCTGTGTTTCAGAAACAAGTCTCCTGTTCTCAGAGACACACTATTCAAATAGGAAATGCATCCTTTGGCCTTGAAATAAGTAAGGCTAGTGATGAGCCACCACTGGCAGCTTTTAAAGAGACTCAGATATGGTTTTCTTGCCACACAGGTCATGAAGAAGCTGGCTATCCCCCCTACTGGAGCCACCCTCATTTTCAGTTTGCAGGTGCACCATGCCATGTTCCCATGGCCACCTGTAGGGTCTTGTAAAGCACAATTCCCCACCAATTACACTACTTATTTTCTCTCCTTCTGGGAAATTCCCAGCTCTCGGTTTTGCATGTTCTTTATTAACAAAGCTTGTGTAAAGAGTGAAGCCTCCTGCCTCAGACACTGCTGGCCTTCAAGGATCAGGAAAGAATGGAGTAGGATGAAGGCTGGCTTCCAGCAAGAATTCAGCTTTAATAAATGCATGAGATATTTATAGAACAAAAGAACAAAGGAAGCAGCCATCTTCCTCTGCATGGGCCTTGGAGGGTTGTTTCTGTTGCCTTGGTCTTCTACCACTAAGTTTTGTTTTGTTCTGTTTTCCCTGAGACTTCCGAGAGTGGCAGTGGACAAGCTGTACCTGGTGATAGAACTTGCAGCAGACTGTCTCTGTTTAAGGAGGACTCTCAGCTGTTAAGAAAGATGGCAGTAATGTACTAATTTTGAACACATTGATTTGGGGAGCAAATGCATTGAAAAGTTAAGGTTTTAAATGGTAACTACTTAGAGAAACCGTATAATTGTAACCCATATTTTTCTTAGCAACGAGAGATGTTGCAATATTTCAATTACTTTACCAGAACTCATATAAATCTAGAAACCAAAAGGATTGTTTTCTCCAAGTTATAAGAGAAGTCTTTAGCCTCAAGGCTGCAGCTCATTCCTAGGAGGTGCTTCTTTCCCCCTAGAATTTAGTTTCTAAAATCTTTGCAAACTCAGTTATTTATGTAGTTGATAAAAAAAATCCATATTATTTTTCAGTTGAGAAAAGGAATATTTGAGCCTGACAGAGGTTTGCTTCTGATTTCATTGGATGTTTCAAAGGGTAGCACCCAATGAGGTTGAATTGGCTGGTGTGTTCTCTGTATGTCAGTCCAAAAACAATTCACCTCCCCCAACCCACAACTTTTAGTCTTTTTCACCACCCAGTTTACACAGTTATGCACAGCCATTAAAATGATGTTTTATCTGATAATTAATTTTTACAGTGGTGTCTTGCCTTTACCATACCAGGGCTGTGGTGATTCATGCATGCAATTTCATATGCACAGTAGCAATCTGCTGCTGAGCCAGACAATATTCCTGTAGAAATAACAGGATGCTGAAAAAGCTCAAGAATTTCACAGGGTCATAAGACAGACTGAAGAGAATCCTCTCTGCTGGGCGCTCTGACTCCACGTGTGCTGCTAGCCCAGCTGAGATTCCGGTGTCACTCTGGAGTGCCATGATCATTGTTTCCTATCCTTTCGAGATGAAAGTGACCCTCAATTTTGGATGGCATTTGGGGTGTCAAGTTTTTGTGTTGTTGCAGGCATGCTGGGGTCACGTGTGTGTGTGTGTGTGTGTGTGTGTGTGTGTGTGTGTGTGTGATCACCAACATGCTATGTACACTCTAGAGCCCACAGCCATGGCAGGATGCAGCTCCAAACACCCCACTTTGGCTCCTTGGATCCTGTATTCTCCTTTGTCTCTGAAGATCTTGCCCCATTCTCAGTTTGTTTAGGGCAGGTCATTTCCCACATGTGAACATTTTCTCCACATGTGGTGGTTGGATACCCAAACTCAAGATTCTTTTGAGAAGAACCATCTTGAGTGTGGGGCCAGCACTCCAGGGAAGCAAAACTAGGGTTACTTCTTAGGGAATAATAACTTGGTAAAAAGTTGAACATGGAAGGAATTTAATTGTAGAAATAAAAAAGTTAGTTCAAATAAAGTATTTTTGAACAAATTATTTTTGTTGGGTGTAAGTATATAACACAATTAATTATAATAGAAATTGTATCTCTGCTTAAAATCAGGATAGAAAAATATCTAATATAAACACACACATACAAAAACTGTGAATGTACAGATTCACCCACTTTTTATTCAATTGTTCTCTATAAATTACTGTAATGATTTATATGTTTGTTTGTTTGTTTATTTTGAGACAAGATCTCACTGACTGTCCTGGCTGTCCTGGAAATCACTATACAGACCAGGCTGGCCTCACACTAACAGAAATCTTCCTGCCTCTGCCTCCTGAGTACTGGAATTAAAGGCATGTGCCCTGTGTCCACACAGAGATGTTTTAACCTGGCAGGAAAGTTGTATCACTCATAATCATCATGTCATTCTTTATTTGGCATCTAGAAAGTTTTAAAATAATAATTCATGTGCTTAGCCCTTTAAGAATTTGTAAGAGTTTACACCTGTTTTCATAATATCCACCTCTACAACATGATTTTAAAAAGCCCCAAACTTCGAAGATTCCAGGAGTCCTTTTTTTAAGTACTGAATTGTTGAAAGTTATGAACCTTCATTTCTTTTATTTTAAAAGCTATTAAAAATCAAAAATTGGAATTTTTATTTCCAGAAGGCTTCAGCTAAAATATATTAAGCTCTGACTTGCTCAATGGAAACCTCAAAATCTCACTAAAGCATGTGGGTAGCAAGAGCACTGTGGATTCCATTCTGGATGCTACAAAGGGAACCACAGACCAATGCATTTGGCGTAGTTGGAGTCCGGGGAAGAGGTTCTGAGAGAACCAGAAGGAAACCGAGTTCCCCATTCTTCCAGAGTCCAGCCGTGGAGGCATGGAGAGGACCACAGTTAGCAGACTGAAAGCTGTGGGTGGTATTAATGGAGAAATATTGAAATATTAATTACTCCCAGGAATAAGGGAAATAAACACAATGTTGAATGAGTTATGGGTATGAATTACATCCTAACAGGCCCCTCTGCCTTTAGACAAGCTCAACTCATTTGCTAGCACAATGCTTAGTTCTGAAAGACTGTTCACTTTAGGATTGCCACAGAGGAGAGCTGACCTGGCCCTGTACAGCAAGTGATTGGGGCTTCTATGCCATCAAGAGTAAATATGGAGAACAAAATGGAGGGAGACATTAGCTGCCTTTTCTATAACTTCTCCCCAACCATCCTGGGACCCACTTTGAATGCTCTTCAGCTCTGAGAAGCTAGGAAAGTGAGACTGTGTGCTCTGCTAAATGAGATTTGTTCAGAGGGGCAAAGAAATAGCAAAAGACAAAACCCAAGAAAACCTGAGAAATCTGAACATAGCTCAGGCAGACAACTTGTGTGCACCTCCAGGGAGTGAAATAATGTCAAGTGTGGAGTCTGCCTGTTCCTGCAGAAGAGCCATGACCAGGTACCATTGTGAAGCAGAGCTCTTGGCGTGGCTAACAGAAAATCTTGGCCAACACTCAAGGCAGCAGATGAGCAAAACAGTACCGGATTATCTACAGCAACGATAATGGAGATGTTGATATTTCCTACTACAAGGATCACTAGACTGGAGTGTGAAAGTCCAGCTACTATGCCTCCCCAGAACCCTCACCATCCATGGGTTTCTGGGATACTAGAGTATGTAAGCAGAGAAGTACGTAAGCCCCACTGAGAAAGGGACTTCACTGCTGCCCATGCTGGGATGACGTAGCTGCCTTCCAGACACCCACACTCCTTTAAGTTACTTGACTAATTCATTGGTTCACCAAGCTAGACTGAGAATAATCTCTTCAGTCAATGGATCAATACATCTGGTTGATGTATGTAAATATTGCTTTAGGTCCCTCAGTATAAAGCTGTGTATATCAAGAGTGTCCACTGAGAAAAGCTGGAGTAGTTTATAGGGTAGTCATTCTTAGTGAGCTGCTTTATGATGTTTCCTGAGTGAGTTAAACTGATTTCATGTCTTATAACGCAAACTTTTTTTGCAAAGTTAAGCTTCCCTTCTTCCACATAGCATGCTTTTTCCTTTCCTTCTTCTTCTTCTTCTTCTTCTTCTTCTTCTTCTTCTTCTTCTTCTTCTTCTTCTTCTTCTTCTTCTTCTTCTTCTTCTGGTTCTTGATGGAGACAAGGTTTTTCCGTGTAGTTTTGGTGCCTGTCCTGGATCTTGCTCTGTAGACCAGGCTAGCCTTGAACTCACAGAGATCCACTTGGCTCTGCCTCCCGAGTACTGGGATTAAAGATATGCACCACCCTTTCCCCAGCTAGCATGTTCTTTTCAAGGAAGTCAAATCTTGTTTGGATAAAGTTTAATTGCACAAACAAAATATCATGGTAGTTAGCCTCATTTCTTCGAGACTAGTGGGGCAGCGCGGGTGCCATACTTCTAGACAGCTTCAGTGGCAGCTGTTTTGAGGGGGAAATGAACAGATTTTATTTAGAATAAATTAGATTTGAAACCAGTTTGGCAGTCTCTCATCATGGCCACCACTCACAGTATTACATAAGAAACCTGAGAGCAATTTTTCCCCACGTATTTTAAAAATGCCCACAGTGGCATTCCTTGATGTTTAGTCATGTCAACAGAATCCTAAGTCTCTTTGGCTGAAATGCTTGTTGAGGGCCAGTCATGCCAGCTTGTCTGCATACAGATTCCTCTCTGACCCCAGCTTCTCCCTTCAAGATCATGAACTTGATATCAGTCCCAAGAATGTCTCTATAATACAGAGCTATAACAAACGTCTTTAAAACTCTAAGACCTATATTGTGTGTGTGCTTAATACACTCCACTTTCCTCTTACCATGGTAGGTGAGGTCATATGACGTCACTCCAATGACAGACTCACCTAGCTATGAGGCTTGCTCCTGCTGATCCTATGGAAAAACAAACAGACTTGGGTAATAATTTATTTTAAAGATTCATTAAATGTATGCAGTATGCCTAAAGAATAGGGTGTAAGCCTTTAGTATTGCTGAGGAAGAAGGGATATAAATAGGTCATTAAGGTATGAAGAGATGAGTTTGATAGCAGAGGCAAGAACAAGACGCTGGGAGGATCCAGAAAAGAAGAATCAGAGTCAGTGTTGGAGACAAAGAAATGTCCAGTGGGAGCTGGTGAGACAGCTCAGTGATTGCTGCTCTTGCAGAGGACCAGAGTCCAATTTCCAGCATCCAAGTTAGATGGCTCCTAACCATGTATAACTCTAGCTCCAGGGAGTATGATGCCTCCATATGTACCTGCACTCATATGCACATACCTACACCACACACACACACACACACACACACACACACACACACACACACAATTAAAAATAAATAAATAAACAAAGAACATGATTAGTGTTCACTAGGAATGTTTTAACGGGCAGAAACTTCTAAACCATAACCACCCACCTGTCATGTGGGTAGAGATCCAGCTATATCCACCATTGACATGTTGGTTTTGTTCACAAATTAGTATATGGAAGTAATTTAAAAATCTAGTATAACATCCTCATTATAGAAATAGTGTCAACATTATCAGAACCCATGGGAAATAACCCAATTTATTGATATTTTCAGTGACAGTACATCCCATCACCTTCTGTGAACTGAAGTCCTAGAAAAAAAGCCATCACCATTGTCAACGATGCTGGCTCATCAGAACTTTGTGACTGCAGAAAGTTGGGATATTGCAGATCCTGAACCAAACTGTCTCATGCTATCTTTGGTCCCCTACACAGCCGTTCACTGTCTACCCCTGTGTCTGACCTAACATCCTTGTGATTACCACATGAAATCCAACAGGGTGCATTGATTTAAATGGCTGCTGGCCTCTACCAGCCCAGAGCTAAGAATGTTCCCAGGTAGCATATAAAGCCAGCAGCAGGTTCTCCCAGATCTTCTGTTTTCTGCCTGTACCTGCTTCCATCCAAGTGTTTGAGAGTGTGATGATTTGGAACTTCCTGCTGCTGTGTTAAACATTTCACTAGACTGTGACTACACTGGAATTTGATATTTGAGGAAATGTGAATCTGAGTTCCTGAACCATGGGTACTCATATTTGATGCCAGAAGAAAGTATTGCTTCTTTTCTTTGAGGTAAGAATTCTGTTTTGCATGGGAACTTCCTACAAAAGCCTCATCAGGGACAGGAAAATGCCCAGGAAAAAAAATGTAAGACAAGTCAGTTTGCATGAAGGTTCTTGTTTGTTTTTAGCTACCCGGCATGATGTCTCTGGACTCAGTAACTCATCGAGCAGTGTAGAATCAATGTTTAGTTAACAATATGGAATATGCCATTTACAAATATAAAATAAATGTACTTGGTGTGCTTTTAATAAGACACATGGATTCAGAGTCTTTGCAGCATCCTACCTTAGACACATAAGGATTTCATAATTGCAGTCAATGTGCAGCACCTAGAATCCATCAGGTATAGAGGTAGACTGAAAACGCACGTGAAGTCCTCACCCTTAAAGAAACAGATTTGTCTGCAGGAGGCCTAAGTTGCGGAGCATGCAGGTATGACCCCTGCTGATCTGACTGGTTGCATATTAAAAGTAGACCTAAGCAGTTAGGAAATGCTGAGCCTCACAGCACAGCAGCAGGGCCAACAACTCCTGTTTCCACACCAGCCCACCACCCCATACTTAGCACATGGTCTTTTTTCTTTCCATTATTCTTCTACAAGTGTATTTTTATTATACAAACTAATGTCTCCCTAAAGAGAGTTGGGAACCTGGACAATGACCACAGACAGCTCTGTGGCCAAGGCATGGAAGAAGTTCCTGAAAGGCCCAGCCTGTCTCCACTCTTGCTTACATTTCTTCCTTCTCTGTCCTGGGTGAGGCCTGTAACTAATCCTCACAGGTCACAGTCCAGGCCCTCCCAGGAGCTCACACTTGGTACTTTCCCAGTTTTATTTAATGTGCCTTTCTTTGTAGCTAGAGCGTTTTCTCTCCGGGTCCCACCAAGCCCTGGCAGTTCCTTAGCCCACTTATAAAATAAACATGCAGGCGTTTATATTATTTAAACTGCTTGGCCATTAGCTCAGGCCTATCATTGTCTAGCTCTTACTTTTATATTCAGCCCATTTCTATTAATCTATACTTTGCCACGTGGCTTGTGGCTTACTGGTACCTTACATCTTCCTTGTCCTGGCGGCAGCTCCAGTCTCCCTCCCTGCCTTCCTGTTCCCTCAATTCTCCTCTCTGTTAGTCCTGCCTATACTTCCTGTCTGGCTACTGGCCAAGCAGTGTTTTATTTATTAACATATTTGCTATACAGAACATCCCACAGCATTTCATTGGTAATTATTTCTTCCTATAATTAAGTATTTTTAACAACGTGACTTTTGGTGGCTCCACAGTAGCTTGTCCCTAGTCTCTGTTGCTGTAGAGAGCCTTGTGTAGTTTCAATCACTCACCATCACTCTCCTGTCTTTGCACAAACTTCCTTTAACCATCAGATGGCCTTTTTTCTCTTAATGGATGGTGTGGCAGTCACTGTGTTTCAGGTTCCAGCAGTAGACTGTACATAGAGTAAATGAATCAAGGTGGAAAAATGGGAGTCTTTGGAGTTGATCAATAGCAGGCATAGGAGTATTTTCTCAGGAATCACCAGAAGAATGAACTGAAGAGATGACTGGCAGTTAGGAGCAAGTTCTGTTTTTGCAGAGATTCGGTATTTGTCCTGCTAGGTTTCCATCTTGCTTTGGTCCATTTCTTCTTTTTGGTCTATGCCATTGTATTTTGGGAGTATGTAATTTGTCTTGGATTTTACAGAGGGTCCCAGTTAAGAGATTGCCTTGAAAAGAACCTTAGGACTTTGAGCTTTTGAACAGTGTGGAGACTATGAAAGACTTTTGTAGTTGGATTAAGTGCATTCTGCATTATGTTATGACCACAGTCCTATGGGGGCCAGGAGGTAGACTGTGTTGGTTTGAATGAGAAACACCCCTCATTGGCTTACGTCATTGAACACTTTGTCATTGGTTGGTGGCACCGTTTGACGGAGGTTCCAGAACCTTCAGGAGACAGAGCCTTGTTGGAGGAGGTACATCACTAGGGGTGAGCTTTGAGGTTTAAAGCCTCACCCCACTTCTTGTTCACATCTTGCTTTCTCTGTGTGGTTGAAGATGTGATATCTTGGTTCCATGTTCTAGCTGCTTGCTGCTATGTTTCCTTTGTCATTTGGACTTCTGGAATCATAAGCCAAAATGAACTCTTTTTTCCATAAGTCACTTTTGGTTGTTTTTTAAATTGATCATGACAACCATGATGAAATGGCTGATGGAATGACTTAAAGAAAAAAAAATTTCATTTGGCTTATAGATGTAGAGAGTCCAATCACGGCCCCTAGAAGAACATCATTGTGGCGGCAGCATGCAGCAGAAGTTGTAATTTATACCATGGCAAACAGGAAGCAGAGATCATGACAGGAAGTGGGTTGGGATAATATAGTCACAGACCCACCCCCAGTGACCTACTTCCTCTGGCTATTTCCCCAAGTTTCTATAACCTTCCAAAATAGTACCACTGGCTAGTAGTCAAGCTTTTAAAACCTGAGCCTGCAATGACTTTTCATATTCAAATTATAACAGATAATTATGCCTGAGTACAAATCAGTTCCAGGTAAAAAATGCAGAGGAAATTAAGACTATGATGCCTGGCCATCTAACCAAGACAATTCCATTTTTCAGAAGCTGGATAAGGTTCATGAATCAGTTGATTTTTAGATTCTATTCCCTGTAAGCATTTAATTTCAGGAACTTGTTTGTACTGTGCCACACAACGGTGGTGGAAAACATTCTTTGTTTGAGGCCTTAGATCTATTTTGAAAACCGAATGAGAACCATTTAATTAAAACTGCACAGTTAAGAAATAATTAAGTTTGGCAATCATTTGGAAGACTGTCCGGCTTACGAAGCTCTGGCTTTGGACAAAGTGACCCAGACCGGGATTTAGCTGGTAAGTACATAAGAGGCTACACAGGAAGCTGCTCAGAAGACTAGATCCAAAACCCAAAGCTGGGCTTGATGTAAAGAAGGAGGTAAAGACACAAATTTTCATTTTAAGAATGATGAAACATTCAAACCCAGGGTACACCATTTTCTGGGACTCTTTCTTGTGCTTCTGATGCCCCCTGGAGCTCCATCCTACGCTGTAGTGGGTAGCCATTCCAGCTTTGACCTGGAGGTTCCAACCCCCATTGAGGCTTCGGTAACTGTCACGCCTACAAGGCGGTGCTGAGAGAGGATGCTGAAGACCCGAGATCCGGATGCGCGGGCCCTCTTGGTTCCTGGACCCTGGACACTGAAGGCAGACTGAGCAGAGTTCTCCAGAGATCACCACCGGACTGCACCTTTCCCAGACCCTGTAGCCTATCCCTTCACTTGTAAGTTACCCCACAAAATAAACCTCTGTTTTAATTATGTGGAGTGGCCTTAATAATTTCACCAATACTACACTCACGGGAACATTGACACTTTCCATCCTGACCCAAGGAGAATATAGAAGGAGCTGCCTTTGGAAGTGGGGTACCTCTTAAGGCCCAGGTGCTAAGCTCCCATCTTGGTGCTACTGAAGCAGTGGAAAGGCTTGGTGGGAGAACGGAGGTCAATGGGGTATATCTTTGAAGAGAATAGTGGGACCCTGACATGCCCAAGTCTCTGCTTCTCATTTGTTGTGAGGATAATAGCCTCCTGTGCTAAGGCACTGTGGTGGGAGCCAGGGCCAACTCCACACTGAGCTCTATCTCACATTCTTTTCCCTGGAGCTTCTGATTATGAAGGCGTGTTTGATAGGTTCTTCTATTTGTTTACAGTGACTCTGTGACACTACTGCCCAGCAGTCTCCAGTGACAAGAGTTCTAACATGCTGGAGTGGGAGCCAACATTGTGAAGCAGGAAAGCTTCTGGAAGCCTCCCACCAAAGGCCTGGCACATTACTGGATTTTTGTGTGTTATCTCTCAAATTCAAATAAACAAGTCTTTGTGCCAATTTTGATGAGACATTTGACGCTACAGGGAAGTTGAAATATCTGTCTTGTTAGCAAATATTTGATTAGAACAAATGTTTCAGGACAACCCCTCAGATTCAATGTGGCTCATACTCATGAAATTGATGTCTGTGATGTGACACCAAGCAGGCATGACTGGTCATCTCTGCCTCTTCCCCAGTATGGGTCTAGAGCTGACCTGTAGTCTGGATTCCTGCTTTCTAAATTTCAGGGGTACGGTGGAGATGAGATGATGCGGACTGCCTCTTCTGTTCTTCCTCATTGTATCCCATTGACTTTAGGGTGCAGAATGGCTGTCGTTAAGAGGTGCTTACCACGTACCTGCCGTCTGTTCCGTCAATGTTGTACTCCATCAAATTATGTTCCAGTGTGTGATTAGTAGCGTTGGAGCATCCTGGAAGCCTTGGTGCTTCACTGTAGGGGTAGAGATCCTCACTTGGTGCCATGGCAGATGAACTGAGGTAGACTGCCTTGGTGGAAACAGATTTGGAGATCTACATGCAAGAAAATGCTATACAAATCACTGACCAGAGCATCTCAGCAAATGGGCAGAATGACTTCTTGATTTAGTGTCAAGGCAGTCTAGGCTTTGAGGATCTCGCTTTATGACAAGAGATCAGGTGTTCCATCCCGTGGGCTGGGTCAGGGGTACTCAGTGTCCTTCCCACCAACATTTAGGACAATTCTGAACCATGGGGAGACTTATTTCTTAATGTGCCATGAGGTCTGAGTGCCTGTCTTCACATAGTCACGTTCACTATAGGGGATTCCTGTTTGAATACATGCACTGTACCCCAGGCCTCAAATATATCAAATCTAAATCTATTTTATTTAACTATTTTTTATTTTATTTAACACACTATAAATTGTGTGTTAAAGACTGACTTGAATTGGCTAGAAGACTGCTCTACTGATTTATCAGTTCTACAAAAAAAAAAAAATGGCTAAAGAGGAAATATTCAGTAGTCATCAGTCAATACATATGTACAAAACTCCCCAGAGCAGCAAAGTATTTTATGTGGCATGTAACAAGTGCTTGCTGAGTTTGTGTTGGTTAGAAGAACTGTTTTTTAACATATACATTTTCTTTAAATTTTGATTACATTTTATTTAGTGTGTGTGCATGTTTGTTTGTGTGTTTGTGTGCATGCTTGTGTGTGTGTGTGTGTGTGTGTGTGTGTGTGTGTGTGTGTGTGGCAGGGGAGGTTCTCATGTGTCAGGGTACACATGTGGAGGTGAGTGGACAACTTAGGGCTGTTGGTTCTCTCCTTCCACCTGGGTCCCGGGGATTTGTGGTCATGCCTTTATTTGATGAGCCGTCTCACCTGTACCTAAAGAAATGTCCAAATGTGTGTGAGGTCCCCCAACCCCACTCTTCTTTTTACTTTTTGATTTTTTTTTTTTTTTTGAGGTAGTGTCTTATGTAGCCAATGCTGGCCTGAACTTCTCATTCCCCCTCTTGGTGGAATTAAAGATGTGTAACCCACACCTAGCTCTCAAATCAGTTTTTCAAAAGGAAATTATATATTTACCACAAATTACAGTCCATCTTTCTTTTAAGAAGGAAAGGGATTTTTGTACTTTTGTCTACCTGCTGTTCATACAGTCGTTAGGAACTCCCTGCTGCCGGTCTGGGGCCCTGTAATCCCACAGAGCCCAGGCCTGGAGCCTCCAGGCTCCTTTCTTCAATGGTTCCCTCTGTCTCAAACACTCATGAGGATATCTTCCTGCAGGTTAGATCGGGAGTTTGGTTCATCAAGATATTGGTGGACAGCAATCTTGTCTTACAGAATTCCTAATGCTTGTTAAAGTTTTAGCAGACATCTGATCTGCTTCTGTGATGCTTGTCTGTGTCCACAAATCCATTCCCTTCTCACTGACTACTTAGTCTGGATCCCACCCGGCCCACAGGTGTGTATTCTGTGCATTTTTACCTGTCAGTGAAGAGGACTCACTCCTCTCCTGCATTTTATTTTTTCCTATTGATGGGCAGGAAGATGTAATATACCCATTTATTCTTGGAAAATGAACCCAGTCGATAGGATGTATTCCAAATTCCCTTTAAAGAGTGGGGACATTAAAACTCCATTCAACTATCTGATTAAATTTGAATTGAAATATTAAAATTGATTACACCTACATAGCATGGAATACACTATTCTATAATTTAAACCTCCTCACACAAACACATTTAATAACTACCAAGGGATTGGCAGCAAACTGGGTAAATATGGCCCCTTACTTATGTTGTTTGATGAGGCATAGTGACTAGTCATGGGATTATTTTATAAGACAAACTGAACTTATTAGTAGCAAAATTATCTGGACAAAATTTGTTATACAGAAAAGAGACACTTAGTAAAGAAAGAGTCAGTGGGAATTCAGTGTTTGTTTCTCAGAAAGCTGAATTAGAAGCAGTGCGTCTGTGTATGTGGGTAGGCGACTCTCTCCTGCGGCCTACAGAATAACTCAGCCGCACCGGTACCGGGGCTTGCTCATCAAATTGAAGCCGAGGAGAGACAAACGCAGGCTGTAGGCTGCCGATGCACGGATTCTTCCGAAACATTGAGAGCTTCGATCCTATCACGGTTTCCCTTCGGCTTCAGAGTCCTCCTCGGCAGGATTTGGGCTTTGGTTCTCCATTAACAACTTTCTGGCCAGTGTCACCGCAACAGGACACCCTGTATCTTCACCCTCACTCGTCACCATGTAATATGCACCTGATTCTCGGGTTATAATAGGTCAATCCGCTCTGAGTACTGTTTCTCTTTAAATGTAGCTATTATTCCAGATTTCTGTTGACAAGCGACAGAAATTCAACCCAACGGCTTCGGGAGGAAAAAAGGAGACTGTATTGAATTTGACAACTAGACCACAGAGTGAACGTGGTGGCTGAGCCCAAGCCTCCTGCTCAGCTTCCCTGGCTGCATCCTGCTTCCCGCTGTGTGACCGCTGGCCTCTCAGGCTGGAGTGGAGCCTGTGCATTCCTCTACCAGAAGCCAAGTCACCATCTTCTAGCATTCCTTAAGGACTTGGGTGTCTCTAGAGGCACTGGCTGTCCCCAGCACAAGGATGACAGCCATTGTGTGATAGCAAAGCAGCCTGGGGCATGCCTGCTTACCTGCCATGCTGCCCTTTAGGAAGCCATGGTTGCTCTTCCTTTCCTAACTGAACTGAAATTCACAAACCTTAACACTGGCCTTCGGAAGGGGACAGTTCGGGTCACTTTATAAAATCAGTATTTACAGAACTGTAGGACGCGACCTTCAGCTAATTCCAGAGCACACCAGCATCCCAGGAAGATGTCTTCCAAATGCTGGCCCTTCCCATTCACCCCCTTTCCTCAACTCCAAAGTGGCAACAGCTTGCTGAGCGTAAAGTGGGACTTCAGTGTCCTGCCACAGAGCCCCAGCCCATTCACACTCTCAATCAGTGGGTGAGCTCTTATTGTCCTGATCTTGTTCCCACTTACATGGCAATTAGGAATAATTCACTGTGAATGCTTGTGTTTGGATCACATGTGTTCCTGCCTTGACAGGACTTTTCATTTTCATCTTTCTTAACTGCACACCAAGAAGTCAAGCTGCTGAGTCAGACATCAACTTTATGTCTAACTTTTTGAGGAATGACCAAATGTCATCTAAGCCCCCTGAACTATTTTACCTCTGCAAAAGCAAAATGTGGATAGTTTAATTTCTTTACACTATCAACAACATCTGTATCTAGCCATCTTTTTATTCTAGCTGTCTTGGTGGGTCTGAAGGGACCATTTTATTGTTGTTGTTGTTTTTTTCATTTCTCCACAGTTAATGATTTTTTAATGCACTTGCTAACCATTAATATATTCTGCGGAGAAATATCTCTCCTAGTTTCTTTGCCCATCATAGTGGGTTATTTTATTTCGATTATTGATCTGTAAGAGCACTTTATATATCATGGACATCAGTCTCTTGTCCGATAGGTGTCTTGCAAGTATCTTCTCTCATCACTCTACACATTGTCTTTTATTTTCTTAGTAGCATTGTTTGTTTTATGAAGCAACCCAAGCTGGCCTTGAACTCCTTATGCTCTTGCCTCTACCTCCCAAATGCTGGATTACATGCCTGTACTACCATGCTTAGCTTTGTAACCTGTGAAGGATAAGAGCTTCTAATTTGTATGAGACCCAACTTGGCTGGCTGACTTTTCTTTTCTTTCTTGTTAGTATCTTTCATATCTCAGTACTTATTGCCCAGTCCAAGCCCACCACGACTCGTGGTTGCTTCCCATGAGCTTTGCGGTTTAGCTTTACATCTGTTTGCAGTCCACTGGAGATGACTTTCGTATGTGCCATGTGGTAAGTAAGGGTCCAGGTTCAGCATTTTGAGGTGAACACCTGGTTCTCTAGCACAGCTTGTTGTGAAGCTTCTCTTTCTCCCAACAGCTCTCGTGTCTGCAATGATTGTCTTAGTTACTGTTCTATTGCTGTGATAACACACCATGACCAAGGGTCTGCAACTTACAGAAGAAAGAGTTTATTTGGACTTTTAGTTCCATAGGGTTAAAGTCCTTGATGGTGGAGTGGAGGCAGGCAGTGGAGCAGTGCCTGATAGCTCACATCTCCAACAGAAAACAGGAGGCAGAGACAGCTAACTCAAAATGTATGAGTCCTTTGACACCTCAAAGCCCACTGGCAGTCACACACTTCTTCCAGCAAGGCCACACCTTCTAATCCTCCCTAAACAGCCACCAACTTGGGATGGAGTATTCAAATGCCCAATGCTTATGGGGGACATCTCATTCAAACTGCCACAACCGTCAACTTGACACTTAGGAGCCATTTAGATTAAGATGAGCCTCTGAGAATATCTGTGAAGGATCATTTTGATTGTTAGATGATGTGAGAAGACCCATCTTAATTGTGGGTGGGACCATCCTCTGAGCAGGGGATCCCAGACTGTGTAGAGTGGAGAGGGCGAGCCAAGCTCTAGCATGCCTGCACTCATTTCTTTTTCTTTTTCTTCCTGACTGCGGATTCAGGGCAACCAGCTGCTTCCAGCTCTGCCTTGGCTTTCCCACCATGACAGTGTCTTGAGCTGTGAGCTGTAACAAAGCCGTCCTCCTCTGTACTGCTCTTGTCAGTGTGTTTTAGTATAGCAGAGAAAGGAAATAAGACTGTGTCCTTGCCCAAGAACAAGAGACTGTTCCAATTCTCGAGTCTCTACCCTCCATCTATATGCTTGTCCATCTGTCTGTCTTCCTGCCCACACTACAGAGTCTCCATAGCTCTGTAGTGCATCCAGAAATCATAGCAAGCCAGGGAAATACTATTTCTCAAATCTCATCCCTCACTTTTAGGACTGTTTTTGCTATTCTGTGTCTTTTATCTTTTCCTCTAACTTTTAGGATCTCTTGTTCAGGTTTGTAAAAACGAAATCTCCTGAGGTTTGATAGAGGTTTCTTTCATTGAACTAGCAAGCTGATTTCACTCGTCTAGGCTCCCTAACATTCTAATTACATTTATTATATATTTAAATCACCTGTAGTTTCTGTTTATGGTGGTCACAGTTTTCAGGGTAGCAGTTCTGAACTACTTCTTAAGTTTATTTCTAAGTATTTTATCTTTCTGAAGGTACTTTCAGTGGTATTATGAGATTAACTTAATCTTTGGGTTCCTTATTGGATATAGAAACAAAGTGGAATTTTTAATTTTATATATATTTTTTACTATGCTGAATTTACTTATCAGCTCTTTTTTTCTTTTTTGGAAATGTTAATATGGTTTTCTTCTCACAAAAAGGTACTGGATTTTGATAATGCACTTTTGGATGTTGACTGGGATAATTGAAGGGGGTCTTGGGAATGTGGTAAGTAATTGATGAACTACTTTGGGTTTTTTATTGTTGTTGTTGTTTTTGTTTTTGTTTTTGCATCATTCTTGCATTTCTGGATGAAATCTCAGTGCATAGTCCTTAATGTTGCTGGATTAATATTGTCAGGAGTTTTGTATTTATATTCATAAAAATTACAGATCTGCAGCTTTCTTTTCTTGTTGATGTATGTGCTGCTTAGCTTGACTATCAACTTGACACTATCTAATATGACTTGGAAAAGAAAGCTTCAGCTGAGGAATTATTTAGATCATATTGTCTATTAGCATTTCTGTGGAGGGTTGTCTTGATTATTAATTGATACAGGAAGACCTGGCCCACTGTGGGTATTACCATTCCCTAGGTTGGGGCTCCTGAACAGCTTAAGAGAGGAAAACACTAGTTGAGAGCAAATAGGCAAGCATCCATGAGTTTTATTTTCTCTCTGCTCTTGACTGTGAGTGTTATACCTTAAATTCCTACTTTGACTTCTCTACAATAATGGACTGTGACCTGGAATTGTAAACCAACTAAGTCTTTTCTTCTCTTGGTTGATTTTTGGTCAACAGCCACAAGAACAATGTGTTTATCTGGATTTTGTAGTAGAGTTATACTGTGCTCATAGATAGAATTAGAAAATATTCCCTCCTCCTTTTTTAAAAATAAAATTTTGAAGGAGAATTTTGCTTCATTTTTTCTTTAAAGGTTTTTTAGAATTCATCAATGAAATCTTTTGATCCAGACCTGTACGTATATTTGTGTTCTTTATTCTTTTGTGTCTCTGTGTGTGTATATGTGAGTGGGGTATGTGTGTGTGTGTGTATGTGTGTGTGTGTATGTGTGTGTGTGTTTTGAATATGTATATGCATGAGCTCATATGCATGGAGGTCAGAAGTTGATTGTCTGAAATCTTCCTAAATCATTCTTCCACCTCATTTTTTGAGATAGGATCTCTTAGTCAAACCCAGAGACCCCCGAAAGGGCTTGTCTTGATAGCCAGCTTGTTCCAAGGATTGCCTCACATCTTTACATTCTGAGACTAGGATTTGCAGCAGGCTTCCATGCCCAGCCAGCACTATGTGGCTCTGAAGTTCCAGACTCTGGTCCTCTGGCTTGCATAGCAAGCAGTTTAACCACTGAGCCATCTCTCCTGCCCCTACGTGGGGTTGTTTATGGGAAAGGAGATAAAAGAACACCATGGATAGGTAACTGTGTGCTGAAATAAAATGAACTCCCCAAAACTCATGTCCTAGAGATGTGCAAGATAGTAAATCCCAACAGATCTTGAAACAGGAGTCATAAGAAATCTGTGACCTCTATCACTTGTGACTCTACATGAAAAATCTAGGGACAGCATTCTGTTTGAGTTTCTTTTCATAGATTCTATGTGTTTGCTGATAGTCTTAAGACATTATTTATGTATTTCCCTTTATATACACTTTTCTTAATTCATTGAGCATGCTTAAGATAGATGGATGATTTGTGTAGTTAGTCCAGTGTCGCCCTGTCCGCAGGTAAGGCTTCTGTCAGCTTTTTGTCACTTTTCCTATGCATGAGCCATCCTTTCTCATTTCTTTGCTTGGATGCTTGAGATCTTGGTGGATATTCTGAGCATAGGCTTCCCTACTGTTCTTTTCACTTGCTGTTGTTGCAGGGGCCTGTTGTCATGGTTGCCAGTTTAACGTCTTTCCTGAACTAACTTTCCCATTTTTGTTCTGTGGTCTCAGTCCTGAAGTCACTGGGTAGGTAGCTCAACGGCCAGCTAGTGGTGGTACAGTGATTTCCTGAAACCTTGAGTCGACAAGGCTCTCCTTTTTTGAGTGGCTCTTTGCATGTTGGGGCATGGTGTCCACATCCAGTCACTGTTTTCAACTCCGCCTTGACCTTCAGTTCTTTCTCAGGGTAGAGTCCTGAGTGAGCCAGGCTGAGTGCTTTGAAACTTCTTTATCTTCCCCCAGGATGTGCACAGCCTCCACATGCTCCCAGCCCTCAACCTTCCCACGGACTTCATTCCACAGCTTTCTTCAAGGTCTTCAGCCGGCATGTAGTTTATCCCTGTCATTACTACCATGTCTAGCAATTGCAAAAACAAATGACTGATGCTGGTTATTTCAACAAATGCTACCAGATAAAAGATCAAAACTGAGCAAGTTCAAATTCTCAATGAGATCACCTAAGGACCTTCTGGATGGGCAGCTAATGACAATTTAATGGGAATAAGTCTTTGAAGGTTCCTTCTTTCATTCTTTCCCTCCAGGGGCTGGTATTTCTTACCATGATGGCAGGCTATTGGCTCTCAAGATTATCTCTCAAATATGGAGAGGGGAAATGAAGTAAGGTAAAGTGCTAATAGGCACTTCACTGTAGTTTCTAATTTTACAATCACTTAATAAACATACTCTAACACAGCTGCAAGCATTTGATTGATTTATAGAGTCATGTAAATATTAATATTATTGAGAAAAGAGTTTCAATAAGGGATTATAGACATTGGGTTGACCTGTGGACATGTCTGTTGGGGGGGGGTTGTCTTGATTCACTTGATTGACATGGGATACTCAGCCCACTGTGGGCAGTACCATTCCCTAGGCAGGAGATTCTGGATGGTTTAAGAGTAGAGAATTGGAGCTGAGTATAAGCATGCATGTATTCATTTCTCTCTGCTTTGACTTCGGATGTGATGTGACTTTGAAATCCCTGCTTTGAATCGCCAAGTGATGGACTTTGAAGTGTAAGTCAAATATATTCCTTCCTAACCTATCTTGCTTTTTGTTGGGGCATTTTCACCACAGCAACAGACATGGAACTAGGACAGTGGTCTTGTTTCTTTTATTGAGTACAGGATATCTGAAGGTTTTTCTTCTGTGCTGGGAACACTGATGAATCTTGTGTATAATTCTTAAAACTTTTGTTTCCCTGTGTACTTATAGCCAGGAGTATCTTCACTGGTTTGCTTCTCTGTTGCTGACCTCAGGTGTGTGTACGTATGTATGTAGGTATATATGTACACAAACAGGGTCTCACATTGCAGCCTTGGCTGCCCTGAAACTCATTATACAGACCAGGCTGGCCTTAAATTCACAGAGATCCACCTGCTTCTGCCTTCTAAGTACTAAGATTAAAGGCATGCACCACTTAGTTGGCCATATCCAGTTTCAAAAACCCAGGTCCTAATCAGAAATTTCTCAGATAAGCTGGCTGGCAGAATCTGAATCCTCCTATCTCATACAATGACAAATGTGAAACCAAGAAGTCCTTTGGTTGTCCCAACCAGGTGATTGGAGGGAAGATGTGGTGTTAGTTGGAAAATTCTACCTGGACTACACAATGGAGTCACAGAGGAAGAGATTCCCCCAAGTGGATGTGGCACCTGAATCCAGTGTGATTCTAGGAACGGACATGTTCACAGAAAATGTGTTAGCATCCAAGAAGGCAACATCAATAGAAAACACAAACACCCCTCCGGCCCTGATTCTTCCTCCCACACATTCCACAATTCTTGTTATAACTCACTTGGCAAACCCAAATGCACTAGAACTTCACAAATCCCTGGCTCATTATATCTGCATCACTTTGGTTCAAGGGCCTCTGATGGGCAGAGGACGGCACAAAATAATAGGGAGAATGGCATCCTAGCCTCTGCGAAGTGCACACATGTGAATCTTCCCGGGTGATGGAACTGATGCCAAGTGCCCAGCACACCACACAAATTCAAAGACATTAACAACCAAGACAGATCTTTTGTTGTTGTTTAGAAATTCTGATAAAATTATATTCATGGCTGCATTTTAATCAAGTTTCTATTTTGTTTCTGAATGTTATCATAATTTCAAAGCTTAGATGGTGATTGTATATTTTTAAATTTTATTTTGCTTTTAGGGAAAGGTTTTTTTACTCAATGAATGGATTTTGATGAAAATGGCTTTCAGAAATAATTGTAAAAGTTAGATTCTTATACATAATCATAAGCCAGCCTTTTCAATTTTAATGCAAGCTTTCCTCCAACCCATCTGCTTAGCTCAAAATGCGACTCACAATCCAAACAACAGTGCTATTAATTAAAACAGGACAATGTTCTTGACATAAACAATGAATGCAGAAATATTCTAAACAAAACACAGAATGTTATCTGATGTCTTTTGTGGTCTAGGCCTATTTAGGCTAAGGGCAGAATTTAAAATGGTTGGAGAGCCAACAACAGTGGTGAAGGAATCATTCCAAGTCCCCCTTTCCTGTGTATAAATAAATACTTCATGAATTTTGGAGTGTCAGAAATTCAGTCTCATTCCATATCCTGTCCTTTGCGTCCTGCTTGTGCCAGCTCAGGAGCCACAGGAACACAGGGCAGACAAGCGAGGCACTGTGTAGGGCCACCTGCTGTGTCCCTCACCTCCTGTCCCAGCAGAAGACAGGCAGGTCTCTATAGGTCCCTGTTGAACCAAACAAACTGTCACACTTACGGATCACTTTCAAAGCTAGACATGGTCTTGCCATCTCTGCCGCTGTTCATTTGATTCAAGCGTCACGTGGAATCACCCTGAAACTCTAGCCCTCCTCTCCTGAATATATCCACCGACAGAGACTTATTTATGCTACACATCACATCCATCTCAGAGCACTACTGAAAATGTCCCCAGGGTCTGAGATGAAATTTGAATTTTTAAAAGTGCAAACCTTGTACTTGATTTAAGCCTAAGAGAGGGAAGGACAATGAAACCCTTCTCGACTCTGAACACTGTGGGACTCCATCTTAGGGTACTCGGGAAAATGTGCATTTACAGCTTTTTGTTGAGTTACTAAATGAGTACATCGTGAGGCATTACTGCTTTTGTAGCTTGTGAAGATTTTGACATACAAGGTACAGTGACACATGCCAGTAATCCCAGAACTCAGGAGACTGTGCAAGGGGGTGGTGAATTTGTCTGAGTAAGGTCAAAACAGTCAACAAGTTCTTGATTCTACAAATACGGTGTAAAAAGTCATCCATGAGGGAAAATCAATCCATTAGAGCTGATGAAGAAGGTCACTGAGAAATGGTAATTATCACATTTCTGTTAGTTTGTCATTTCTTTGCAAAAGGGATTTGCCCCACTCACCCCACTTGCTAACATTTTTCATTATATGGAGAAAGTGCGCATGTATCAATATAAGAACAGAGGGTGTGCATATTAGTTTTCTGTTGCTGGGATGAAATACCAAAAAGCAAAGTAGGGAAGAAAGGGCTTATCTGGCATACGGTTCCAGGGAGGCAGAGTCCTTCACAGAAGGGAAGGCATGGCATGAGGGGGAGAAAGCTGTAAGATTGCATCTCATCTGCACATGAGCAGTAGAGAGACTAGGAAATGTGGCCGCGTCATAAACCCTCAAAGCCCACCCCCAGTGACATACTTCCTCCAGCAAAGCTCTGCCTCCTAGAGGTTCCACAGTCTTCTCGAACAGTGCCACCAGCTGGGGACCATGTATGTAAATACATGGTGGGGTGGGCATTTCTTACTCAACCCGAATTCCGTTTAGTAACTGGAGTGTAAAGAATCATGACACATGAGGCACAGGCTCAAACTAAGCACACATTAACTGAGACAATAGATACTCATCACTTTTCAAATAAGCATTAGAACACTAAAGTCTAGAAGCATTTCATAAAGAAAATGCAGAAATATTAGCTAACATAATACATGCACTAACTCAGGGGCTAGTGAGATGAAGGCTGCTGGCAGTTTTATGGAAAGTTCATTTATTTATTCGGCTTCGGCACAGCTGAGCACTGCACAGGACCTTACCGATGGAAAAGTCTAAACAGCTTATATGTGACCCCTCACAGAGAACGCATATGCTGTGTAGACACTCCTTCGAGTTGGTAGAGGCTTCTGAGGCTCAGGAGGTAGCAAAACCTCGCATGCCTGTAAAGGGGGAGCTTCTCGAAGGCCCCTCCCAGGCTTCACAGAAGCAGTAGGAACAGCAGAGAGCTGCTGGGGTGTGTGTAGCCTTCATGAGTCATGGCCTGGGTCAGAGTGGGCCGTCCAGTCATGCAGCTGCTTCTGGGGTTACCCATGTTGCAGTAAATAGCTTCCCACTCATACTCCTGTTAGTCGGGGCTTTGGTTTGGAGTGTGTACATGTGGTGTGTGTGTGTGTGTGTGTGTGTGTGTGTGTGTGTGTGTGTGTGTGTGTTTGTGTATGTGCAGGCAAGAAGTGGATGTCAGATGTCTTCCTCATTCTCTCCCTACCATGGTTTTTGAAGCAGGGTCTCTCACTGAATCTAGAGTTCGATGACTTGGCTAGGCTCCTGACCAGCCAGTCCCCAGGATCCTCCTGTCTCTGCCTCTCCAGTGCTGGGATTACAGACATGCATATGCACTGGGCCTGGCTTTTCCATGAGTGTTGGGGACCCACACTGAAGTCCCGTGCTTGTGTGGCAAACATTTTACTCACTAGACTAAGCTTCCAGGATACTAGACAATAGATAAAAAACATTTTCTCACCATAACACTGAAGGAATTACCAACATCACTAGGCAACCAGCTTGAGACAGTCCCACAACCCTGACTAGAGATTTTGTGTGTGTGTGCACTCTCACTTATAGTATAGAACTGTTTCCCTTCGGTCTGCGTCCATGTTCCCATTTCCTCTTGTGCCTGTTAATTACCTTACCTAAAACCCAATGCTACCCTTTCCTTCTCTGTTCTATCATATTGGAAACTAAAACTTGAGATGTGTTATGACCAATAAACACATTCACAATGCTGTTATTAAAGTAAAATCACTTACTGCAAATTTTGGTGTAGTAGAGATTTCAAGTCAGAATATTGAAAATATTTCTTTCCAATTCTATTTTATTTGGCATTAAAACAGCATTTCTGCTACATTAGACTTCCAAACTAAATTGAAAAAAATCTTACTGACCACTTATTCATTTTTCTTCTGTTTTGCTAATGTGCTAGATTTGAATATGGCACTATCTATTGGTTTTATAATAGGGAGAGCATCCAATAAACAGTGCAATATTAGTGGTGGTTATTGCTAGGAGGCAGTTACAACTTGGTGTTATTTTCTTTTCAGTAAATGTGTATATTTTTCAGGTTTTTTACTTAGACAATATATAATTAGGAAATATATAATAATTGTTTTAGGTGTTTTTTTAATTTGTGTGTGTGTGTGTGGAGGGAGGGCTTAGTGAGTCTACATACATCATGTGCATGTAGGACCCCAGGTAAGCCAGAAAAAGGCATTGGATCCCTTGAAACTAGAGTTATGGATGGTGGTAAGCCACCATGCAGGTGCTGGAAACTAAACCCAAGTCCTCTGCAAGAACCAGGTGCTCTACTAACCACTGAGCCCTCTCTCTTGCCCCAGGAAAAAGAAAATAACAGTTTTTAATAAAGAAACTAAGACTACGAATATTCATTACATCATCACTGTTTTTTATTATCATGTAAATACTTGCTTCCTGAAAATGTTGGTACTATATATGTATTCTGCTTTATGTTCCTGGCCCCAAGCTCAGCTACCCAGGGTTTATACTGCTAACTGTACTATGAGAACTCTTTACATATTCATCAAAACCCACCAACTAGGTGTGGGGCCTTGTATACACCACCCCTTCCATGTTGACTGGTGTGGTCTTTGCGGGTCTTATTTAGACAGCCCTATGGTTGAGATTTCACGGCTGCAGCTTCCCTGTCCTCTAGAAGACACCATCAGCAGCAGATATCCTGGTCCTCACTCCTTTCACCTCCCTTCCTCCATTCTCCTCGAGCCTTAGGCAAAGGCTGTGTTACAGGTTTGGGTCTGGGCCGCCCACAGTCATCTATTTCTGTATCTGACCATTTGTAGCTCTCTGTGATAGCCTCCACCTGCTGCAGACAGACGCTTCTTTGGTGAGGAATGAGAGCTACAGTTACCAAGAGATTACATGGGGAGGGTTCCCAGCTGGGCCCGGGGAAGGAAGGGTGGTCAGAGAATGCACAGCTTCCAAAATAGACTTAAAATTTCCCCAGCCTGTAGTAGTTTGATAAGTCTTTTAGCAAGAACATTAGCTTGAATCTTTTCACACATTATGTACCTTTAGTCCAATCGTGTGTGTGTGTGTGTGTGTGTGTGTGTGTGTGTGTGTGTGTGTGTGTGTGTGTATAATCCAGGGCACCATGTGAAATAATTCAAAATCACTCAAAGAATTTTGAAGGACATGTTTGATTATAAACAAATGAAACTTTAGAACAAAAATAAAATGTATACCATCTAAGTACCTTGTTCAGATGGAAAGAGCATCTGGGTATTTAATAAATGAATTCTGAATTTTAAAATATGAATACTTATATACACATTTGTATCCTCAGGACCTCAATTCCTTAGCCAAGGTTCTATGGAGTACTGAACACTAAGCAAGTACTGAGCACATCGATCTACCCCAGGTTCAGCTCTTGGGTTTTATCATCAAAGTTTTTCTGAAAACCTAATGTCTTTAGCATGATGAGATTTGGAGTGTCCATTGGATGGAATTAACATCTTCAACTTGTTAACAAAAATGATCAATTCACTCCAAATCCAAAAAAAATATTTCCTCTCTGTTTCATTAGCACCTGCCCTGGGATTTTGGTCACCAGTTTTTATGTGGGAGCTGCACAGACTCAACACCAGCAGGGCCAGGGTCTATGACCCAAGATGTTTTTATTGTCTCCAGGGAATAATGATATGAGAGTGGCAGCTTGCAACTCTGGAGGAAGCCCTGTGGGATGGAGCATAAACATAGATGCAGATCCTGATATGGAAGTTCAGCCCTAGGTCAGCTCAACCATGGTGCCTACAACCGCATCCTAACCCCCCTTATCCTCATCTCCATCTACTAAAATGACCCTCCAGACCAAAAGCTAACACGACAGTAGGCCATTTGAAAGCACTGGCCTTGGCACAGGAGCCCAGGAAGGGGAGCTCCAATGTATATGAGGAAGAGGCTTCTCCTCTCAAGAGGTTTGTGGAGGCCCACAGAGGTTTCCTAGTGAGATTTGAGCTTGCTTTACACAGCAGAGCTTCATAGACAAATGATTTGACCACGTGTGTGGTTACCAGGTGTTTGGAAGGGTCTGCACTTGGCTGCGCGGTGTGCTCTGATCTAGCAAGGGGGAAGTCTTTTGCCTTGCCCCTTGGCATTGTTATAAAAAAAAACCTTTTTGAAGAGATAGAAGGAGCCATTAGGTATTGACCCAGGTCCTCCCGAAGCTATCCTGTGTTTCTGTCTTTCCTCTCATCGACTAGGCATTTAACCTAATATCTCTTATCTCTCTCTCCCGTCAAGAGTACCCTGGGAAAGGTGGGGAAAGCCCCCACACACACACACACAGAGGTTCACTGTAGGCTAGAGACACAAACGTGAATAACTTAGGCAGAATAAGATTTTTACTCGATTACAGGTAAGAACACAGAAAGATCTGTCCACCTGGGAGAGAGGTGACACATCTCCACCACGATGCTCAGAAAACTGGCACAAGGCTAGGGCAATCCCAGCAGCAGAGCCCACACTGCAAAGTTCTGTGTGGCAGAGAACGATCTGTGCTGGGATTTCAACCAGGTAGTACAGACTCAGGGGTGACCAGAGTTCCAGAAGCTATTGGAAAAGCCCAGAGGAATCTTCCTGCAGTGGTATGGACTGTGTTTTCTGGTTCCCCTCAAGGGTTGGGGCATCTTTCCAATATTTCAAACATTTCCCCCAAGTCTCCTGTCCTGGCAGAATTGCATCTTGGGGGGATGTTTACTGGTCACAGTTGACTCCCCCGCTCAGGGGTGGGTTTTCTTCCCTCTTTGCTGGGGGCTGTGCTAATTACACATTCTGCTGCTTCTTAATTAAATTCTTAATCTCTACGGGCTTTTATAACAGAAAGGCTTTAGTTCTAGGCTGCAGGAAAAAAGAATGTAAGAGCAGCAAATAGCACACAAAATGAAACCATTCATAATTGTTTAAATGGGAAAGCTGGCGTCTGCTCATTCCATTTATTCTGCTATCTACAGAATTTCTCATTGAAGGCAAGAATAATCCCCAAGCTCAGCGGCTTGGGAAATGCAATCTTATATAATACTCAGAGTCCATAAATCTGCAGAATCACAGAGAGCTCAGCCATGTTTGAAAGCTTGAACGCAGGCAGAAACCTGACACTGGGCAGAGTGTCCTAGGCTGCCCCAGACAGGAACAACCCCTTAAGCCTTTGCTTTTCACAGATACTTGTCCATCTCTCCCCATTTCCCTGAGGATTTTTATCATCCAGCTCATAGTGAAGGAACCCAAGCACTCAGCACATTGAAGTTCATACAGCCTCTCAGCAGCTCCATCAAGAACAGTCCAGTTCCTAAGTCTGTGATGGAGTCCCCTGCGTCCCAGCCCTTGACTTCTTCACTCTATAATCTCATGGATGGCGACCACTGAAGCCAGTGTCTATGTTTGTGTGTTGGGGTTCTTTTCAGACCTAACTGCTGTGTGAGATTTACTGTCCTTTCTGTCACTGGAGATCCTGTCTCTGCTAGGAATTCTCCCTTTTCACCAGCTCACACGTCTTCACGGTGTGACTTTATGTCCTCTGGCCTTGACTTTTCAGGGGGTAGTGTACAGCTGCGTTTTCCTCCGCAATCGAGCATCGTGGACTTACACCCAAGAACTTTTCTGTCTGTTTTCATCATTTGGTGATTTATTATTTATTGCAAACTTAGGGCCTCAACCTTTAGCGTCTCAAATACTCTTCCCATGTCTGGGTCCTGGAGCCATACTTCTCTTCCACGCATCCACCCTTACCGCCACCCACCTCTCCACTGCCTGCGAACTGTGCAGCACACGCAAGGAACTCTTCTGAACACACGAGAGGCCAAGGCTCAGGCGCTGCAATGTGACCCCGTAAGTTTAGTTTGTTGTCCACAAGTTCACAGTTCAATAGCAAACCAAGATGTTTATTTTAATAATTTGTGTTTTTTCAATTATCCATCAATCCTGTGGATATTTATCAAGCAGTTGTACACACTCCTTGCCAGACACAAACTCTACACTTGGTCTTTTTGATGAATGGCATGTGAGCGAGAGTTAACCAGTTGAGGCAGAAATCAGTGCTGAGGATGTAGATGTTGAGGCTGAAAGCCTGCCTGTACTACACAGCCAGACCCTGTCTCAGAAAAAATATAAAATCTCTCTCTCTCTCTCTCTCTCTCTCTCTCTCTCTCTCTCTCTCTCTCTCTCTCTCTCTCTCTCTCTCCCTCTCCCTCTCTCTCCCTCTCTCCCTCTCTCTCCTGCTCTCCCCTCCTCTCTCCAGTCCCTCTTTCTCTCTCTCCCTCCTTCCCTGCTGGAAATAGAAGGAAATCGGGGCTCATTAACACTAGGCAACAATTCTACCATTGAGGCACATTCCCAGCCTTTGAATCTTAAATACTTATGAATACAGTTAATCAAATTTATTCACTAAAAAAAAAAAAATCTCATTAACCTTATTTGGAAGTTGAGCATGTTTTAGTAGTCAGTAGTTTTACAAAGTAACCATGGTGCTCTTCCCATTTGCTAGAGACACAAGAATGTTTGAGTAAGAAATACATTATAACATCACTGACATAAAGCATCTTACCTGTCTTACTTTGCCTCCCTCCCCCTCGCTTTCATCCTTCCTTAGTTCTGTCTGCCTTTTAAAGCTGTGACCAACGAGACTACACACTCATAAGGAAGGCAAGGCTTTCTTTGTCCATGCAGCACAGAATCAGTACAACAATCGCTTATTAGAAAAATCCCACTTTCCTCGTGTGTGGTCGAGTCGAAACTGCACAGTCAGCTTTCCTACACAGTCACACGTCTTTTGTCTGCCCTGAGAAAACAAAATCTGACTTTTTCTGTGTTCCCTCAATTCCACATTTATTTTTAAGAAACATTGCTGGGGTTTCTTACTTCCTCTGTACACTTGATTTGTGCTTAGGAGCATGGACAAAGCCACATTGATCATCTAAGCCCGAAAGAAAGACGCCTACAGAACGTCTATACACATTCTCTGTATAGGAACCCAATTGTCTTTTCTTCTCATTTGGTCTCATGTGTGAAGTGGGGCCAGTGCAAATGTTCAGAGAACTCTCTTAAAGCTTAAGCCTCAGAGAGCTGAACAAAGCGAACGTGGCCGAGCTTTTGCCAGACCAGCTGTGTACAGCTGCTCTCGAGCACGGCTCATTCCTCGGGGCTGGGAATCGCACCCATATTTCGCAGGGAACACTGGCCATTTGTCCTGGGAACAGACTCTGCCGGTCAGCGCTAAACAGAGCCGGCTGGTTCCCGTGAGAGGAACATGACGGTTCTAAGACAAAGCAAACCAGAAACAGAGCTGAGCTCATTCTCAGAGGGGGATGAACTAGAAGCCAATCCAATTTATCATGTGCAAGACTTTTCATATAATGCCTGCTAATGACAAAACATTGCAGTGTGTTATTTTTTTTCACTTGAAAAAGAACATATTTAGGGCATTAAAGGATAATGTATGACATTTGTCAGTATATCCTGGCAAGCTGTATTGCTGGATAAAACTACTTTTATTAATCCTAAATTTTTAATTAAAACTTGGGATTTCTAAATTTATTGGCTAAGTTCTAGATTTTCAAATCACATATGGGTTAGAATTAGGTTCTAAAGCATAGACGTAAAACAAAGAAAACAGTAACAGAGAAATCCAGAGTGGAGTGCAGAGGTGCACAAGACTTGACATGGACTGTAGTCAGTGGTAACTGACTCAGGGCCTTGGGAGCTCCATCCCAACCTTGAAGTGTAAAAGAAGCCTCTGGAACCTAGACTCAAATCCTAGTCCAGACAACACAGACAGCAACAACAAGAAATTAAATCCCCACTCCCCAACCAGAGCGTATGCAAATGTTGGGATGTCATTTGCATATAGTTAACATAGCCACAATCATATTTGCATATGTAAGACTATCTGTTCTTCCCATTTCCCAGACATTTTCTCACATCCATAGTCCTTGCTGCAGCTGCCCTTTTGTACTGCTTGCTGTAGACTGCCACAATCGCAATCATTTCCCTATTCTTGGAATCTTTGTGGCTTCTGATTTCTAAGTAAATACAAATCATTTCTTCTGGGTGAGGGATTTTTTGCTTATTGTTTCCAAAAGGGTGAATCTTAAGAAATGAGCTAAAACAAAATTTAAGTACATTTTTATAGTGTGTGAAACATATCACACCTGCACCTTTTCACAGAGATCAGAGACAGAGGCCAGACAGGGCTGTGTATGGGAACTTATCTCATAAAACCAGTAGCTAGGGGTACAGTTAAGTAGTAAAGAGTTTGTGACTTAGTCAGTGTTCTACTGCTGTGAAGACACCACGGCAACTCTTATAAAGGAAAGCATTTAACTGGGGCTGGCTTACAGATTTCAGAGGTTCAGTCCATTATCAGCATGGCGGGGAGCATGGTAGCATGCAGGCAGATATGGTGCTGGAGGAGCTGAGTGTTCTACATCTGGATCTGAAAGCAGCAGGAACAGTGGGCTTGGCTTGTGCCTTTGAAATCCCAAAGCCCACCCCTAGTGACACACTTCCCCCAACAAGGCACACCTCCTAATCTCTGTCAAGTAGCATCACTCCCTAATGACCAAGCATTCAGATCTATGAGCTTTATTTAAACCACCCCGTTTTGTATGCAGGCTTGAAAAATGAGACTGTCCCCCCCCAAACTCTTGTGTTTAAACACTTAGTTCCCAGTTGGTGATGCTCCTTGGGAAAGTCATGAAATCTTGAAGCGATGGAGCCTCACTGGAGGAAATACGTCACTGATAGTGCGCTTTGAGATTTATGACCTTGTCTCATTTCCTGACCCGTCTCTGCCCTTGCAGTCAGTAGGCTTTCAGCTTCTGCCATCGTGCCGCATTTCATGACAGACTCTCCCCCTCTGGAACAGGAAGTCAAAGTAAGCCATTCTTCCTTAAATTGCTTTTGTCAGGATATCTTACAGCACCAGGAAAGTAATGGGTACATTCTGTCTGGACTGTACAAGGCCCTGTGTTCCACCCTGAGATCTGTAGGAGGGAAAGACAGGCTCTTCATCAAGATGGTGAGTACTGAGTCATTGCTTCCTGAACGGCATTAGCTGGAATGGGTGTCTCAGCTGACCCAGGGTGGTGCCATGCTTGTAGTTCTATGACTTCTCTGTGCATTGGTTCACTTAGTGACTTAATGAACCTCCTGAGAAGAGAACTGCACAGCAGTATTTAATATCCATTCCAATCTGAGTGGTTTCATAAACATTTGTGTGTGTGTGTGAGTGTGTGTATACCAGTTTTTATATTCATATTATCTAGATTTTTTTCATTGTTGAGTATTTAATTTATCATGACTTGTATTGCTTCTTAACTTTTGCAAGCTCATTATGTATACTTTTAGTTGTTTGTTTTTATTTTATTTTATTTTATTTTATTAGAAATCCTCTTATGTAGCCCAGTGTGGTGGTTTGAAAGAAAATGGCCTCCAAAGGGAGTGGCACTAATGGGAAGTGTGGCCTTGTTGGAGTAGGTGTGGCCTTGTTGGAGGAAATGTTTCACTGTGAGAGTGGGCCTTGAGGTCTCCCATGCTCAAGCTATGCCCAGTGAGACAGACCATTTCTTGTTGCCTGCAGGATCAAGATGTAACTAACTCCTTTTCCACTCTCAGCTCCTTCTCTAGCATCTTGTCTGCCTGTGTGTCACACACGTGCTACCATAATGATAATGCACTAAACCTCTGAAACTGTAAGTCAGCCCTAATTAAATGGTGGCGCACGCCTTTAATCCCAGCACTCGGGAGGCAAACCCAGGTGGATCTCTGTGAGTTCAACCCTAGCCTGGGCTACAGAGTGAGTTCCAGGAAAGGTACAAAGCTACACAGAGACACCGTGTCTCGAAAACCAAAAACCAAACCAAAACAAATGTTTTCCTTTATAAGAGTTGCTGTGGTCATGGTTTCTCTTCACAGCAGTAGAAACCCTAAATAAGTCACCCAGCATGGCCTTGAATTTATGATCCTCTTGTCTCAGCCTTCCTGGTGTTGGGGTTACAGGGACATACCAGATCTTTCTGCCATTTTTCTCCTCAGACTGTTGAGTAATGTTTATTTTTGTTTTCTTTTGACATAGTATCTCATGTAGCCCAGGCTGGCCTTGAACGGCCAGATTCTCTTGCCTCTACTTCCTGTAGGTGTGCACACACAATGTTCGTGAGGTGCTAGGGATCAAGCTCAGGGCTTTGTACATACTAGATAAGAGCCCAACCAGACTCAGTTACATCTCTGGACCCTAATTTTATTTTTCCATGGTATTTTTGAAAATATGAAACTTGTTCAATGGTATATAATGTGGATTAAATTACATTTCATATTGCTACTGGATTAACCTAGCATCCTTTAGAAAATAATTTTAATATCCCCATCCACTGTTCTATGTACTCATCCTGCATCAGATGGTTATGTATATTTAAGGGTACCTGGAGTTTGTAATTGCATGGCTCTTTGTGATGTGAGTACTCACATATAAAGACCCCACTTTCAGTTGGTAATTATCTTAACCAATGTTCCATTGCTGTGAAGAGACACTATGACCACATTTAATTGAGGCTTGCTTACAATTTCAGAAGTTCAGTCCATTATCATCATAGCAGGAAGCATGGTGGCATGCAGGCACACACAGTGCTGAAGAACTAGCTGAAAGTTCTATATCCAGATCCACAGGCAGCAGAAAGAAAGAGAAAATGGGCCTGGCTTGGACATTGGAAACCCCAAAGCCTCCCTCCTCCCCACTCCCACTCCCTTTCATCACCCTAGTGACAGACTTCTTCCAACAAGGCCACACCTCCTAATCCCTGTCAAATAGTGCCACTCCCTAATGACCAAACATTCAAACCTATGAGCCTATGGGAGCCATTCTTATTTAAACCCCACAGTACTGTTGAATTCTCAAGTGGATTCGTTGTTCAGTACCCTTCATCTGATAAGTCTTAGCAGATCATTTGCTTTGTACATCATGCAGCATATGCTATGGGCACACACAGTGGTACCTCTGCTCATAGAACGTGCATGGATTCCGATTGATGACTTAGCACTTCAGATGAGGCTCCTAAGGACATGACCTTGGCAAAGCATTCTATCACCAAGAAATAATGGTCATCTCCATTTTCACACCAGTTTTCGTAGTTGGTTCTCATGAAAGCATGTCAAAATGGCAAAATTTTGGTCTTGTTTTGCGCTCAATGGGCAGGAGTGGAATGGTGGCCACACTGAGCATGTAGAGAATGGGGGTTTGCAGTTCCTCAGTGAATGATATTTGACTGGCCAGTTGAGGACACACACGTGGAAGATGGGCTTATTCCTTACCATGTCTCTTAGCAATTATGGCCCTTCTTCTGCCGGCCACAGTAGACACCCTCTTCATCAAAGGAGAATTCCTTTATAAAATCCTGGTTTTCCTTCCTTTTCATAATTCCTTCATACCTAATACCCCAGAGTTCATCTACTTTGCTTGTGCCTGCCTTTCTGCTTACACATGACAGCCTCTATAAATGGCGCGTCACATAGGCCATCTAGAAGACGTGAACTCTGGGTTGAAGTTGGTATGTAAAGTGAGTATAAGCAATGAGAAACCCTATATCTCCGAGCAGGCGGGGAACTCCTGGTACATGCATTCCTGGAAACCCTTCTTCACTTCCTCACTCTCTATCCTGTAAGCGCTGTATTGGCAGTTGGATACCTGGAGGCTATTTTTGTGAACTTTACTGGATGTAACACTGTAGCATTGGTTCTCCTGTTGTACCAGAGAGTGGCAGTTTTCCAACATCCAACAATAACAGACACTGCAGCAAATCAAGACTCTTCTTCTTCCTGTCCTCTGAATAGGGTGTACACTTGTTCACGCGAATGACCTCTACATAAACATGAAAAGATGAAAACTTGTCATTTGTGTCCATCCTCAAGACATTCGGTTGGATTTTTTTAAATTACATTTTCAGTTAGGTATTTTTGCAGAATGCATCTGATGATTTATAAATTTATTAGAAATGTGAAAATGAGCATAGGTTTTGCAGGTGATTAATATTTTGGGTAATTGTCCCAGAGTTAACAAAGCGTTGTTCAGCTTCTGTCTCTTCAGTAATGAACACGTATTACATCCACCATATGGCTGCTGTCATTGAATATAGATAGCTGTCCAGTGACCACAGCACTGCCTTTATGCAAAAATAAGGCACTGTTAACCATGGATGATGGGGAAACAGGAGAAAGAATGCCCGTTTCTGGGGACTTTCCATGGGCCAGGTATGTCTGCGCTGCTTATGTGTCAGCCCTTCAGCCACAAACGCAAGACTTTGGGGACCACAATGTTATACGTTCCTATGAGTTTGTTCTGTGTGCAGTCCCACAGAGACCAAGGTAAAAGTGACGTTATACTGAAATCATGAGGTTTATTGTTTTGTGTTTCAGTGTTTGTCTTTACTCAAACTATTCTTAACTTTAACATAAGTTCATTTCATTTAATCTGAAAGCTGAAGCTTAGAGAGTAAATTCTTAAACATTCCAAAATTATCATCTGTCTCCTCTGTCAACTGAAAATTTTTTCTCTCAGAATGACATGGTATTTTCTCAAGAGTCTGAGGTAAGACAGGAAAATTGGCTTTTTTTTTAATTCTTGTGTTTCTATTATATAAAGTATTAGGTTTGCCTCGTGTTCAGTTTCAAATGCATTGCCATTTAGCTGTTGAGATAACTCCAATCAGTCTCCATCAGATAAGGGAGATGGAATTTTCAAGACGTGTAGTGTCTGCCTGTGCTGTTCAAGTATCTGTGATTTCAAAGCAGATTTTTCAGACTCTGTGAGGTGGGGGTGGAGTATGGCTTACTTTGTCAGTATGTTCTTGGCCTGTTAGGCTGCTCAGCTGGGGAGCCGTCAGTGTTTCTTCATGGTAGGCTACTGGGTTACAGACGGTCCCAAGTTGAGCAGTGACGTTGAAGGCCAAGACTTGATGTAGTCTACAGGATTGGCTATCCTGGAGGATTAGCTAATGACTCAGAGGAATAAAGATGGAGACTGAAATGCTTTCTAGGAAACAGGCTGCTGAGAGGAGAGGGTGAGCGCTCCACACCAGCCTGCTGAGGGGTGTCTTCAACCCTGAAGGCCATTGGAGGCAGTAGAGCTGAGCAGATGGGACTTCTAACCACCACTGACTCCAACAATAGGGCAGAATGGATTGCAGCTGCATCTGTGTTCCCAGACAACGAGTGTCACCCATCTGCTGGCCCTGACTGGGTTTTTAAGCGGGAGCTGTAGACTGAACTTGGAGGCAGGCAGACCCTTAGTACAACTTTAAATTCACAAATTGAGACTTCTGCTATCATCTTGGGCCAGAGTGCTGTTTCTCTGGGTTATCCTTTCTACTTTTGCTGGGTTTTGTGTCAATACTTATAAAAGCCCAATTTGCTCATTCCTTTTTATTCATTCACTTACGTACTGTGCCCTGAATACTTATGGGGTGACAAATGACACTTGAACTAGGGGACTGAGCAGTCCATGAGACCCAGCTCTGCTTCTAAAGACATGGAGATAGATCTCAGACCAGACAACCCCAAAGAAGACAGTGACGATGCTGTCCTGCCCCTAAGCCAGGAGTGGTGCAGGACCTCTTCCTGCAGCTCTCCTCCTCTCTGTTGTTTGGTCTCCTTGTTCATGGAGGTTTCCAGAGGCACCGAATGAAGGAGCACCTTTATCATAATGTGTGCATTTCTGTGAGTATTGGTTGTGAAATCATTATTTACTTACTGAACATTTCATTTTACAAAGTTTGCAGGGAGAGTTGAATATTACAGTTGTCATATGTTCTTGTGAATACCAGCAGACACATGCATTCCTTGTTATGCTGGCACCAGAGTGACTTCTCATTAGAGGGCTGGAACAGTGGGGTGTGGAGTTCATAAAGTGAAGACAGTAAGGACCTAGATACACAGGGTTTGTGTGTGTGTGTGTGTGTGTGTGTGTGTGTGTGTGTGTCTTATTAGGGTTCCTATTGCGGTGATGAAACACCATGACCAAAAGCAAAAGCAAGTTGGGGAGGAAAGCGTTTGTTTGTTTGGTTTACACTTTCACATCATCATCCATCACCATAGAAACCCAAAGGGCAGGAACTCTGGCAGGGGCAGGAACCTGCAGGCAAGAACTGAAACAGCAGCTGTGGAGGAGTGTTGTTTCCTGGCTTGATCCTCATGGTTTGGTCAACCTGTGTCCTTATAGCCCAGGGGTGTCCCACCAAATATGGCCTGAATCTTTGCACTTCAATCACTAATTAAGAAAACACACCACAGGCTTGCCCGCTGGTGGATATGGATGGGGCAGTTTCTTAATTGAGATTTCCTCTTCCCAAATGATGCTAGCTTGTGTCAAGTTGACATAAAACTAGGCAGCACAGTGTGTATGCACCTCTCTATCTCTCATCTATGTATCTATCTATCTATCTATCTATCTATCTATCTATCTATCTATCATCTATCTATCTATCTATCTATCTATCTATCTGTCATCTATCTATCATCTATCTATGTCTGTGTATGAATGTGCATATGAGTCTGTGTGTGCATGCATCTGTGTGTATGTACCCATATATGTGTTTGTGCATGTATATGTGTGTATGCATGTGTCAGTATATGTATGTTTGTATTCATGCCTGTGTGTATGTGTATGTGAATGTGTCTCTGTGTTGTGTGTAAATGTGTGTATATATGTGGATTTGTCTGTGTGTCGTGTCTCTGCATATGTGTCTCTCTTTATAAACATATTAGCTACCTTTCTTGATTGCTAACAGATACCTGACCAAAGTTAGCTGAAGGAAGAGAGTGTCGTGGCTCATGGTCTGAGCAATGAGACCCACCATGGTGAGGATGGAGTAAAGGGCTGCAGAGGTTTATGGCTGGGTAGCAGGCACTTGAGGCTGCTAGGACCAGAGATGGGGTAGCAAGAAGGGGTGGACTATTAATCTCAGGGCCCAGTGACTCACTTCCTTCAACCATGACCCATCTCATAAAGTGCTGCCACATCCTAAAACAGTCCTACCAGCTGGGGACCGAGTGTCCAAACACAGGAGCCCATACAGGCCACTTAACATCCAGACCACAACACAATATTGCTCTTCCTCTCTCTCCCTCCCTCCCTCCCTCCCTCCCCCATCCCTCCCTTCCTCCATCCCTCCCTCCCTCTGCCCCCTCCCTCCCCTTCCCCTCTTTCTTTCTTTCTTTCTTTCTTTCTTTCTTTCTTTCTTTCTTTCTTTCTTTCGTCTTTCTTTCAGCACATATAGATGTTTTACTTGCATGTATGTCTGTGCACCACTATGTGCCTGGTGCCCATTAAGCCAGAGGAGGGCATAGATCCCCTGGAACTGGACTTACAGATGGTTGTAAGTCACCATGTGGATGCTGGGAGCCAGGTCCTTTGCAAGAGCATCCATTGCTCTTAACCACCACTGCCATCTGTGCAGCTCCTACTTTAATCTTTTGAAGTGTTCTCATAGGTATTGTGCATCGCAAGAGCAAGTCACTGAGCTTCCGTCCCCACCCCGAAGTGTCATGACATCATAGTGAACTTTCATCCCTCAAGTGCAGAAGGGAAGTAGGCAGTTTCTTCTCCACACCCAAATGAAGGATCTGAGCATAACAAAGCTGTTATTCTCCAACAATAACAGTGTTCTTTGACATGTGCTCAGGTACTCTGTCTAGGGCCAGTGGTAAGATTCCAGGGCTTAGCAGAGGAGGTAGCTGTCCCTGGAAAGGCATGACTCCTGCTGCCATTTGTGCTGTGAAGAACCCCAGACTCATTTGCCCTCTACTCTGAGAAGGAAGAGAAAATATTTCTTCAATGTCTACCCATCCAGTTCTTAGTCTTAGGATGTTTTCTTGAATCCCGTTATTACTTTTTTGCTTTTGAATCCCAATATTAATATTTTGCTTTCTTGAGGCCAGAGGTCTGGTAGGAATGGGTACATATATTCTATATCAGAGTATCTCAGGTACATTTAAAGTGCTGTTCCCTGAGCACTATGCATGAGCTACTTACCACTGGTCACTGAGCACACAGCACAGGGGATACACAGTGTCTTACACTAGGTGATCTTGGAGACGGGCTGCTTGTGTTTAAACTCCAGCTCTCAGGCTGGCCATCTGTATGATCTCAAGAAAGCCAGAGTGTCCCTGACCCCCAACCTTCCAGCCTTGTAGTGAGGAGACAACAACTATGGGGTAAAACAGCCCAGTGATTAAAACACAGCATATGTAACATATGTTTGTTTAACACTGTTAATAAACATTTTCATCAGCTTACAATCACTAATGGCCTCATACTATAGTTTCATTAAAATACAGAGGACTGGCTGGTTCTGTAGCTCAGTGGTAGAACACCTGCCAAGCACGCACAAGGTCTCATACACACACACACACACACACACACACACACACACACACACACAAACCACAGAGAGAAAAATGATCCCTAGACTGATCTGAAATACCATATTCTGCCCTTATTTTCTGAAGCCCATTTCCAAGGGAGCTCGTGGCAATAAGAGGAGAAGAAGATTAAAGTGTGCTGTGAGGAACCGTTTGAGTTTTCCTTAGTGCTGAATTGTGTCTGCATCCTAAATTGGCCTCTAAGTCCAACTAAAACCCCCAAGCCTCTGCTGGGCTTTTGATCAACTCAGAACTTAATCCTTTCCATTTCAGATGGATTTGCTCTTAGAATAAACTGTTGAATTAAAGACGACAACTCAATCTTTACTGAACACCAGCAAATGGGGTTTTCTTTCCTTTTAGTAATTTCTGAGAATTTGTGCACCAAAATATCTTTCCTGAATTTGTAAAACAATTAAGAAATTACAATAAATGTTTCTATTAAGAATGATAAGGAGCAACTATGCTAATTAGCCTGATGGACTTTTTATAAGTTGTGTTTATAGAACTAAATACCATGCTTGAATTCTAAACCAATAGAGTAAAATCTGTCTTAAAAAAATGAAATTTTAAAGCACTCCACTGTAACTCATAAGTATAGAATTATTGAATACATAGTTATTATTTGCCAATTTAAAAGTGACATGGAAAAAAAAAAAAACACCATGAACAGAAAAATAAAATTACCATGCTTTTGTGTGATTGATTTGTAAATTTCTGTTGTCTTTTCTATAAGAACCTGGCACTGCACAGGAATGAAAAAACCATTTTCCTGACCAGAGCCTTTTACATAAATAATGTATTGCTCTTTTCCTGTCCCTCTCCCCCGGAGTTAAACAATAGACACTTGGAAAGGAAATGATGTCGGTCCCCTGTTGATAGAGTCACACCGCACTGGAGGAAACAGCACACTGGAGTGGCTTCTGGCTTCTGCAGCTTGTCACGGTGACTCCAGGAGCTCTTGACAGTTTGGCAATGTAAAGTAGAATGGCGTTATGGCCCCTGTCAACTGCAGTTTCTTATACATACGTATCTTTCAATATGCATCCTTCGACAAAGACAAATATGAATTCCAAAGGAAATGAGAAGAAAAAATGGTCCTTGGGCATCAGGGTTTATAGCTCTGATGTGTATAACTGTTTTGATTAAATCTTGAAGCCCGATGGTCATTCTGAGGCCTCTTCTGGCTCTTCATTCTGGGGAGAGCATTCTGGCTGAGTTTACAGATCACTGTGGGAAGAGGAGGACGACCATCTACTGAATCATGCTGAAACATGGCTGACGGGACATTTAGATCGTGCACATGAAATAACATAAGGAAGTCAAATAAGGATCTCAGATCTGTCTGGAGCAAATCGGCAAGGTCACAGCTCTGTGTGTGGCAAATCCATCTACTTCTCAGGGAAGTAGCTCCTCCCATGGATATTTAGTGATTGCTGAATGGTATTCTGGTTCAGTGACCTATTTTATCAGTTTTAAAAACCTAAGTCAAATCTCTTCACAGTCTTTGAATGAGTAATGTGGGCCTTCTCCAAAGTATCTTCACCATGAAAATCCCTTTAAAGAGTAGACAATGGTCACAGACCGTATATACTTTGCTGTCAGTATTCCTTTTTTTTAACTTTCTTTTTTCTTTATTCTTTGTGTCTTTCACATCATGAATCTCAATCCCATTCATCTCCCTGTCTCTGTATCTGCCCTCTGCCCTTGCAATCCCCCCACCCCTGCCAAATAAAATAAAATAAAATGTAGGAGAAGGAAAAAAAGAAAAATCTCATCATGGAAGCTGTATTGTGACACAGTGAGTCATGCAGCATATCCTTTCGTTCATATAGCTTTACTTGCAAGTGTTCATTGAAAAGAGTCACTGGTCTGGTTCAAGGCCTCTGGGTTCTGATACACTATCTATACTGGGCCCTCACTGGGACTCCTCTTGGATAGCCTGTTTTTGCCTTGCGAAGTGGAAATCCTGCAGCTTTGGGTCTGCAGGACGTGCCCCTTCACGTGCTCCAGCAGATCACAGATGGAATGGATGTTGGGGTGGGCCAATTCATAACCCTGGTTCTGGGCCTGGGTAGTTGCAGGGTTGGTCAGCCTGCCAACTCTCCCCCATTCTCACTACCGTGGTGAGCTCTCTGGTGTTGACCCAGCTAGTTCACCCTGTGCAGCAATGAGCAAGGGGTAGGACAGCTTCTTCTGCTTTCATGCCCTCAGAGTTGGCTCACTCACACCTACATCTTCAGAGCCAGCTCTACTGTGTTGCCCAGGCAAGGTGCAGGGGCCACTCTCCCTGGCCCTGCAGCTCTTTCTCTTATGACCTCAGGGCCAGCTCTCCCAACTGCCACAGGTGAGGAGTGGGGTGGAGGGCACCTCTCCCTCACCATCACATGGCAGGCGAGGGAGATATGGCCAGCTATCCCACCCTCATACCTTCAGGGCCAGCTTACCCATGACCCTGCCAACAGAGTCAGCTCTACTGCGCTGCCCAGGTGAGGTGCAGGGCCCACTCTCCTGGTGAGGGGGAGGATCAGTTCTCTTGTCTGCCACAGCGGCTAGTGTTGAGGGGTAAGTAGGGACATCCTTCCCCCGCCCACACTACCACATGACAGACAAGTAGTGGGGCCACCTCTCCCACGCTCACACCTTTTTTTTGGGGGGGTCAGCTCACCTATTCCCCTGCCAACAGAGTCAACTCTACTGTGCCACCCAGGCAAGGTACAGGGCATGCTCTCCAGAGTGCTGCAGCTGGTGAGGGGCGGGGCCGGCTCTTCCACTCAGCACAGGTGGCAAGGGGGAGGGGAAGGGTACCTCTCCCTCGCCCCTGCCACCATAGGGCAGATGAGGGGCAGGGCTGGATCTCCCACACCCGCATTCTCACGGCCAGCTCACCCACGTCCCTGTCAGCAGGGTCGACTCTACTGTGCTGCCCAGGTGAGGTACAGGGCCCGCTTTCCCGAGTGCTGCAGCTGGTAAAGGGGAGGGTCTGCTTCCGTGCCCGCTGCAGGTGGCTGATGTGTCTGTCACCCACGAAACCTCATGGCAGATGAGGGGAGCTGGACCCGCTCTCCCATTCTTATGCCCTCAAGGCCAGCTCGCCCACGCCCCTGCAAACAGGGTCAGCTTTATTGTGCTGCCCAGGTGAGGTGTAAGACTCGTTCTCCCAAGTGCTGAGTTGGTGAAGGGTATCAGTTCTTCCTAGTACTGCAGTCAGTGAGGGGCAGGACCAACTCTGTACAGCTCTTTCCTCTTGGCTTTCAATGGTATCAGTGGCCATGAACATCACAGACCATGGCTGCAACAGGGCTATGAACCCAGACCCAGGCCCCAGCAGCAGCCCAGACACAGATATCACCGTGGCCCTGGGTGGCAATCAAGCCACCCACCTCGGGCTGCTCCTTGCCGCTTTCACCTCTTCAGATATTCTTCTGTCCGCTGGACATGAACCATCCTCTCTCTCTCCCATACCACACCATACATTTGCTCACCATAACAGTGCTGACAGCCCGGCTCTGTGGCCTGTGTTTCCTTCTTGAACCTGCCCCAGGCAGGGCCTGCGTGTGGGTCTTTTAGTCCCACTCAGTCCATAGTGGTGCTGAGCGGGGCCATGCTTTTTCCTCAGTGACCCCATCAGTAGCTCATAAACTATTTTTATATACTTATTTATTTTTTACGTTAATATTTTAACTGATTCTCTGGGAATTTCATATCATGCACCCTGATCACATTCACTTCCCAGGCCTTCCACGCCCACTCCACACCCTGTGACCTCTCTCCCCCAGTCCTTCCACGTCCACCCCGCACCGGGTGGCCTCTCTCCCCCACTGCAAGAAAAAAGTAAAAATAAGAATACGAATAAGAAAAAAAAGTAAAAACAAACCAAGTCCTGTCTGTGTTGTTTATATACTCACTGGGGCATGGTGAGATTCTCAGTGGTCTGCCCCTTAAATAGAACTGAGTCCTTCCCTCCCGAACCCCCTCCAGAAGCAATCAGTTGTGGAGAGCTACACTTCAGCACCCCGTCACACTGTAAAGAGTTCTCTTAGACAGTTTTTGGGGAGTATGTGGGGGGGTAGGAGTTGTCACAGACCCCTTCCCTGTCCATCCCTCTCAACTGTGCATCTCCAGTGGTTGACGTCACAGCCCAAGTAGCCTCCTTGCTCTCCATAGTCAGCAGGAACATGAATCAGGGCCGCCACATGGTTTCTGGCGACAGCACAGATCAGGAACACAGCTCCCGGCTGCAGTAGGACCATGGGCCCAGACAAGGTCCTCAGAGGCAGCCTGGACTCTGGACATCAGGATGGCCTCAGGTTGCAGCACAGACCACGGACATCTGCGTGGCCTTCAGTGGTAACACCGGCCAAGGACATCAACACAGACCCTAACTGCAGTAGGATCTTGGACCCAGATGTGGCCCTCAGTGGCAGCATGGACCACGGGCTCCAGTATGGCCTCGGGTGGCTAAACAGACCACTCACATCAACATGGCCCCCAGACAGCAAAGTCCGAGGACATCTCCAAGGCTTCCATCAGCAGCACAGACCGCATACATTCACATGGATCTCAGGCTTCACCACATCCTGGGGCAGAAGCATGGACCACATACACCAATGTGGCCTCTGGTGGCATCACGAACCACAGGAATCTGCCTCTGGGTAAGCTCACACCATTCTGTCAACCCTCCTGGGCAATGATGTGCTCCACTACCAACCACAGTCCTCTCTCTCACCCATCACCGCTGTCACGCCTCTAGTTCTGTCTCTCTCCACAACGCTGTTTTTCTATCTTTCCCATCTCTCTATCACATATTTGTTCAACATAGTGATGCCAGGCCGGGCAGGGTGCAGCCTGGCTGGCTTCCACCATGTTGTTCTTAAACGATTATTAACTGGCCATGGAATTTGGGGGGTATCCCTTGGATGTGAATGAAAAGATATGAAGGCTTTTGTATTAATCTCATAAGGACCATAGACCTGATCCTGGAAGCCACTGCTGTCTCTTGGAGGTGGGACGTTGAGGCCTGAAACAGGGACCCATGTTATAACGGGATGAATTTACTCGAAATGGATGGCTGGTACCATCGGTTACCAGAGGCGATATACCCTGGCTCCCTACAGCTCCAAAGTGCTCAGGGAAGCTTTGGGACAGAGATGCTGCAATTCCATCCTTCACTGCTTTGTCAGACGGAAGACACATAGATCAGGCAAACTTTGAGAACTGGGAAGCAGCAGACATGGACTGTTTGTAGTAAAGGAGGCCCATGTGCTGGGCCTGTGGGCTTTCCTGCACAGACTCTCAGAGGAGCAGATCTTAAGGCAGAATATAAGGGATGCAGGTCCATCAAGTGAGATGGTCCTGGAGGTCACTAATTGGCTTTGTTCTTTATAGCTGAAAAAAAAAATGTGTGTTAGGGAGTAGAGAATCCTTAATAACAGCAATAATAATGCCTAGTGAGTCAATATTCTAGAAATAATGTCTAGATGTAATCTATTTGTGTAATGGAGATATTAGCAGACAGGAAAGAATGAGGGGCGTGGCTCAGGGGGTAAAGCACTTGCCTGGTATGTGTGAGGCCCTGGCTTTAGTTACCAGTACCTCATGAACTGGACATAGTGCTGCATGCTGTGGAGGCAAAAGGATCAGGAATCTGTGGCCATCCTCCTCTACAGAGCCAGCTGAAGGCCAGCATAGGCTATATGGATAACCTTCTCTTTTTAAAATAAAAACTACAAAGCGAAACAAAAACAAGCCCAGCTCCCAGGTGAACGTACCTGCTACTAAGCCTGAGTGCTTGAGTTCTTATTCCCAGGACACACAGGACAGGAGAGAACCTGTTTCTGCAAGTTGCCCTCTGGCCTACACACACACACACACACACACACACACACATACACACACACACAGGCACACACATGCACACACACATACACACACACACAGGCACACACATGCACACACACATACACACACACACACAATAAAGAAATAAATGCAGGATAAAAGGGAAGGAAGAAACAAGAAAGGAGGGAGAAGAAGAAAGAAATAGAGAAATACAGAAAAACTTCAAGGAAGAAAGGAAAGAAGGGAAGGAAAGGAGGGAGGGAAGGAGGGAGGGAGGAGGAAGGAAGGAAGGAAGGAAGGAAGGAAAGAAGAAAAGAAAGCCTAGACTGTGCTATGGTCTCAGTCTGAAGGTGCAGCTCCCCAGCTGGAGAGGGTACTACTCAAAGGTAAATAAATAACAAAGGAATTAACCTCACCTATAAATAATCTACCAATGGGGCCTAGTTGAAGGAAGCAGGTCTCTGGGATATGCCTCTGAAGGTATTTCTTCTCCAGGGGCCCCTCCTCTCTGGATGTCCTCTGCTGCCGTGAGGTGAGCAGTCTCCTGTGCCATAGGCCACATGTTTCCACCACCACAACGTTTCCACCAGCTCAGGCCCTGAGCAACAGAGGAAACTCAGCCTGGACTGACTGGTGGGCCGCAGTAGGGCTCCCTCCCTTGTGTTGACCTCTCAGATTCTTTGTCACAGTAGTGTTTCAGAATGGATAACTGGACAGGCTGTTGTACATTTTGAGAATACATTCAATGTATTTTCCATTAAACTACTCTCCTCTGCTCTCCTTACATCTCTGCTGTATCAATAAATAATTGTCTAGTTAAAGCACTGCAAAATGAGATTAAAAAATAAACCCCATACTAGGTGTCTGTCTCAGTTATTTCTGTTAAACTTCAAAACAATGAGCTAAGACATACCTCATACAATAGCAGAAAAGTTGGACAAGACGGCAGAAGGATTAATGGAGGACTCTGACCATCATTCAGGGAAATCACTGCATTGCACCGTGGTCTATCTTCTGAGCTTCAGTACTGGCTGGATGTGGTTTTGATTGGTTCACAGGGAATTGTCTCCCATTACAGCTCCTACACAGCAAGCCACAGCCCTGAATTCTTAACACAGATTCCTGCACCAGAACCTCCGACTTCCTTATCTATCTGCAGAGATTAAGGACTGGAAGAGGGATATATTGAGGGGAGTTTCACCCAGAACTTTTCGGGGGGGGGGAGGGGGTTGGGGAAGGGGACAGCTTCCCAACTATTTAGAAATAGTTCTTGAATTATTTAAATTCAGTTTCATAGCTAACGCATGGAAGTCTGAAAATATAAGTGGTACAATTTGGTTGTTTAATTATTAAGGGAGGAAGGTAGGGAAAGATGGAGGGATAGAGGAAAAGAATAATACAGTCAACAGCCCAAGCTCCACTTGACCCTGCAGCAAATCCTTCTGATGGCTGTCTCTGCCTCAGTGTCTTGAGATGAGAGGCATTAACACACTCTATTATTTGAACTAATTACAGTAACACAGAGATCATCTGCCATGGTACGACACAGACTACATCATAGACACACAAAAGACATTTTCCTTTTTAAAATTGCTTTTGTCCCAGGGATCCTGGGAGAGTGCAGTGGTCCTCCCAGAGTGTTAGGACCTAGCTGAGCAGTCACCAGCTTGGCAGATCTTACTGGAAGCTTTAGAAACTGCCTGGTGATCACTTGAGCCAGGGGAGAGAGAGTAATGATGCTTTCAAGACAAACATTGTAATTTGAAAACAGAGCTCCATAGCGCGCGCGTGTGTGTGTGTGTGTGTGTGTGTGTGTGTGTGTGTGTGTGAATCTAGATAAACAGGAATACTCAGTAAAGTGGGAAAGCTTCCCCAGGAAGAAAGAAAGAGGGTCCCGGTAGGCTGGCCTGGATTTGACTCCATTACTTCCTGTGTTCTCAATGTGGCACACTTGCACATTTTCATTGTGTTTATATTTCAGTTAGTGTTTAAAGTAGCTATTGAAGGGTTGAGTTCAAGCACATCATGTTTCAGTCAAGCCAGGCTTCTAGACTTTTGGACAAACTCCTGTACTTTGCAAGGCATCATCCAGGATAAGACAGTTCGCCAATGGCCTCACAGACATAAAAAAAAAAAAAATTGAAACATTCCTTGTGTTCAATTCCTCTAAACCACTTTTCAAATCTGTCCACAGACACTTCAAACTGGAAGCAACTATGCAATGGATTTTAACTAAGTAGCAAATAGGTTTCAAAAACTATATCCTTTTTTTTTTTTTCTAAACCTTGGCTGGGGTGTGTGTGTGGCGGGGGGGCTTGGGAAGCATCCTAGAGCAGAGGTTAGGATCTGGACTAGACTGTGTCTTGGATTATGGTGCAGAAGGGAGGTAGGACACGTGTCAACAGCCAAGAGCCAGCCTCCTGCAGTGAGTCAGCAAGTGTGGAGCATTCACAAATACCATTGTGAGGACAAAAGTGTCTTTTGGAAAAGGTGCTAGAAAAACTGACCTGTGACGGTGTCTAAGGACTGCAGAGCATTCCAGAGTGAAGGGGTAGGGGCTGCAGAGGGCACAGGCACAGTGGGTTTAGAGGGACAGAGTACTGGGACACCAGGCACAGACAATGCAATCAGATGAACACAGACTTCAGGCAGGAGATGGCCAGTCTGGGTCCACATCTGTGTACCAGCTGACAACAAGGAATGGGAATGATCCCTGGAAGATCTTCCAGCCCGTGCCTAGATGGTAGCTGGTAGAATAAAGATTGGCGTGTGGTCTAAATACCAACCCAAGAACCAGGGGGACAGGAAGGTGCTAGCCTGGTGTGGGAGTTCAGACCTCTGTCTCACGTACAGGTTTTCTTTCCTGGGTCTGAAGCCATGGAATGTGTGTTTGTCTGGAGGGAACAACCCCAGACAGATGGTCCTGTTGCCTCCTCCTCCCCCCATTTTTGGATCTTGAATTTGTGCCCACATCTTGAAAAGAAACACATGGCTGGCGTTGTTATCCTTTACTTTCAAAGAAGGGATTGCAAAGTAGTCTGAAGTGAGGCAGAGCCCTAAACCAACGAACACTTCCAAGCTGAGATCCTGCTCAGGTGAGTTTCAGGAGACTCAGTTTCAGTCACCTTTGTGTTTGAGTTCTGATTAAGATCGATCATGGGTTGTAAAGTTTATTGTATTTAAGGGTGATTTTTCCACCCTTTGAAATCCGGCTTTTTGTATAATGAGCTAGCTCATGTCAGGTGCAGGGAAACTTTCCTAAGATAAAGCTTTATTACGGCTTTTGAGGCTTCCTAGAAACAGCCTTTTCCACCCTAACAGTTACTTCCTGCATGCCTTGGAAGCCTGGACTGGTGTGGTGCCTGGATCGCAGTCTCAACAGTTTACTGGATCACATTCTGAACAGTTTATGGAGACACAAGAAGTCCTTTTCACTAGGTGTCAAACATTAGAGGAACTTCCAGTGAGCCTTCGGTTCAGTGTTCGCTTTAAAGAGGAAGCTACCTGGCTGTTTAATGGAGCCTTTTCAAGCCACTGGAGCAGAACAGGAGTAAATGACCCCGTCCACTTTGAGAAATAAAGTTAACAGTAGTACAGATGGTCCTCAAAGCAACACATCACTTCAAATGAGAAGAAAGGGGGAAAGAGAAGACATGTTGGCACTCCTGGAGAGGTCACCTGATACGTGATGGCTTCTAACAGGACTCTCCATCTTCCTAGGAAAAAGAAGGCAGAACACAGTTGGAGAATATTCATTCTACTTATCTAGAAAAGGGTTCCATTTCAGGAGAATTTAACCAATTCACAGCCGTATGCTTTTTCTAGAAATTAAGAAAGCCTTTGTATTTGAGTTCTGATTTAGATTATGGGTTTAGTTAAAAGAGGAAAGTTAGTTATTTCTCTGTGTGTTGATCAGAGTCCCTTTAAGAAGTAAGCTGGTACCAAGGGATTCTGGGAAGGAACAGGGATAGGATAGGATCAAGGGAAGAGCTTGGACAAGAAAGTGTTTTCGTGTGTGTGTGTGTGTGTGTCTGTGTGTGTGTGTGTCTGTGTGTGTGTGTGTCTGTGTGTCTGTGTGTCTGTGTGTGCTGGCTGATGGTTGGATGTTTCCAAGGACAAAAGTCTTGCGGGAGACTGCAGGAGTGTTCTCTGACATGAGGCCGGGTGTTCCTAAGGCCTTGTCTCCTTTCCACTTTGGGTTGTACCCAAGCACATTCAGGGTGGGTTTCCCAACTTTGGTTAGTCAAAATAATCCTCCGCACACATGCCCACAGGCTGCCATGGTCTAGACAGTTCCTTTGGAGTTTTCTTCCTTATGATTCTAAATTATGTCTAGTTGACAATAAAAACCGACCACCACATATAGTTGAGATATTATTTTGGTAGGTTTTAGTCTTTTTGTCCTCATGTAACAAGATATATAGCCAAAGAAAGTGGAGGAAGGAACCCTAGATGATCACATCCACTACCATCGTTTAATAGATGAAAAAAACAAAAAACAAAAACAAAAACAACAACAACAACAACAAAAACAGAGGATGGACTCCCCACAAATTTCTAAACTCTTTTCTTGGATTTGGGTTGCTATGTTAGGAAGAACCTAACTCACTGTGTAGATAGCCACTGTGTCCATGTCCTTCCTGGAGGACTCAGTTAAAGGGAGGGAAATGTAAACAGACCCCTGTGTGCAGTTGCCATATTTAATCCTAAATAAACAAGTAGGAGAAGAATATGCATTCTTCTTAGTCAAATAATGAGTTATTTTTGTTTCCTGTTAAGCAGAGTTTAATTTAACTTCTTTTAGACATTGAAGCTTATGTAGTTAGGAGTCTTAAAGGAAAATAAAATAATCTCACACTTTAGAATTTAGTTATATGGAAATGCTTATTTAGAATAAAAGAAAAACATCAAATTGTAAGGTTTTTTTCCTCCAAGGTTACAAACACAATGAAGCAGGAAAAGCATGATCACTTTAGTAATTCTTTGTACCCTTGTAGGGCTACAACAGTTCTGTCATACTTTCTACAAAGATAATAATAAGATACTTAGTCTTTGTTAAAGCATAGTTGAACAAGATTTTTCTTTCGGTAGTTTAGAAAACTTTTTCTTAGCTCCACAGATTGTTATAGATGTTAAACAGGATTCTGCCAAGTATATAGGAGGAAATTTCCTGCCAGTATCTTTTGGGATTAGGGAAATTAAGAAAGTGTTTGTTCGCCATGTGAGCCTGAGGGCCTGGGTTCGGATCCCAAGTACCAACGGACAACAACAGCAAGGTGTGGTGCTCCATCCTTGTGACTCAGAAAGAGGAGATGGAGACATCTCTCTGCGGCTCTCTGGCCAGCTAGCCTAGGCTCCTTCACAAGTTTCAGGTTAACCAGGGACCTGTTTCAGAAAACAAGGTGGATGAGTTGGAATGGAAAGAGATGTCAGCTTTTGCCTATCGAGATTAAAATAGCAAATTTCACCTAAATACACCACGTGAAGTCTTTTTGGCTGACATTGTCAGGTAATAGCTCCCCTGAGATGGAGAATATACATACAGTGATGTTTCCAGTCTGCGTGTCCCATTTCAGAGTTCTTCTCATAGTTTGGACCCATGGACTGTTTTCTCTACACACCCTTCACATATCTTACGGCACATGTACTGCATTATGGAAGCTCCTTGAAAGTGTTTGTGTGACGGTCAGAGGACAACTTGCAAGATGGTTGTTTTCTTTCAACAAGCCGGTCCCAGGGATTGAACTCACATTGTCGGGCTTGGTGGCAAGCACCTTTACCCACTGAGATATCTTACCAGCCCCAAGTAAATTGTTATACTTTTTGCATGTTCATCATCAAAAGAACACTGGATACGATAGATAAGTACTAATTGCTCAAATTTCTTACTGGTAATTTTATTTTAACACCCTTCCAAACACACACAAAACCCTCTGTGTTGGGTAGTTTTATGTCAGCTTGGTACAAGTTAGAGTCATTTGGGAAGAGGGAACTTGGACTGAGAAAGTGACCCCACCAGACTGGCCTGTGGGCAAGCTTGTGGTGCATTTTCTTGATTGATGGTCGATGTGGGAGGGATTAGTTCACTGTGGATGGTGTCACCCTTGGGTAGGTGGTCCTGGGTGCTATAAGAAAGCAGATTGAACAAGCCATGGGAGCAAGCCAGTAAGCAGCGCCCCTCCGTGACCTTTGCACCAGTTCCTGCCTCCAAGTTCCTGCCTGTTTTGGGCTTCTGTCCTGACTTCCCTCAGTGATGGACGGTTTACCTAGAAGTGTAAGCTGAAATAAATCATTTCCTTCCCAAGCTGCTTTGATCACGGCATTTTATCACAGCAATAAAAACCTTAACTAAGACATTGTCATTCTAACCCTGCCAGACACTGTCCACTTCAGTAAAGAGAGACCTTGTAGTGCGGGGACAATGGCAGCTTGTGTGTGTGGTGCAGGGTACGTGGTGTGTGTGTGTGTGTGTGTGCGCGTGCATGCGTGTGTGCGTGCGTGGGGGGGGGGTCTGGGCTTCTTATTGTGGGCATGTATCTGTTTCTAGAGGTCAGAGGTCAATGTCAAGTGTCTTCCATAATAAACTGGGTGGATAATAAGCTTCAGGGATTCTTTGGGCTCCCACCCCCACCCTGGCCGCCTACACTGGAGTTACAGGCCACCACTGTGTTATGCTGTGCTTTAACAGAATGTGGGTTCTGGGTTTCTGGCCTCAAGTCTCCCTCATGCTTGTGTCACAGGCAACTTTCCCAACAGCTGTCTCCTCAGCTGGTTGGTTTTATTTTATTGTTGTTTTGCTCTTGTTGATCTGTGTTTTGGTTTTTTTGGGGGTGGGCGGGGTTCAAGACAGGGTCTCTCTGTGTAGCTTTGCGCCTTTCCTGGAACTCACTCTGTAGCCCAGGCTGGCCTCGAACTCACAAAGATCCACCTGGCTCTGCCTCCCGAGTGCTGGGATTAAAGGCATGCGCCACCACCGCCCAGCTTTTTTTTTTTTTTAAGTAAATGTAAGTTTAATTAAAGTGTTGGCTTTCGTCACAGCATCTCCACACACAGTGTCATTACACTTTGTTCTCAATACTCACTTTCCTTACTGCCCTCTCCCACAAGCTTTTTTTTTTTTTTAAGTAAATGTAAGTTTAATTAAAGTGTTGGCTTTCGTCACAGCATCTCCACACACAGTGTCATTACACTTTGTTCTCAATACTCACTTTCCTTACTGCCCTCTCCCACACTGGCTGGTTCCCTTCCTTTCCCGTCAGCCAGCCCTCTGCTTTCCTGTAAAGTATATTCTCTCACCCCTGTCCTGCCTCCTCCAGCAGCCTTTCCTCCTTTCTCTCCCCCCTCTCCATAGTATCATAACCTACACACATCCACACATAGGCACACTCACATACACACATACATGGACATGCACACACACTCACACATACACACATATATACCCATGCACGTACACACTCATCCATACATGGATACACACTCAAATACACTCCTGTGTGCAATACTGTAGTCACACTCACCCACCATGCACCCACACTTGCATATCCATGCACATGCATGAGCAAACACACACACATATGCTCACACTCAATTTTAAATCCATGTTCAGCATATAAGGGAAAGCATAGACTCTGCCTTTCCAAATCTGGCTCATTTCCCTCAACAGAGTGCATGCATTTCAATCCATCCAGCTTTTTAAAAACAATGTATTATTTGAATAGCTTCACTGGTAGATTCACTAGTGATTTCCCAGTGAATTCTGTTCACTGTGTAGTGGCGTTGGGTTTCTTAAGGATAATTTCTTATGTGCATACCATCTTCTTTGACCATACTTGCCCTGTGCCGCCCCCTCCCCTCTTCCCCCTCTCACCTCCCGCTGGCCCTCTTCCTTCCCCTCTGTTTCACGGCATAGATAAACCAAGTATCCAAGAATGAGAGAAAGCATGCAGTACTGTCTTTCTTAGTCTGGATTATTTTGCTTATTTTTAAAAGCATTTTTGTTTTGTTTTTGAAGCAGAGGCTGGGCTCAGGGTCAAAGCACAGATCCCTCTTCCTCAGCATTCCTCACTCCTCACGCTGGGTTTGCAGCATGTGTTAAGACCGCAGAGCAAGGATGAATAGCAGCTTTGAGGTCAAACATGGTTTACTCTGAATTAACCCGATATAACCAAGGTCCATTATTAGTTAAACTCTGCTTGGACAGAGATACCCTAAGAGGCCAGGCCTCCCTGGTCCATTTCTACTGAGCAAGTTCCAATGAAAGGAGGGAACATGATCATATGACCTCTTTCTGTTTGTGCGACCCAGAGTGATGTACTTTCTGATACAGCCTTACAGGTACTGAATAAGCCTTCTTTCCTGGATAGTCTGTATAGTGTAGGTGTAACCAACCGTCTTATTAAATAAGAAACACAGAGCCAATACAGAGATGAAAGCCAAGAGGTCAGAGCAATAGCTAAGAGCTAAAAACCTTACCCTTCACTGTAGTTGTACCTATCTGAAAGAGAGCTACTTTCTGTGTCTGTCTTTTTTCATAGTTTCTGTTCTGCCTTCTCATTGGTTGTAAACTCAACCACATAACCTCCTAGTCATTGCCTGTCTGTACAGACCTCCAGGTCTTCTATGGTTGGTATTGAGATTAAAGGCGTGTGTCTCCATGCTGGCTGTATCCTTGAACACACAGAGATCCGCTTAGCTCTGCCTCCCAAGAGCTGGGATTAAAGGCGTGCACCACAACCACCCAGCTTCTGCTAAGGCTTGCTAATAGCCCTGAACCCCCAGGCAACTTTATTTATTAACATACAAATAAAATCGCATTTCAGTACAAATAAATATCACCATAGTATAGTCTCCTCCTCAGTAGGTAAAACTAACAGAGTGGACTCTCTGCCCTGCCTTGACCCCCACCCCTCTTCCTGTCTCTATCTAGTTCTCTGTCTTTTTATTTTGAGGAGGGAGAGAAGTGAAAGAAGATTAAAAGAGTAGGATCTTTTGCACAGTTGAAATGCATTTAGGAGGTTCTATTTTATTTTGCTTGCCAAAGTCTGGCCTTAAAAGAATGAGAAGCAGCCCTGCTCTGCCAGCCTAGTCTCCCATTGGTTGCCAAGGGTGATGTAATGTGAAAAACAAACAGGGTCTCTGTGGGGCACAGGGTGGCTGTCACCACCTCAATCTTCTTTCCACACCACGTTTACAAACATGCCATGCACCCCCAGACAAGAGCAGATGCCACAGGTACCCACTTCAGGCCTCACATCCTCATCATGTCCAGAAGGGGATCTAGTCAAGTCAGTCAGCACAGACATGGAGCAGATGGCAGTGGGGTGGGAGGGCTCCCCAAAACTGAGCCGGGCAGATGGCTAAATGCCGTGAACTCACAGTGCACATTTCAGAAACTAATAGACATTAGGGATGACAATTTGTTAAAGGGCTGTAGTGGGAGGCAGCAGTGGATGCTGGAGTCCATGGTTCCATGTTTGGTTCCTGACATTCCTGCTGGGACACATTTGGGGATTTAGCCCCAGAAGTCAGCGTGTTCATAAAGGGCAGCTTTGTTGGCTATCAGAGGCCCTGTGACTGCAGCAGGCAGAATTCTTCCTGTGGCTCCTGAGGACTGAGGACCATGAGTTCTTTAGACATTCCCTCCTGCAGGCTTCTCCAATTCAGTACTCAAAAGGCAGAGGCACAAACACTCAGCTGCACATTTTTCTCTGCCTCGGAGGTCTGCAGAGAAACCCTTAGTACAGGACCTTAGAGTGTCCCAGCAAAGTACAGAATGGCATTTCCCTTAGGAATCATCTTGCACCTCCTCCTCCGATTGCATATGGAGCATAAATGTGTAGCACTGGGACCTGGGAAGCTGGAGGCCCCACAAGTAGCATTTCAGTCTTGCTGAAGTCCACCTAATGTTCTGCATGCTTGGGGCGAGTGTTGATGCTTGCTGTGGATGGACTGAGCAGAGAGGAGGCTTCTCCACTCTCAGCATCCAGGAGTGGCTGCTCCCAGATGGTGGTGGAAGACCTATGTATGTGGCTGTGGCCAAGAAGGGGAGGCAGCCCTGGGGGAGGCATTTCAATGACTAAGCAATGAGGATCCAGCACTCCACTCCACAGGCCTGCAGTTATTTTGGGTAAAGCTTTGTCTTTGAAACATTTTCCAGCAATAAGTAATTGAAAATGTTTTATGAAAAGCTCTGTCCTTGGGAGCTGACCTGTGGCAAATAAAACAGATGGGTTCATTTTTCAATGAAGTACATCTCAAACCCAGGACTGAGAAGGAGTTAGTCTTTCAGTCAGTGGAATTGTCAGCTCCTTCCAGAAGAAGAAATGGAAAATGATTTCTGGATTCACCTCTGGGTATGTATGTGTGTGTGTATGTACATATGTGAAAGTGTGCATGAGTATATGTGTATATGTGTGTATTATGTTTGTGTATGTGTGTGTATGAGTTTGTGTGTACATGTGTATATTATATGCATGTATGTGTATGTGTACATGTACATATTTGTGTGTTTGTGTATGATTGTATTTTGGGGGAAAGAAGATTTGGGGTTCAGAGATGAAGCCTACCTTATTTGTAATACATACACACACACACACACACACACACACAAACACACACACACAAGCAAGCACAGCAGAAGAGGCTGACTGTGACCTTGAGTAGGATGGAACAAAATGATCCATTGAGGATGGACGAACTAACAGCTATCTGAAGTTCAAAAACACCTTTGAAAACATCACCCTTCTCCAGAAAAAGAATGAGAGGCAAAACACTTTACACTGCCACCAAGTCAAACTTAGCTCCTCCTTACATGAGGAATCCAGGCGGCCTACATCTCCGCTTCAGCTCTCAGACCTCCTTCTTGCAGAGACAAGCAAAGGTCCAAGGGCCAGCAGAAATCCTTGGCACTGTAGATAACACAGATGCAGGAGTTCAATGCCTCTGCCTGCGTTCTTTCCATTCGCTCTCACAACTTATACACACACAGAGATAGAAAAATAATCTCCCTGTTTCAGTGGGGGACAAAATGTTTCTGTGCAATTAGTCAACATGGAATTTTCTTTTTCCCTAAAGACATGATAAATGAAATACTTGCCTCAGAAAGTATTTCTGTGTCAAGATAATTTATATTTAGAAGGTACTTTAATGACTTTTTTAGAAACACAACCGATCAACTTCAGCTACAGAGATTTTAAACGGGGCTGACCATGCTACATTTCTGTCTCTTGCCCTGGACATTTATTCCACAAAGGCCTGAGTTGACTTGTTAATGTTATTTTGTTTTTTCACTTCCTGTTTGTTGAGTGAATGCTGTTGGAAAGACAAAGATGTTGAGTTCCTTGAAAGTCTTGGGCTTCCCCTTCTGCTTCCATCGTGTTCCCCATGGATCCTGGTACGCAATTCAACTGGCCTCAGGGACTCATGTAGCCCAGGCTGGACTCAAACTTGTTATGTAGCTGATGGTGATATCAAACTCCTGATCCTCTTGCCTGCCCCTACTGAATACTGGGATTGCATTTGTGAGCCACCAAGCCTGGTTTATGCAGTGCTAGAGATCAAACACCCAGGGATGCTGGACAAACACATCACCCACTTAACTGCTTCCTCCCAACTGATGGTGAATTTTAAGTTAATGAATGGAGTAACTGCCCTGAGGCTGGCCTGAAGACCAGAGAAGTAGAAGATCTGCAGAACTAAGTCATTCTAAATGAAGATTTCTTGGGTCTCCCTCTTTACCACAGACACTTCAGCCAAGTAAATAGTTATTGCCAACCAAACATCACACATTAATCTTGGCAAAAAAAAAAAAATCTAACCAATTCTATAGCAATGTAGAAAATGCATTGTTTATAAGTGCTGGAGCTATGCCATTTCTGTAAACGGAGGTTCAGGTGAGTGGGCAGGAATAGAGGAGGTCCAGCATAGTGTGGGACTTCAGACTTGACTACTGAGAAGTCAAGAAATCATGTATGAGAACAGAGAAAACAGGATGTGAGCTGTCCTTTTGTGTTCTAAAGAAAATGTCCTTGAATGTCATTAATAAAGAGAATGCCTACTGAAAGCAGAGACTCTGAGAAGGGGTGAGCTTGCTACCTCCAGGAAGGAGGCTCTGAGTTTTCCTTTGGCTTTCCTTTGCTCTGAAGGTTTGGACTTCTGCTAGACTTCAGGTGTCTTTGATCCAAACCACTGGGGTGTGGGTAAGGAAGGCCAGCTGGAGCAGCAGCTGGAGATGGAGCTCGAAGCTTCCCCAAGGTGAACATAAGTTTTTGGTTTTCTTACAGGGAAGTCTTTTTAAATGAACCTGCTGTTGTAAAATGGCGTTATAAATCTAAATGAGTGTTCTTCCCAAGGGAAGATGTAGCAAAATCAGAAAGAAGTTGATAGGCCATTTCCTCTCCTGCACCTGATGGATCTGAGCTTGCATCAGATTGAGTTTGCTGAGTCAAGTAGACCCAAAGTCAACTAAACAGTTGGCCATTACATGGTCGAAACAGTATTTCATCATTTCTGTGGGACAGATTGATATTATACAGCCATTTCTGTTTTATAATGCAATTGGATATTAATTTTAAAAATGCAGATAAAACCAAAAATAGACAGGAAATGTTTATGCTCAGAGGGAATATTGCTTTCTTGTCCAAATGTGTGGTTTCTCTCCCCAGGGGAGCTCTCTCTCCTGTTTAGTGTTGGGAAATATTATTTTAAGGTGTGTTACTTTTGTTTATGTTGCATTTGTTTAACTCCATGAAGCTGTGTTACTGTGCCTGTCTAAAACACCTGATGGTTTAATAAAGACCTGAATGGCCAATAGCAAGGCAGGAGAAAGGATAGGTGGGGCTGGCAGGCAGAGAGAATATATAGAAGGAGAAATCTTGGAGGAGAAAAGAAGTAGCCAGTGAAGGAGGAGGACTCCAGGGGCCAGCCACCCAGCAACACAGCAAACCACAGCGTAAGAGTAAGATTTACAGAAGTAAGAGAACAGAAAAAGCTCAGAGGCAAAAGGTAGATAGGATAATTTAAAGTAAAGAAAAACTGGCTAGCAACAAGCCAAGCTAAGGCTGGGCATTCATAATTAAGAAAAAGCCTCTGTGTGTGATTTATTTCGGAGCTGGGTGGTGGGCCCCCCAAAAGAATATAAAAAACCAACAACAACAGTTTGGTGTTTGCTTGGAGGGGACAGGTTCTGCTTTTGTTGCCTAGGGTATTTTCAGATTTGTGAGTTCGGATGGCCCTGCCACCTCAGGCTCGTGTACCACAAGGTCATCTGCACTGTCTCTGCCTCCTCTCTTACTCTGGCACTCTGCTCCTTCCTAGACCTTTCTGCTGAAGAAAAGACTTGCCTAAATTCTGTTTAGCCAACTGGAGAACAGACATCTCCATTGTGGGGTTCTGGCCAGAGAAGGAAAAAGGAGGCGTGCCTCTGACTGAAGAGGTCCTGCCCTGCATGCACCCTGCATTGTCTCTCTGGACCCTTCCTCCCCCAAACTCTTGCTGACTTAGAGCTCACTGGATAGAGATTTGAGATAGAGGTCCCAGCTTTGAACAAAACTGTCTGTACTGTACTTCTGTCCCTCTGGTTTTCCGGAGAGATGTGAGTGCTCTTTCTGAGCCATTGAAGCCAGCTTTTGTGGGGTGCTGACCAATGGAAGAAGGTAGTGGTCGCAGTCTCTGCTGTTGTTGCCACTTAACGTCACATCAATCATTACTTGTGTCAAGAATAGAGGAATAAAAGCAGAAATAGATGAACAAGCAAAGAACTCTTACAAGATGTTCATTTAAAAATTAGTAAATCCAGTGTTACTCGGGCTGTCGGGAGCGAAGTCAGCAACAGTCTTGAGTCATTCAAACTGCAATGGCATGCCGGCCAGCTGTGCCCTCTAGTGCAATAGTGGCATTATTGTTGTGGGGATAACCAACTGTCTCATGATTATATTTGAGGTCTGCTCCATGGCAGGGAATTGATGTTTAGTTCTACAATCCAAGAGCCCATACCTGGGAAGGCCATAAGCCTTAGGGAGGAAACTTACTACTGTTGTTGTGCTAAATGCCCATGTTGTTAAACTGACTTCTAAATAGCCGTGGACTATGGACTATGGACTAGTGCTGTGTCCAGCTTTCATCAGAGAAGCTTCTTACTGGAGTGGGCAGTAGTGACTGTTGAAACTCTTACATGACCAGAGTGCTGAGAAGAAGTGCTTGTCCCTCTTTATGGCTTAGAAGAAGGTTGCAGAAGTGGCATCAGGGAAGGAGGCAGGAGTCGGAGGGTGAGGAGACAGCAAACAGATATCTGGACTCAACAGACATTGCTCATGAACTCACTGCATCCATGCTTGTCTGCACAAGCTTGATCTCTCAGCATTTCCTTGGGGATGGGGAGGAGCCCAGGAGGGACTATTGTCAGTTAAGTGTTGTTGGGGGAAGGGTGTCCTTTTCTTCTGTGGTGTAGCTGGTAAGTTGCCCATTCTGCAGAAAATAACCCCACTCCTGGGAAAGAAATTCTAATTAAACTCTGTGAGTCACACATAGAACCAATATTACAGGAAGTAAGGGAATTTGCAGGGAAAAAAGGTTTCAGAGGGAGAGGAAGAGGGAGGAGTATTGGAGGGAGAGAGGGGTAAAACAATGGAATTCATTACACACACACACACACACACACACACACACACACAAACTGTCAAACAGCTATTAAAAAATTAAGGTGATAAAACAAAAGCTTAAATTTAGGGTAAACAGCCCAAACATTTTTCAAAGATACGCAGCAATTACCAATGTACAAAAGATGTTCAACATCCTCAGGGGCAATTTAAGTCACAACCACAGTGAGAGATCACATGACTCCCACTAGCATCACAAGGAAGGCAGGTGAGGATACAGAGGAGGGAGTCTCACCCACTGTGGGTGGAGGTTAACACAGCCATTGGGGAGGCTTCCTCAGGAATAGATGGAACCACCATGTGATGGAGTAGCCTCCACTCGGTCTGTACACAGGAAATGTAGACAGGATAGGAACACAATACCTATGCCTGCTCAGTTCTCTCCGCACTCACGACAGCCGGCAGCCAGCACACAAGTCAGACATCCACACACAGGTTTTGAAGGAAATGTGCCATAAACACAGAAAAGGCAGAGAAAGAGTGAGTGTGGGGCATTGTCTTCAGGTAAGGGTGACAGAGCTGTCTGATGTGACCTGGCCCAAAGTTGTCAATGCAGAAGAGGCTAGGATTTGTCTTCCTGAGAGAGCTGTGTCTGTCAGAATGAAAAACTTTTGCCCATCACCATCTTGTAAGCAGCTCAGCAGACTGAGACAAAATGGCATCATCAATGGTAACCTCACATACACACGCAATGTACACATATGCATGCACAAGCACACACATGCAAGCGTGCACACACGCACACAAGCATGCACACTTGCATGCACACACAAGCACACACATGATTAAAGATAGTAGTAAATGAACGTTAGTGTCTGAAACATCAGGGTCATCCCTGCTCTTCAGCTAGAGCAGCATTAGCTCATATTGGGTAATTCAGCTCTCCCATTTTCCAATCTGTTTTCAAAGCAGAATACAACTTGAGTGCACCCGTTTCAAAGACGTCATCTGAATTATTTTGAGTTAAGATTTTTGTTTTTTGGAGACAGGATATCACAGAGCCCAGGCTAGTTTCAAACTCACTTGCCAAGGCTGGCCTTGAACTCCCAATCCTCCTGCCTATACCTGTCAAGGCCTGCACCACCACACCTGGTTTAATCATCCTTGCATTTGGTTGCTGAGGCTCCTCTTAGGAGCATGACTTCGTATGAAGAATTTTGGAAACCACAAGCAGCATTTCCATTTTTATGGTGACATCTCTATTTCATGAATACACAGGATTCTTGCTGCTAATCAAGCAGGCAGACAAGGATACCCTCTTGCACTCTTCAGTCTGTTCCTCCAGCAGGGGAACCTGCAGGCTCTAATGCCCAGCGAAAGTGATCACATTTGCAGTTAGGGCTGCTGCAAATGGAGTTAGCTAAGACAAGGCCTTGGTTTAGTGTGGGGGCGTGAAGGCTGCTGGGGAGGTCGGCCTTGGACGTGCACAGCTGCAGGGCAAGGAAGCTGAGGATTGCCAACAAGTCAGCAAAAGCAGAGGAGAAAGAAAAGATCCCTCCTGGGCTTCAGGGTGAGTGCAGTGCCCTGATTGCAGGCTTCCAGTCTCCAGAATTACAGAGCAGTGAACTTCTGTGGTTAAGCCCCAAGTGTGTGATAGGCTGTTGTGGCCGCCCTAGAAAGCTAACCTGTGCGTTCCAGGCTGCAGCTCGTCCTCGCTGACTGCCAGCCGTGTATCATGAACCAAGAATTCTCGCACGTCTCTCAGGTATTTCCTAGTGTTGTTCAGATTTTACAGATTAAGGAATTGAGAACCAGAGAAGTAAGTCAGCTGACCCAGGCCTGCGTGCCTAGCACGGGACAGAATCTCATGGGCTTTGTGATTTGTCACCATGACACAGCGGTCATTAGGACAACTTTGAAGATGAGGAAATGGAGAGCACGGGGGTGGAATGGCTCTCCCCTTATCTTTTTGAAGCTAAACACATTCATTTCCTGTGGCCTTTCTCTGGAGGGTATTGACCCACATATTTTCTTTGTTACTCTCTGCCTTGTCTGACTAGGCTACACACAGCTCATTTACGGAGCTCCAAACCAAGCAGGAAGCCTCGTAAAACTGTGACCTGCTGGACAGATTTGAACCATTCCAGCCCCTTCCAGGACCAGTCTTGAAGAGTGCCTGGAGTTTACTGCTTACTTTTAAAAGTGATACTGTTTTTGCAATATAGTAATAACCACCGTTTATTGAGCACTACTGTTTTTAGATCTACTAGGCCCCTGTACAACATTAGTCAAACTTAACAAAATATGTAGAAGGCCATTATTATTGCATTACCTTTAATATAAGAAAAAGTTGGGACTCAAAGTTCAGTCCTCCACAAAAGCTCTTTGGATGGAAAATATAAGAATGGATGGGTGAATGCAGACTAAAGGGGTGTCACCTCACACACCGCACAGGAAGCAGCGGGGTTTTCCTAGAGCCAAGCCCAGCGAAGCTGATCCACTCAACTACCTTCAGGATGAAGACGCTGTGCCAACACTAACCTACTTTTCCCATAGAATCATTAGTTAGACTCTCTGAAGACCTCAGCAGAGGTTCTGTGGCAGTGTTTATGGAAAGCTGACTCTGTTGATAGTTATGAAATCAAGTCAGTGTGGTATGCCATTTTCTGTAAAAGTCAAACAAAGGAGAAAACATAGCTAGGTGTATCCCACATTGCAATAGAAATAGATTTTTTAGAAAGTACGTATCAGTTATACATGAGCAGAATGAGGTAAAATGTGCGTTTCTCTATGATTGTGAGAAGAGATGGTGTGGACCTCCTAACCACCTCTGCTAACGGGCCTAGGGAAAACCATCTAGTATTTGATATAAGTTCTGCTCTGGCATGAAGCCTCAAGATCATCCCTGAGAACAAGGCGACTTGAATTCCTGTATAGATATAAAATCAGAACTTCAAATATTTCCAGTATCTCGTTCCCATCACAGTCCACTCCAGCACACTGGCTGAATCTGGCTTCTTCTGAGGGCAAGGGGAATTCCTTGCAGAAAAGAAAGACATTCACAGGTTACTTGACACCCTCACCCTGGTGGCAGACCCCTTGAATGTGGAGTTCTTCACACTGGCAGCTCTCAGTATTGGTCACCTAAAGAACCATCTCAGAGACTTGTTAAAAATCCAGAAAGCTGGGCTAGTGTAAGGTGGGGCCAAAGAAGTGAAATTTCAAATGTTCCCCAAGAAGTCTGTGCTAGCTCTAGATGGCAAATTCGGTGGTTGCTGGCAAAGTATCTCAGTCACTCAGCTGAGGCCTGAGAAACAGTGGAGGCCTGGAGAAGCAAATAGTTAAGGGTTATAGGAAAAAGAAAAGAAAAGCAGGGCCTGGGCTGAGAGTCACTCGGTGGAGTGCTAGCCTAGCCTGCAGAGTCTGGCTTCCACCCCAGCACGTAAGGCAGACATGTGGGACACACCGGTGGTGCCAGCCTTGGGACGTAAAGTCAGGAAGATCACAACTCAAGGTCACCCTCCACTACATAGCTAGTTTGAGGCCAGTCTGAGCTCCATGAGACCCTGTCTTAAAAAGGAAAGAAAAAAACTTCATTTCCTATTTGACAGATTCAGAAAGTCAACTCTAAAGATGAACTGATTTCAAATTTCCTTTAATATATAATGCTAAAACATAGAAATGTAAGAGGTTAGTGGATAAACTGTGAGATGTTCATGTCTGTAGGGTTGCAGTTCTCCCCTAAGCATGCCTGAGAAACAGTGGAGATCTGTTGCTGGTGAAGTGGAGGTTAATTTTAGTACCCTCTAGAGACACATTCTCCTTGGAGGGGCTGTCAGTCCGAATGTGTGCCCTGAGCTCTAACACTCATTGCGAGGGTCTGTGAATTTGTCTAACTGGGTTAGGTTGCTCATGCTTGCCTCTAACTCTCCATACTATGACATTTCATAATTTTAGGAACGGGGGACATATAAAAGACTTCTGGAATTGGACACTTTAGCAGAGATTTTTCTGTTGATTACACAGTGGGACAGCTCCCACAGATGTTCGGCCCTTAATTTCCCTAATTCTGGCTCCTTCTGAAATCTCATGGCTAATTCAGCTGTGTGTCCCTCCGTTAATAAAGATATTTCAAGGTTCTAATAAAGAACACATCTCAAACCTCCTCCTCCCCCGGTTCCTTCTTCCATCCCCATCCACCTCCTCCCCCCACACCCCACCGCCCTCTAGCCAGCATGTAGCTGCTTTCTCCCTCTGTAAGTGTATATTCTGTAAAGGCAGCATGGGGACTAGAAGCCTGCTTTAGTTACTAATTAGTTGTGTGTACTGACTCAGACTTTAAAGCCAGCAAGCTTTCATTCTGAAATCTGGACAACAACATCTCGAAATGAAGTGCTGAGAATGTATAATCTTCAGACTAGGGACTAAGAGTTGTATTTTGGAAGATTATATTTGACTCTTCTAAACATTTGCCTCTCTGTCATGCTGTCTGAAGAAAAGATCACAAACCATACAGAAAGTAAGAAAAATTGATAGTTTGGTGGTGGGATGAATAGCTGGTTATGTCATAAGGCAAGTGTAGGGAAATCTTAATGATGGGTGCTGGCACACTGGTACTTGGTGCAAAATTGTGCCATCTTCTCTCAATGTTTAAAAGTTTTCACAATGAGTGCTTGGAAAATTATGTTGTTAGGATATATGTTTTCTATACACATGTCACATATATTAATAATTAAATCTTCCAAATGCCTTAATGACTCATATTTGTAATTCTTGAGTCTGTGCTAAGATATGTTCTTCCCTGACCCAGTGTGGCTTTTATTCCATTGGTTGTGCTCTGTAATTCCAAGTTATCTGGAACATTCTACTGTGATTTGGGAGCATGCCAAATTCATTGCAGCTGCAAACAGCTGGCATTTTAGCAGATCCCAGTGGCACTTGAGAGTAGAGTCATCATTGAATGAAAACATGATTTAACTCTGAATTTCACTTCAGTGTCTTGTGATATTGGAGACAAAATGAGAAATAATGCAATAGGACATGGCCTGCTCACTCTTCCCATTCAAGAAATTTCAACAGCCTGTAGGTTTTATTAACCAGTGTGTCTCCCAGGTGTGTGTCTCTGGCATGGGCATAGCCTTTGGGTTAGATGAACTAAATCACATGTTTGTCAACCCTAGTAGGTTATCATCTGTGTGAAGCAGACAAGTTCTGGGCTCTGTTGTGTGGACAGCTGCAGCCTTACCACATCAAAGATTAAGAGAACAGCCTTGGCTTGACATCTTGAAAGAGACACCTGTGGTGCTGTGGAGCCAGAAGTTGCTCACAGGGATGGTGATTTTGTCCTCTGAAGAGGCTGCACTGTCGACATGGCCATAGGAGGCTCAAGGAACCAGTCTGCGAACTGGTGCTAGGCCTGCCAACCAGCCCCATACCAATGAGAGAGCACAGCCCAACAGACAGTGGCCAGAGCTGGAGGGCAGGGGGCATGAAGGGCATGGGAAATGGAGGGCAGGGGAAATGGTGAAGGATGTCACTGAGAGACTTGTTTATACTTTATGTCATACTTGAAATTCCTGCAGGCTTTAGGAATAGAATATGGAGCACTATGAAGCAAGACTTATGAAGACTTATGAAGAGATAAAACCCAGTACCACCATGCACATATCCTCTCTATGTGCACAGGAGTATGTCTGTACTTCTAATATTCATCACAGATCTTTTTCATTTTGAAATGGACAAAATACCTGGTTATTAAATATTGCCTTGACTAAGGCTAAAACTCATTTTTTTCCTTTGTGTGGTGTTTTGTTTATTGTACTTGGAATGAAATACAAGGCACTATGCAGACTGGGCACATACTCTACCACCAAACTACTTGCACAGCCCCATTTTTTCTTTTTACTTACTGACTTTTTACTTTTAAAAGTTATATGCACAAGTATTTTGCCTGCATGTATATCTGTGTATCACATATGTGTAGTGCCCATGGATGCTAGAAGAGAGTATCAGAATTCCTGAAAGTAGAGTTATAAATTGTTGTTCTCTACCATGTGGGTACTGGGAATTGAACCCCAGTCCTCTGGAACAGCACTGGGGTTCAATTCCACTGAGCCATGTCTCTGGTCCCATTACATTTCACTTTGAAATCTTGCTAGGCTACCCAGGCTGGTCTTGACTCTCAGACCAGGCTGGCCTTGAAAGTGTGATTCTCTTATTTCAGCTCCCCAAACAGCTGGAATTACAGGAGGCCTGTCTCACCAGGTTCAGCTTCCTTTTGTTCTTAGTTCAAGTTACAGCTCACAATTGTCCACAGAAGACTGCATTTTTAAAAAAAATATAGCTACTAGAAATATCTTGTAGATAATTCAACTAAAACTTCAGTTCATACAAGCTTAGGCTTTTCTCAACAGGGAGACACGTCTGCTCTTGGCAGCACCAATTACTTCAAAGAGGATCATGGGCATCAAGAATATCTTTATGGAGTTTGCTTTCAATGCAGCAAGGCTAGCCATTTGGCAAGAAACTGCTCTTGCCTGGACTACTTGACAGTATGCTGTATAAACTGGACATGCAGGACCCACAGGAAAGTGACTGATGAACTTTGTCAAAACAAGGCAGGATGGTCCTCAAGGTTCCTGCTTCACAGAAGAAACTGCCAGACATTCTTCAAGACACAAAGGAAAGCAACTGACAAACTTTGCCAATGTAGGTGGGACAGTCCTTCAAATTTCCTGCTTCATTGTAAAGTCTACCAGATACTCTAGGCCTATAGGCTGAAGATGGATGCCCCAATGTTACAGAAGAACTTTGGGTATCTCTGACATATCTAGAGTTTTAGAAGTTGCTTACTTGAACTTTCTGATCACTTGAGTAATATTATTTTCTTTCTCAGGTCTTTGATGGGTTTGAAGACAAGACAGTTATAGCTACAATCTTCTCATATTTTAACTAAGAGCATATCAGATACAAGATTTAGATTCTTCAGGATAAAACAGCTATTGGAATAATCTCTTTAACTTGCCAATTACCTTTGGCCTGGACATTTAGTACGTGTCTCTTGATTGATGTTGTTCTCGTTGGTTGTAGTTCCATTTTTGTTTATGTTATTACCTTTTCTTTCTTCTAGACAATACTTGATAATTGTTCTTATTGATTATAACTTTGTATGAGGTTTAGAACCTTCTTATTTAGACAAAAAAGGGGAAGTGTTGTGGAAATTCATTCCATTCAACCAGTGGCTTTTGGGGTATCTGACTCTATGGGTATGGTCTTGTCTGCATCATGCATGATTATTTAAGAGGAGAGAGAGAGGGGTTGTGCTCTCTCTTGGGTAGTGAGAACCAGGTCAGGTGGCTTGGAGCAGTTGGTTCCCATCACCCTTGGGCGGAACGGAGGACAACAGCAGCTGGATAAGTGGGAATGTTTATTTTGTTCTGTATTCATGAGTGCATTAGCCCCATTTTATTCCTTAATAAATACTTGAGATCCTTTAACAGACTCTTATGGCATTATATAATAAGAAACTATACATGTTTTTCTTGATCCAGCCATTTGCTATTGGTCAGTTGTGTGCACTGCAAGATCAGGATGGCAGAAATCTTTGACTATCAAACCACTCTGCTGTCAAGGACATTTTAACATCTCCTATCTAGGGAGGAAGAGTTGCTAGCTGTCTATGGCCTCAGTGGCTATGCTAGTTAGTGTTTTGCCAGCTTGATACAAGCTAGGGTCATCTGGGATGAAGGAACCTGAACTGAGAAAATCCCTCCATCAGACTGTCTGTAAGCAACTGTGTGGGGGCATTTTCTTGATTAATAATTGATGTGGGAGGGCCCAGCATACTGTGGGAAGTGCCAGTCCTGGGCAGGTGATCCTGGGACACATAAGAGAGTGTCCTGAGGAAGCCAGTAGGCAGCATGCCTCCATGGCCTCTCCTCTAGTTCCTGCCTCTAGGCTCCTGCCTTGAGTTCCTGACCTTATTTTCCTTCTTAAGCTATAAGCTGAAATAAACACTTTCCTCCCTAAGCTGCTTTTGGTCATTGCATTTGTTGCAGCCATAGAAAGCAAACTAAGACAGGAGAAAAAGCTGAACACTGTCTGACTTTTCAAAGCACTTTACATATTTTCCCTTATAGTATCTCCAGTTGCAAAGCAATCTGCTTACAGAAGTGTCTTCTTGTGTCTTGCTGTTAATCAGAGCTATGGCTACTGGGCAGCATGGCATCATCCACATTGTTTTATTTGATCCTTGCAACAATCTTGTAAGACAGGTGAGTCACAGTATGTACTATTATTATTTAGAGCTGAGGATTTAGTCCAGGGCCCCAAAGATGCTGGATACATGGTATATCATTGAGTATACCCCTTGCCTCTGTGTTATTTTTCTGATTATATAGCTGGAGATCAGAGAATTCTCTGAACTTTTCAAGGTTACCTCAAATTAGTGATTTGTGGTTGAACTCTAGGGCATACAGAGAAGTGGTTCTGGCCATCCCTTCTCCTGAAGGCTTGACAGGAAGCTGAGTTACCATGACAATTTCGGTTGCTGTGATTCTTCTTGAAGCTCACGCCAGTGCAGAAGGTGAAATGTGTTTTGCTTTGAGAATTCTCCTAGAAATTGACTCAAGACTTTTCAATAGACTCGTTGGAGTGTTGTCTGTGTTAAGAAAACAAGAGAATGGGAGTCAATGGGTTATGTATAGAAACCACTCAGTGTCCAATAGTAGAGGCTCACCTCCCCCTAAATAGTTCTCCCTCATCTCAGAAGACAATAATACCATTTCCCCAATTGCTCAAGTCAGCATCTGACCCTATGATTTCATACTCCCAGATAAATCTATCAGAATCTGACTTGTTTTGCTGCCTCCACCCACCACCTTGGTCCAAACTGATAACTGTTGGGACATCCATCTCCATAGCATCCTGGCTTCACTGTGGTCTTCTTCAATCTGCATCCACAGAGGAGCCACAGGAGTCCTATGAAAACAAGGGTCAGCTCTCATTTCTCCTTGTATGAAATCATATGACTTCCTATGTCCCATGTTGAAGCCAGAGTCTTCAGCGTGTCCTAAGCTGTGGTTCATCTTCCTCTCACACTCAATCTCCTCGACTCTGTGTTCCAGCTACCTTTCTTCCCTTGTGTCTCAGCTATCGAGCTTGGGATACACGATGCTTTTTGCCCAAAGCCCTGTTGCCCAAAGAAGCTGTAAGGGTCCCATCTCCCCTTTGTCAGTTCAGAACTTTACTTAGATGGGATCTCAGCAGCAAGATTTTCCTGGTTGCCAGCTACAAAATTAATCCAGGCATTCCTTAGCATTTACATGGTGTATGCTTCTCATTTATTTTATGTTTCACCCAATAGAATATAAAATGAATGAAAACAAAACTTTACTCACTGTCTCTGTCAAAGGCCCAGTGCTTGGCTCATCTCATGGTACACATTGGTGTTCAGCAATTACTTCTTGAATGAATGAAGTCATTGAAGGGAGAGTTGACTCACTTTTGGTGAAGTCTTATCTTTTTGCTTAATCATTATGGAAAGGCATCTAAGGATACATCCATTATACCCTGTGCTTCTGCCCTTCCGTCTTCCTGCCTGCCTGCCTTGTGTCTACCCCAGTACTCCTCCATGTCCTCATAGATGTGTGGTCAGCTTTGCAAACAATGGTGGATTCCTGGTAACCAGACCTACAATGGGATTCCAGGGTTGGCCCTGAGCCAGCGTTACATTTCAATTTATGAAGATTTGGTTTGGCTAAATTTGCATGGCACTTAGACATTGGTGCTGGGAAATGGAGATAGAAAAGATTTTTTAAAAAAAAAATATATTGGTCATGTTACCTGAAAGAGCTCATGATTAATTCTACATTTAATTGTCTTTATTTATATGCACAAATCTCCCTGGGAAGGTGAGATTAAAAGGCAGGTTCTGGTTCAGGTAAGATTTTAGGCATCTAAGAAGTTCTCAGACACTACCTGGCCTGTTGGTCTTCAGACTGTAATGCACATAACATATTGTAGTCCAGTTCAGTCTTTCTCAACCATAGCTGGAGAAGCTAGAGCCCTGTCTGGCCATGGATTAGTTCATGTAATTAATTAACTCATGTCACTGCATTGGATTGGGACCTGCTATGGGCCATGCCCCCAAGAAACCGTGGAATGGCCATTGTTGTCCAACTGCACACTCCGCTGATAGGACAGAGTTCAGATCCACAATCAGACGTCTGTAGACTGACTTAGAAACACAGAGGCTTTTTGATCGTATACTCAAACTTGGCAGTTGCTATCCAGGGCTCTAGGGAGCTCCCACTTTCATTCTGGTTGACATGGGCAGGTTGTTCCTCCTGGAGGGGGGATCCTCAGGTTGTGCACCAGCCGTGGAGAAAAAAAACAAATGGTTTAGTGCCGTCCTCTAAACCCATTTGAAAGGATTTTCAGTGGGAGCTGAAGTGGCAGCTTAGTGGTTAAAGTGCTTTTGAATCCCTAGTACCCACAGTGTGAAAAGTCAGGCCTGGTAGGGAAGCTGTGACCCCAACACTGGGGAGGGGAAGGTAAGAGGAATTCTGGGACTCACTGGCCAGCCAGCCAGACTGCAAATGAGAGCTTCGGGTTCACAGAGAGACCCTTTTTAAAAACAACACGGTGGAGAGGGACAAAGACAACTTCTGGCCTTCATATACAGGGGAGCACAAGCTCACACATTACCACACACACACACACCTCTACACATACCACATATACGTTAGTACACACACAAATCACCACACACATACACATCACTAATACACATCAATGGACACACATCAAAACACACATACATACAGATTACCACACACACATCATCACATACACATGAACACACACACACACACACCACCAGATAGATACATATCGATATATACATCAATACACACACACACACACACACACACACACACACACACACACACACACACATCCCAGAGATTCTTAGCACTAAAGATCAGTGACTTCAACTTAGTCTTTCCATATATGACTAGGTCCCGTGGTCACTGGAAGAGAGAACAGGACACAAATGTTTGAGCTCATGCTACTGTGAAAACCATGCATATCTTAAACTCTTGTCCAAGCTTCCTCATCATGGTTAAGACACTGGGCACTGGCTGTCCCACCTATACACCAGTTTGGCTACACTTGAAGCATGGCACTCCACTCAAGTAGAAGTGTGCCTTTCCCCCTTTGTTCCTCTAAATAACTGGCTGCTTTATACTTTCCTTTGTATACAGAAGCAATAGCAGAGTGGCCATGCTGTAAATAATCATGACAGCCAGGGATGCTGGCACACACCTGTAATTCTAGCACTTGGGAGACAGAAAAGGGGGATCAGGAATTCATGCATGTTCAAGACTAACGTGGACTACAGGAGATCTTATCTCGAGCACCCCTACCCCCAATCTAAATATCTTCTGTTCAGTGTAGACAGGCTATGTCAATTGTTCAGATAGGTTAAACTATTTGGGTTGTTTCAATACTATTTCTTTTCTCTTTTAATATTTAAATAAAATTCAGCATACTGAAACTAAGCACTTAGACTTTTTAAAATACCATAAACATTCACCAATGCACACCTATCTTGTCATAAATGTAGATGTTTTCTGTATTTTCACAGGATTATTCCTGAGGTTAACCAGTGGAAGTTCTGAAGTCTTTTTTTTTTCCAAATGACCTTGAAACGTAGAGGCGTTAAACCAATGTCAGTCCAACAGCTCCAACCTGTCAGAGCAAGATTCAATATCTTCTCAGTCCCTTCTTCATAAGAAAACACATTATCAACGTGTGCATCTGGCTCTGTGTATTATCTTTAATGAAATTTGTAGTGGTGAGTAAAACTAGCAAGGGCTCACTATTAACATCCTTCACTTTTAAAACTAGACCTCAGCACAACACTTAGAAACAGGTGAGGGTCTGGAGAGAAGGCTCCACAGTTAAGAGCACTTGCTGCTCTTGCAGGGAACCTGAGTTCAATTCCCAGTCCCCACATGACAGCTCACAATCATCTGTAACTCTAGTTCCAGGGGATCTGATATCCTCTTCTGACCTGTGCTGCACATATACAGTGCAGAGATACAGCATGCAGGCAAGCACTCATACACATAGAATAAAACAAATCTAAAAAGAAACATCCAAGTGAGAGTTAATCACTGGAATTAGGAAATGCATGTTGTTGATCACTATAATTGTAGTGATCAAAATTAAAGGGAGTAGACAGAAGCCAGCATAAGCATCAGTATAGTGGGTAATGGATGAAGAAAACTCATCTCCATTCCCATGGAGTTGAGTAAGTAAAAGCAAAAGAAGGAAAAAGGAACCATGCATGCACTTTGGAGGCTGATGGAAGAAAACTCACATTTGAGACTGTATTTGTAGTTTAGGGAATCACATGGGGAACAAATCTGGACAGTAGTTCTGATAGCGTAGACAGTGAAAAATTCCATGTTTAAAGAATTCATCTATGCAGGACAGACTTCTCTGATGAATAAGAAAAAAATTGACCTAGATAACTTTTTTCTTGATTTCCATATGGAACCACCAGGTACCTACTGTGCTTTGGTCCCTGGTCCAGGCACTGGGATGGACCTAGGCACAGTAGGCGCTCCACCTGTACTCAGAAGGCACCGTGATGAGAAATGAGGAAGCGGCAGCCTGGTAAGCTCACGGGCACCCAGGAAAACCAACATGAAACCTGGATGATTTGTGTCACCTTCAGAAAGCTTTGGAATTCATTTTTAAAATAACAAGTCCAGTTGCACAGAAGAGAAGGTTTGGGATATTTAAGTAGGCTGTCAGATTTGCACAGTGAATCACAGAGGAAGAATACAAATGCCAAGGCCACCTTTAAATGAGCTAGATATTATACAAAGAGGAGGGGAAGGCCATGAAGGGAGAGGTGGAAGAAGAGGAGGAGGCAGAGGGAGAAGGGGAGGAAGAAGGGGAGGAGGGAGAGGAGGAGGGAGGAGGAGGAAGAAGAGGAGGAGGAGGAGGGAGAGGTGGCAGTAGAGGTTTGGACAATTCAGAGGATGAACACAGACATGCTCAGGGCCCTCTTGCTGGGAATGTTGTGTGTAGGCTCTTAGAAACAGGATGTGACAGAGAGCTCTGACTGAGCAGGAGAGGAGTCTGAGAGAGTTCACCAAAGCCCCTGGGAACTGCCAGGAAGTACAGAGGCCAAGGAATTAGAACTATTTGATAGCTCAGAGGAAACCTGGTAAAGGAGGAAACAGTTTAAAAACTGACTCACAAAACAGGCTGGAGGCTGCAGAAGCCTGGCTGCACCCCAGCAACTAGGGGAGTGCTAAGCCCTCCCTCAGCAAAGCTGGGTTTTAAGGCTAAGCCCAGACAGAAGACATCTTAGGATGAAAATGATGGGTCAGAGTTTGGGAAGAAAGAAAAAAGACTTCCCCAGCCAGTCCAGCTGCCACGCTACATCTGGGGGTTTGGGTTGACGGTGTTTGCTTTGACTTTTCAGGGCTGGGATTAAGATGAGGGCATGAAAGCAGGAGAACTGGCCCCACCCCTTACTCTTTGCTGCATGGGTGAACTAGCCAGGGCAATGCTGGAGAGAGTCACTTCACCTTGTGGTGAGGACAAGGAGAGCTGGTGGGCTGACTGACCATGCAACCACCCAGCCCACAACCAGGGTTATGTGTTGGCCCACCCCAACATTCACCCCATCTGTGATCTGCTGAAGCATGCAAAGGGACCGGTCTGCAGATCCAAAGCTGCAGGATTTCCACAACACAGGACCACATCAGGATAACCAAGAGGAGTTCCAGTGAGGGCCTGTAGCCAGAAGTTTCTCGGGTCCCACCCGTGGTCCAGACAAATCTCTCTCACCCATGGTCCCACAGCTGCTCAGACCCAAGTAAACACACAGAGGCTTAGATTATTTATACACTGTATGACCTATGGCTTTAGCCACTTGCCAGCTAGCTTGTCAGCCAGCTCTTTCATCTTCTCTGAAGTAGATTGGTGCTGCCAGGAGCAGACATGTCTCACAGTCATGAAAAAAGAAAAAAAAATCTATGTTATTAAAACATCTTAAATGCCATATTCCGTATATGTCTAAAGTGTTTGACGATTACTTACCTACTTGAAATATATCTATGTATACCTAGACAAATTAACTAACATGATTTTAAATTTGACTATTATAGATGACTATTAATTTGTATTTCTTAACTATACATTACATTCTTAAATGAGTTGCATAAACATAATACCTTAAACAAGAGTAAAAATATACATACAGTATAGCAAAATTAACTTTAAATTTGTACCAATAAACCAAAATCCATAGCAATGTAAAACATTTCAAATAAGTTGTTGCTCTCTAAAAGTAGATTCAATAATCTACCCTTTCATCCTATCATATCTATATCCCCTTTTCTTCTTTAGAAAGAGACTGCATTTATAACCAAGCCCCTTTAAATAAAAATAAACATTTATAAACAATATTTTGGAAATTTTGGTGCAGCTTCTCATACTTCCTGCTGGTTTGGGGTGCTGGTAATCTTATGGGGATCCTGAAAAAATTAAGAATTATAGTTAAATCTTGGCTGTAGTAGTCTGTGAGGCTGTATCAACATTTCAGGGGGTCTTGGTTGATCAAACCATATTAGCCTGGAAGCAATCCATAGGTTCTCATCTTCTGTAGAAACAAAAGCAGAACATCTTTTCCAAAGCAACATATCCTTACACACAAATTTTGAAATCAAGATACCTTATATATATATTTAACTGAGTAGCCTTTACAATCAAATGTCTTTCTGCAGTTAAAAATCTCAAAGACAATATAATCCAGACTCTGTGTGTGATTTCCATCTTTACGTGGCTTATTTTTTTATATTACTTTAACTGTCTCTTTAAAGACTTTATTTTTAAAACTATCTATTTCTTCATATAACTGCATATATTCCTTTTTTCTCTCTTCTAAGCTTACAGACATTTTACACACACTGTAAACAGTGTATAGTTTTATTCCATCTATAATCTGTCTTATTGTGAATCTATAATCTTTCTCTGACCAGGAGAGATTTTAAACTGTTAAACTGCATGGCTAGGATGAAAAGAGGCAGCCTTGGCTGCTGACTCCATCCACCTCAGCTCCCCACATGGCAACATGGTGGTGGTACATTTACTGCCAGCCCTGGGAGCCCTGCTCACCACTTACTCTGGGAAGCAGTGGGTCTATGCCTCCAACAAGCAGTGTGTAGCCCAGAAACCATTTTTTCCCCTTGTACTAGCAAAAGCTAAATCCAACATGCAGTGCACTGCATGGCTTGGAGACACCTCTGTGTACTGCAGCAGGAGTCCACCATGTTGTAGGTCAAGCCCAAATGCTGCAGTGTCTCTGTATCACGGCCTGAGAGACACAACTAGGAAGCTATTTTTAGCTCTGTTTTAGAATCTTTTTTTTTTTTAAGCTTTCTCAGGTTTGGGGTAGAAATTCTTGCTAGCATGTCTGGATGGCAAAAGTAGCCAGAAGGTGTCTCCAGTCTTGCCCAGCCCTGCGGTCCCACATTTCTCAGGTCCCAAGTAAACACACAGAGGCTATATATTATTTATAAACTGTATGGTCTATGGCAGGCCTCTTGCTAGCTAGCTCCTATATCTTAAATTAACCCATTTCTATTAATGTATATTTTGCCACATGTTCCATGGCTTACCAGTCTGCTGGCATGTTATTCCTTGGGCAGGAGGCTGGCATCTCTCCAGACTCCGCCTTTCTCTTTCTTATCTCTCTCCTTGGATTTCCCATCTGCCTCTAAGCTGCCTTGCCATAGCCCAAAGCAGCTTATTTATTAACCAATGGGAACAACATATATTCACAGCATACAGCAAGACATCCTCCAGCAAGGGCCCGGTATTCATTGTGTAGCAGAAACCAGAGGCCTTGAACCAGACCAATGACTCTTTGCAATGAGCATTTGCAAGCACAGATATACAGATAAAAAGGATTTACTGCGTGACTCACTGTGTCATACTACAGCTTCCATGACAAGACTGATTTTTTTCCTTCTCTTTTTTTTTTTCCTTTTTCTCTTAAATTTTGTTTTACTTTATTTTGGTGGGGGAGCTTGCAAGGGCAGAGGGTGGATAAGAAGGGATGGGGAAATGAATGGAATAGAGATATATGATGTGAAAGACACAAAGAATAAATAAAAAGAAACGGATGTGAACTTTGATTTCTGTATCTAAGGATGCTGAATCTTTGGTATGTTTTCATTGACTATTAGACACGGAGACACTCTGCAGCCAATGAACGGTGAAGTCCGCTTCACTGGAACTGGTCCAAAGGAGACCTTCCTCCGAGCTGGGTATACAATCCCTTCTCAGTTTGTGAAAACACAGGATTCATAAAGCAATCGATCTACCCACTTCCCTGTGACCGGCAGATCTTGTAGGTGAGACACTTTTTTTTTTTTTAAGTTACTGGAGTCCTGACTCTGCATTCAAAGTGGAGAGAACATGCAATTTCAACAGAATTTCCAGAACACAGAAAAGAAAATTGCATCTTGCCAAGGAAATTGGCCGGTCCACCTGAAGGCTGTATCTGGACGCTCTGCAGGAAGATACACTTGAGATTCGCATGCCCTTGAGAAAAACTGCCTATGGCACCACGCGGGTCCTTTGTGTTTGCTGCACTGACCACACAGATCTGACCATTGTTCAGGGAAACAGGATGTGGCACAAACATTTTTATGAATCAGTCTTAAGACCTTTGTCTTGGCCAATGTTATGTTTTTGTTTTTTGTTTTTTAACCAAACTGAATTTGATCTGTGTGGTGGTTCATGCTGTCAACTTGATCGATTCTAGAACAGTGGTTCTCAACTTTCTAAATGCTGCAACCCTTTAATACAGTTCCTCCTGTTCAGGTGACACCCCCCCCCCAACCATAAAATTATTCTGTTGCTACTTCATAACTGTGAGTTTGCTACTGTTATGAAGTTTAATGAAAACATCTGTGTTTTCTGAGGCTCTTAGGTGACACCCATGAAAGGCTCATTCGACCCCCAGGGGTAGCGACCCACAGGTTTGAGAGGAACTGTTCTAGAATCACCTCTGGGCATTCCTGTGAGGAGCAATATAGATTAGGTTAATTCCATCTTAGTGATAGGTAGCACAACCCCATAGGCTGGAGTCCCAGACCAACTAGAAGGGCTGAGCAGCAGCAGCATTCATCTGCCTTCTTGCCAGCCATGCACACAGCACACACACATCTGCCTCAGCATCCTGTCTCTGCCGGGACTTCCCTTGACTGAGGGCTACAGGAGGCTGCCCTCCCCTGAGTTCCCTCAGCCAGACTTTTGCTGCAGCTACAAAGGTAACATGGCATTTGCTCAGCAGGTGGGAGGCTGTGGTTACCACTCACAGAAGGAGCTAGCTGAAGTGCCATAAACAGTAGGGGCACTGGCATTGTAGGAAGACTGCGGGTTAGTAACCACTCACAGAAGGAGCTAGCTGGAGTGCTAGCAGGACACTGGCACTGTGGGCAGGTTAGCAAGGGGCCCCGACTCTGTGAAGTCTTCAGTATTTCTCCATCAGATCTTGTCCTTTGGGATGTGAGGGGCACTCTACAGGCTCCGATTTCATCGTGGACAGTGTTTGCCTCATAACTGGATGGACTTTTGTTGCTGGGAGGCTGGACACTCTAGGAAGTGGTTAGGAGTTAGGTCACTGGCTGTTCCTTAGATGGCCTCTTCTTTCCTGGTACCTTCCTTCCTGTGATTCTCTCTCTGCTTCCTGACAACCACAAAGCGAGCAGGATTCCTCTATCCTGTGCTTCCTGATGCTCTGGAACACAGACAGCTGAATAAGTGGTCATAGAGCCAAGCCTCTAAACCATGAGGCAAAAGTAATCTTCCTCCTTTAAGGAGATTGCAACAGACATCTGTCAGAGTGATAAAAAGGCAGCTGATACAATCTGCACTATGTTAATGTAACTGGGACTCTTCTGTGAGTCACAGGCAGGCACAGCCTGACTTCTTTGGTTTTCAGTTTCTGTTAGTAAGGAAAGCTTTTCTTCCAATCCCCTCAAACTTGGGGTCCAGTTGGGCAGGACTGGTTTCGGGTCTTGCCATTTTCTCACTTGCTGCAAGCTTCCTTAGTGGGATGCATGACATTTCAGCATCTAAAACACAAAGTGAGCTCCTCAAGGCAAGAGTCCGGTGAGTCAGGGGCTGAGGCAGGTAAGCAGCCAAAGCCATGACAGTTAGGTTTCTGCAGAGGGAAGATTAGATTTCCCCTTGTTCAATCTTGCATTGATGGGGCCCAGTCTTTCCTCTCATCCCTTGGTACATCCCTAACCTTACAGCCTGTCTGCATCATCACCAGGTGTATTGATAGTTTTTAGTTTCACCCTCAGGCAGCCTCAGTGGCCACGAATTTTACTCCGAAGTCTGAGAATTGGAAGCTATGTTCTTATCTTTGAGTGTCTCTACCCAAAGTGTGCCAAAAGCCCTCTGCAGTAGGATTTCATGTCCACTGAAATCTGGGAATGGGCTGTAGGCTGAGCAGCACACAGCAAACACACACACACACACACACACACACACACACACACACACACACACACACACACATATTCAGCATGGCACACGCAGGGACAATATTACAGGCACCATGTTTCAAGCCCAGACTCTGAGCTGCTTCCTGGAAGCAGTCACAGGAGAGGAGAAGAGTTCCTGTATAGACTTTTCTGACCAACAAGTTGGGGAGCATTAAGCTAGCTTGGGTTCCTGGTTGGGTATTCAGCTGGGATCTCTTAAAACTCAAATGAGCTGATGGTGTCTGGGTGAGGCTCCTGGACCCATGTAGGGGATGCTGTTTTCACTCCAGGAGACTCTCCAGCACTGCAGCAGCCACCCTCCGCCTTGGAGAGCACAGAACACCATGTGAGTATCTCCGTCAAGTGGCAGTTTCTGTGGGATCCGATCACATCCCTGTCCTGTCCTGTTTTGTTGTCAGTTTGACGGAAACTAGTGTCATCTGAGAAGAGGAAACCACAATGAGAACAAGCACATATCAGACTGGCCTGGGTAAGCCTCTGGGACATTTTCCTCATTCGTGATGATGGGGGAGGGCCCAGCTTATTGTGGCTGGTACCACCCCTGAGCAGGTGATCCTCGGCTATGTAAGAAGCAGGCTGAGCAAGCCAGGAGGAGCAAGTCAGTAAGCAGTGCTCTTCCACGGCCTCTGCATCAGTTCTGCCTCTGAGATCCCCTGGTGATGGACTGGGATGTGGAACTGTAAGCCGAAATAAACCCTTTCCTCCCCAGTTGCTTTTGGTCATGGAGTTTCATCACAGCAATAGAAACCCTAAGTGTTTTTTCAGTAATTTTACATTGAAGGACTTTGGTGTCATCCTCCAATTGAGTAACTGACTCCTTCAGGTGAAAAAGAAGGTTTTCTGTCATTTCCACCCTTCCCATCCATAAACCTTATCATGTAGCATATACAAACTTTTTTGGATGAATTTAGGCCATAGAAAAGCTACAGTTATGAAAGTATTCTATAGAATAACACTGCCACACTCCATCTTTGGTCTTCAGTGAGTAGAGGCACCAAAGTCAGGGTAACTGTTTTTTCAGGATAGTTTGCAGAAGATTCTGTCAGCTCAGAGACCCTTACTGAATGGTTATGTTACAGGGCAGTCAATAGCATCTTTTAATCTGAGTTTTGTCATTATTTACCCTGCCAATCAGTAAGGCCATCGCCTTAAAGATTTAAATATTTAAGCCGACATAGCAGATGAAATCAGTGTTTTGAAAATACTTCTAAGCAGAGAGGCAAATATAACGAGGAAGTAGGTAAGTGGAGGAGATCTGGAACTAATGCATAAAAGCTCCTGCAGAAGCTTGGTGGGTATCGCTCTTCTGGAAACAGAAGCGAGTGGGTTCAGGAGAGCTGAGGAGTGACACACTGGACATGAAAAATACAGCAAGAGTGAGGTGTCTGCAGAGGTAGCTTCTTCTCCGTCTCTGGAAACTGGGCTGTTGATGTGGCTTCCTTCTGGAAAGGATACATATAAGAAGGTCCCAAGCACTTCCCTCTTGGAGTCTGCCCTCTGCAGAGCATGGTGGGATTGCTAAGGTGGGCGATCAGCTCCCTTTCTAAAGAGGAGGTTTGTTTAATGTTGCTTTGGTTTTAACCTGAAACATAGAGGAAGCAATAGTCCTGTCGCAGCACAGGTTTGGAGGGAGGAAAGAGTCATGTCGATGCCCCCTGCCCCCTGAGAAATCAGGATATCAGGGCTGTGTGTGTGGTGTGTGTTCAGTTACAAAGCCACTGACCTCACAGTGCGGTCTTCGGTCTTCGTGCTTTGCGGGGCTGCGGAGGTCACTGAATTCCACAGCAAAGCTCATCACCGATGATCTGGTTTCTTTCTCTCTCCTTTTGGCAAGTGTTCTCAGTCCTGAATTTTAGATACACACAGAGTCTTGGCCTCTTCTTCTTAGGCTTCGCACATACCCTCATGATATAGATAATATGTTCTTCCACGGCCCTCAACTTTTTCCTTGTTTCCATCAGTTCCGAAACCAGGACACTTTCTAAATTACTTAACCAATTTCCTCTCTAGCTGACTTCCGGTTTTTCATCCTCTTGGTTACCAGCTTCAACTAATCCGTAGATATTCTAATCTGCCTCTTGCAAGAAGCTTTAAACTCAGCATCGCTTTCTCTATCTTTCATTCCATTACCTTTATCTCTATTTCGAGTGCAGCAGCGGAGAATTAGTCTCAACTTACATTCCTTTCCAAGAGGTAGGTGATACAGTAGCCATTTTCACAGTTAGGGAGGCAGCTCTCCATTAACCTCCACCTGAGTGTTTACAGGCCTTTGGGGGAAGGTTAGAATGTATTCCTTTAGAACCACCTCCAGAAGACTTGTCTCAGGGCTGCTTGACTGTTTGCAGGAGACATTTTTGAACTATCAACTATGTTCTCCATAGAGCAATTATCTACTTTTTTCTTGGAGAAAAACAAAAATACACCTTTTTGGTTGTTTTTGTTTTTGTTTTTATTTCTTGCCAGGATTGAATGTTTTGAGACAGACTTCATTTATTTATTTATTTTTAAAATCTGTGCCACTTTAGAGTGTTTGTGACTTTTAGTTCAAAATGTCACCTTTTATTTCCAGTCTCTGCCTTGCTATTTTATGCTTACATAAAATTCCAAAGAGAGATGTTTGTCTAAATGTTATGACCATGCAATTGCACTACAACCAAATTCTAGGGCCCTCCCCCAAGACGGAAGAGGGACGCAGGGCAGGACCAGTGCCATTATGAAGGTCTGGCGGGTATCCTGCAGGATGCAACAGGGTCCTGCCTTGGCAGCATGGCAATGTGGATTGAGCAATAGATAAATGTGTAACAGAGCTCTTCAGAAACACTCCCAGGACAGCTGACATTCCTGTGAGGGGGGACACCAGCAGAGTCTGCGCTGGCCCTGGGGCCCAGGAAGGACCGTCCAAGGGGTCAGGATGAAGCCTCCCTGAATCTTCCTGGGGAAGGCTCCCTATTTCCTGTCCTCCTCACCGGACATGCATCCCTGAGTAGCAGTTGTATTCTCTGGAGAAAAGCAAAGATGAGTTTCTCTCAGAAAAGAGTCAAAGACTCGGTGGGCAGAAATTCAAATGAGTGGGAAAGCTATGCTAGCGATACAGGAAGAGGATGCTAAATTTGAGAGACACAGCCATGTGTTTGTTTTTCAAGGACTGGAAAAATATCTTTAAGAGAATAAATCCTTTCTAGTTATTTCCATGTCTTTGGTGCACAAATGACTTCGCCATGGGGTCCCAGATTCTAGGTCAAGTTCAAGTGCCTTTGATTTCTTGCCTTCTCTTCTCATTTAGTTGTCCCTTTGAACAAGGGTCAGATGTTTCTGGGGGTATTACAAATATGTTTTCCCATGTGGTAGACAGGGTATTGGAAACCTAGTCTCTGCCTAGTGAATGAACAAGTTTATATGAAAGACTCAGGCTTTGGAACCTTGTAGAGCTCAAACAAATGCATAATAAAAATTGAATTGTAATGTTCTAACCCTGGGTTAATAAGCTTAAATATAGTCAGGGACGGCATTTTTAAAATGCACATGTTTTTTAAAAATTCAAGTTATCTTCAATTTTTTAAGTGTTCCAGAATAGAATCTGTGGGGAAAAGAGGCCACGGCTTTGAATTCTATGTCCCCAAGCCAAATTTTACAAAGACTCATTATTAGCCCTCTGCCCGCTGTGGTACCCAGAATGCCTCTCTAGAGACCTGGTACATTTGGAGAAACATCAAGGACCCTGAGCCTGGTGGTACACTTAAAAGACAAATGACTGAAACGAGGCCGATACCCCCTGTGTTCTCTCGACACTGACTTAGACCCACAGAACTGCGCTCTCCAGCCAATCCATTTCCCCTCTGTTTATCCGACTGCATCTCATTTTCCTTTTAAGAAAAAAAAATCAGCCAGGTGTGATGGTGTATGCCTGTAATCCCAGCACTCAGGAGGCAGATGCAACTGGATGTCTGTGAGTTTGAGGCTAGCCTGATCTACAAAGCAAGTTCCAGTACAGTCAGGGCTACACACAAAAACCCTGTCTCAAAAAAAGGAAAAAAAAAATCTTAAAGTTATTGAGCCAAAGAATTCACATCTACCCAGCGATGTTATTTTGTTTTCCTTCAGAGAAGTCAGGGGAATGGTGTAAATTATTCCCCGAGTCAGCCTGGCATGGCTGTGATCATCTCTAACTGTGTCTATCTGCAGATGTGATCAAGGCGCCATTGGGCAGACCTTCGGGTCTTAGAGCCTGGGAGGCTGATGAGGCCAGAGAATCTCAAACTTCAGGTCAGTCTGTGATTCATAGTAAGATGCTGTCTCAAGAGAAAAAATGTATTCTCCTGTTATCCAGGAACCCATTTCTATATTCACACTATTTACTGGAGTCCTTTTTGTCTGTTACTCTTTAGAAATGACTGATATTAAATTACTTACGACTGTGCATACAGGACCCAGTGTTTATTGCTGTATTGTTTGTAATTAATGTGTGTGCTAAACCTGGAGAGTAATATTAGTGCTTACCTCTATTCTGTATAGATATCAAATCTCTTCTTTTTCTTAATCCGTTTCCTTCCTGACTTGGTAGCTTCAGTTTTGTCATTCTCAAAGACATTAAAAATTAAACCTTCACCTACATTTACTTCTACCTAATTTGCAATTTTTAAAAATAGATGGTAGCACAGAATAGCAGTTAAGAGAACTGACTCACACAAATGTAAATTTAAACACACTATAATTTTAAAGTAGGTGAGTTGAAGCACATTTGCTCATAGATAAAGTCAGGTATAATTTCTTCCCATTCCTGTGAGGGTATTACAGGACAAAGACATGAAATGCTAGTTCCAGAATACTGTGGAGCCTGGCTTCTTAAAGTGCACTATTATAAGATAATCCATTTAAAATGGTTCATTTTTATTGTATTTGATTGCATGAATAGATGTGTTGGGAGTGTGTACACACAAGGGCAGTGCTCACTGAGGCCAAAGGCCTTAGTTTTCCTAGGAGCTGGAGATCCAGAGGTTTGTGAGCTGCCCAGTGTGAGTGCTGTGAACTGAACTCAGGTCCTCTGCAATAGCACTACAAACTTTTAACCTCCAAGCCATTTCTCCAGACCCTAATTCACCATGTTTATCCCTCACATTTAGATTTTTTTTGTTCACCTAAAAGAGATAAATATTTCCAATGAAAAGCCAGAAGCAGCTTTCTTTAAATTGTTTGAGAGTTTCACACATTTATGTAATGAATCTTAGTCGTTCTCATGGAGACATCTTTCTAACAGTAAAATTCTTCCTTGTCGCAGGGCCCTACACTCTTCTTAATAGAATCTCAGCTCCTGACCTGGACTCCAATGGACTTTGCAGGCTCCTTTATGCTTCAGGACGTTCCTACTCCCAGTTTCCATTGTTACATACAATTCCTTATTTCCTTGGTGGGATTTGCTCTTTGTCACTCCTGTGTGTGAGCAGGTACCATTTCGTTTTATTTGTCTTTTCCCTGGAATCCTCCCTTTTCTCCCTTGAACATGTTGAAGTCATCCTAAGAGGCCCACATCAAGAATGGTCTTCCTAGTGGACTACTCCATGCCCCTCCTCCTGGGCCAAGTTAGCAGCTCCTTCCTTTGTGTCTGGGAGTATTCACAATGTTCTGGGACTTAGAACATAAGGGACATCACTGCCTTCCACTAGACCTTGGAAAGCTTGTTGGAAATATTCTGTTAGGCTTGTCAATCTTGCCTCCCCAATGTCAGACAAACTAGAATAGAAACACACTCAATGGCAGTCCACCAAACACAACATTCAGCTGAGTGGGGCTCTTTCTGTAAAACACATGCGTGTTTATGGTATTGTGTAATCATTTCTTCCAAATTGAAAATCTCCTCCAGGAGAGTAAGGGAGGCTTATGGGACTCAGGTAGGAAACAATTCACACATCACAGGAAATTCCTGAAACCAATAGATTCACAGGGCCCCTCCCCAAAGTTAGGGAAGCATCAGCAGCTGCTGGGGAGAACCTCAGCCAAGGTACCTGGAGGAGACTCTGTGATGTGTTGACTTGCCCGCAAGTCATTCACAGAGCTCCATCCTGGGTGGCTTTTCAGCGATGCAGCTGTCTTGGAGTCACTTGAGCTCCTGTAAGTGACCCTGGTAAACTCATTGGTCCACCATGTCAGACTTAATGAAACCATTATGCTGGTCTCATGTTGGTTCTGTATCTGGGGCAAGCAGATGCTCAGTCATTCATGTCTTTTCAGGAAAATTCACACAACTGTAACTCTTCCCCTATTCCTCTGCCCCCTACCTTTCACACATAAATGTATATAATTTTCTCTATCTAGCTTGGCCTGCAACATATGAAACTTTGGCCGCTTATGCTTGATTGCATCAGAAAAAGCTGTAGAAAGCTAAGTATATAACACTTTCAATAAATGTTGTACTAGATGAAATCCTTGAGTATGGGAGCTTTCACATCTAGAAGACCAAATGGCAAGTTGTGGTGGCACTGTGGACTGGCTATCTTGTGTTCCGATGGCTGCATCCTTCCATTACTGCACGCTGAGCACTTTTGGAAACTACTCTCTGGAAAATCCAGTTGTGTTAACATTGGCTGCAAGAATTATGGGGCCATGGAGAGTTGCACCCAGGCTTGAGAGAGCTGCTGAGACCAGACAATGTGTAACTGATGTCTGAGACTCTGCATGGAACCCCTGTGCATGAAGCTGTGAAGGTGAAGCCCATGTTGAATTGGAGATGTTGACATCCCAGGAGCACGGAATGTCTACTGGAGAAACCTGCAAGAGAGAGGCCCCACAGAGGTGAGAGAGCAAGACTCCAGATGATGTAACCGAAAGCCTCAAAGGCTGCCTGTGGAGTTTGGTGTCTGCCCCACTGGGCTTTGTTTAACCTCATCTTTCCTTTCCACATCTCCATTCCTCAGTGAGGATTCTGCGCTGAGTCTCAGAAGAGGCTTGGGGATTTAAGAAGGATGGGAATGTAGGTGTCTGGGGGTGTTTGAGGTTGAACTGAATTGTTTCACAACATGAGATGGCCAGGGGTGGGAGGGTACAAGCTTTGTTAAAACAGACTGCTGGATGCCACCCTCGGGTCCTTCTCTTTTCTAAAATGTTTGCGGGCACTACCAGTGCCACGGACCCAGAGTCTCTGCTCGGAGAGCCACCGAGAAGGACTGGGTTTGGTGGGTTCAATTCTGTGGTTTGCTTCTATATCTCTAAGCAAAGCCCTTAGGTTCTGAGCCTGGGTTTCACCATTTTAAAAATGTGCTTCACAATTAAGGTGCAGAGTTCAGGTGCAATCACACTTACAGGAGTCACTCTTACCCATGAGATCACTTCTTCTCATTCCCTCTGGGGAAATGGTCCAGGGTTACACACATCGCTCCTTCCTTTCCCCTTTCCATCAGTTCTAGACATTTCTACTATACTACTCATGTGTGAGTGTGTTGAAGGTTAAGAGTGCATGCCTCAGAACTAAGAGCCAACAATAGAAGGAACAACATACCTCAGACACTGAGTCCATCAGCCACTGCCAACAGCCTTTCTAGTTCAGACTGGCTGGGTCCAGTTTCAAATATTCCTTGTTCAAACACAGGCCTCCACTTCAGAGCAGCTCTCAGGCCCTGACTGCTTTCTGCTTTATCTCCTCATGTGGCAGCCGTCATGCTGAAGGCTTTCCCCAGCCTGATGGTACCCTGTCTCCCCCATCAAAGGCACAGAGGAACCCAATCTCGGCTTTGTTAAGCATCCTTTCAACAGGCTCTGTGCTTGGGAAAGTGTGGGGCTCAGTTCTGTCGATACCTTCAGCCAGGAACTTGACCATTAGCAAAATGAATCACACAAAGAGAAGCCTCAGGAGCTCGAACAATCTCTGATGAGAGATTTCTGTTAATTTTAAGTGGATTCATTATGTGAGTAAAAGCCCAAATTGAACAAATGGTTTCCTTTAAGGATGAAAGAAAATTCCAGTTTTGCTGTATGACTCTACCATCTAGATTATTGGATGAGTTATCCATCACTGACCCTTTTGCTCTTGACAATGAGGGGCTGTGTTCATTCTGACCTCGCTTGGGTTCTAAGGTGGAGTCTCGAGTCTGAGTCATAACCGGGCACTGAAAGCTGAGTAAACCCACCGAAGGCCTGCTAGATCAGTAGTACTGGCTGGCATGACATCTACCAGGCATCCCCAAAAGAAGCAAGAAAAGCAAGAGAAAGCCCTTCACTGTCCTGGCACAGCACCCTGGAAATTTCTGGAAGCCAGGTGGGCTCTGCCTGCCACTCCTGGAGAGCTATTTCACTCCCTGCTTGGAAAACTTAATTACTCCCAATTGGTTTCACTTTCTGAAAGCATTTCTCCTCCGGTTTCTGGCAATCCTATCCCCTCCCAGCAGCCGGGCAGGGGGCTGAATAGGTCTGGGATGTTGTCAGTGACAGATGAGGGGCTTCTGTGCCACTGGCTGCACACCCTTCACGTTGACGCGCCGTTTCTTTCCATCAAAGAGAAAAACAAACCATGGAGAACACGAAGAGAAAAACCCTTTGTGGCTCAGCTGACACGAGATGGGTCACCCGGGCCCCCGTCAGAGGCAGGAGTAGTAGAAAATGAGACCAGGGAATTGAGATCACGTAGACCTTTGTGTCTACAACTGCACAGGCCAGGCTTACCAGAGGAACTGTGGGAGGTGCTGCATCCGGATGAAAGCGTTCTGTTTCATGTGGGAGAACGGCTTCTGCTCCCTTACAGTCAGTGTGTCAGACCTGCGCCCACGCTCTCTGCTCAACTGAACAATAATCATCTTCTAACTGACTGAAACGTGCGTGGCTCTGCCACACCTCTCAAGTTACGTTCAGATGCGCCTGTGTCAATCAGGAGTTCAACCTCTCTTCTCCATCCTTTCCAAAGTGAGTCACGCCTCCCCTCTGGGAGCTGGTACTCTCTCCTGCCTGGGCTACTGCACCAATTACAAGCCCCGTGTTCTTTTGGGCATGGCTACACTAACGTCCTCATCTATGTCTCTCCCGCTGAAGTCTGATCTGCTCTCCCAGACCCAGCTCCACGGGCACAGCGTGTTGGGGGCAAAGGTGAAACAGCGAGAGGGAGAAGATTAAATAACAGGATGGAGAAGAACGGGTCCTCAAGCTCCTCGGTTTCGGAGCCTCTGTGAGAGCCCCGTAGACCTACCCCTCCGTTTCTCCGTAGCACAAATCCAGGATGAGTTCTTAATAGTCCAGTGCAGATAAACGTCTCCAGCAGCATCATGGGTCCGTGCCCTCCCACCCCAGTCAGTTACGATGTCTTAAACCAGATTCTCAAGGGTACAGCTGAGTGTCAACGGACAGAAAAACCAGGAATAAGACATGCAACTAAAATCTCCTATTCTCCTAGAATTGTGTCTGATTTTCCCTCCCAGGTGATTTCTTTTTCTTTTCCCTATAAAAGGAAAACAGACTTTTTAGTCACTGGATGTTGGTGGCAGCAGCAGCATTTTCTCACTTAATTTTATCAAGTTCTGCACAGATACAGGCAACACTGTCTTCTCTGGATAGATAGAGAGGAAGAGAGAGAGACAGAGAGAGAGAGAGAGAGAGAGAGAGAGAGAGAGAGAGAGAGAGAGAGAGAGAGAGAGACTTGAGGGCTGTCTAGTGCTACTCTGAGAGAATTCATGCCTTTAGAACCACCCTTGCACCCCGAGTTCCATCCCCAGAACCCACATAATAAAGTTAGATCAACAGTGAATGCTTATAGGCTTAGTCCTGGGGAGGCAGAGATAGCCTGGCTGGCCAGCCTACCCTACTCTGGCAAGTTCCAGACCAGCGAGAGGCCCTGTCTCAAAAACCAAGATGGATGGCACCTAAGAACAACATACACACAAACACACATCACACACACACACACACACACACACACACGAAATACATAGAAATCCAGGGATACAAATGCTAGGGAATCCTGGCCCCCATGGTCATCTTGTGAGTATAGGCCCAAAGCTGTGTGCAAACCTAGGGTCTCCCATGCATATCCAGCTTGTCTTTTGAAAACCATCCATCCCTTTTCCTGCAATCAGCTTTGAGCACAACTTGTTCCTTTTCCCTCATTGATAGAACAGGGTATCAGTGTGAATGCCACATTTTCCTGTGATGTCTAATATGAGAAAAAAGCAAGAGGGTCACCAGCTTAGCCATATGGTGGCTGGGACACACGCTCCCCCAGGCGACACACGGAAGGCAGCAGAAGAACTGATTGCCAGCGATTGTGACTAACAGATTCAGGAAGGATGTGTGCATGCCTCTTTGCCATTTACTGAGGCCTAAGTGAAAAGTGACTCTGAATCATCAGGGGAAATTAATGACATTTAAATCAATTCTTCTAAGATGTGAGCCAGGCATTCCTGGATGGCGGCTGGGGCTTTTGTGCCCCACAATAATTAGCCTGTAAACTTCTCTGATGAGGCCGCAAATAGCTCACATGAATACAGTCTCAGTTCAATTTGGAACGAAATTACCACTTGCAGTCTGCTGGCTTCCGCCTGACTCTGGCCCATAGACAAGTGTCTTTGTTCACTGATCTATTTATTTGCTCATTCACTCATTCATTCAATCATTTGTTCACATACTGAGTGTCCTATGACACCTCGTAAAGCCAAACCCTCCTTTGCTGTATAGGAATGAGATGCTACAGGAACAAGTCCATGCTGAGTTCAAGCCACATGGATGTGGTCAAGATGAACAGCACTGCCTGGCTCAAGGGCTGGAGACAGGACTTCTGCTTTCCCTTCGTTGTACTGTTTCCTCTTTTGAAAATGAAGGAAAGGAAATGTTTGAGAGTGAGTCAGTAAGTCCCATTTTGCTTTTAAAAGTAGAATTTCACTACCTGTCTTGATGAACTGCCATGAAACAATTAGCATAATATATAGTAATAACTAAATAACCATATTTAAAAACAAGAATATTACATAGCATGTAATGCCCTCATAGTCCAATGCTTCATTTTGGTTTTCAGCATTTTAAAATGTTTTGTTTATTTATTTATTTGTCTATTATATTTATGTATGTGTGTGTGTCTATATGAGTTTATGTGTACAATGTATGTGCAGTAACAGAAGAGGCCAGATGAGGGCAGAAAATCCCCTGGAACTGGGGTTACAGACAGTTGTGAGCTGCCCAATGTGGGTGCTGGGAACAGAAATCAGGTCTTTTAGAAGAACAGAAAGTGCTGTTAGCCACTGAGCCATCTCTCCAGCCCGTCTTTCAGAATTTTTAATTCTAAGTTTTTTAGAGAAGGAATTTGGGAGAAGTTTTTAAAAACACATAATTGAAAAACAGTGAAACAGCATTTAACTGCCTGCTTGCCCTATTGTGCACTTGGCAGTGGCTTTGATCTCTTTTATGGCTCAGTTTTATCTAAGAACATTCAGTTCAGGTTTCCACCCTGCTGTGCACACTTGTAGAAGTATTGTGTATAAGAATGGGGGGGGGGGTAGGGAGGTGGCTCAGTGATAAAGAGCACTTGCTCCTCTTCCAGATGGCCCCAAGTTCTGTTCCCAGCATTCTTACCAGGTGGCTCAGAATTGCCAGTACCTCTGGTTCTGGGGATCCAGTGCCCCCTTTTGGTCTCTGCAGGCACTGCACCACACACGTGAGACATACACTCACACAGATATGCATACACATACATAATTCCATAAATAAGATGTGGAGATGAACTAGAGTGTAACTCGGGGGTAGAGTGCTAACACAGCATGCATGCCTCGAGTCCTGAGTTAGATCCTCAGCACTGTTAAACTAGGCATGGTAGTGGAGACAGGAGGATCAGAAGTTCAAGACCATTCTTGATTGGTTGCACGGTGTGTTTGAGGTCAGCCTGGGCTATGTGAGACCTTGTTGGGTTTTTGGTTTGTTTGTTTTGTTTTGTTTCTGGGGAAAACAGTATCATCTCTCTGGAAAGACCGTGTTCCCTGCACCCTGTGCCATGTGTGGTCCTGGTGGAGCTCTGAGGCAGATCAGAGGCCTCTGGAGAGAACAGCACATTCTTCAGAGACTGTCGCAGGGCCCAGTAACTGTGTCCACATTTTTCAGTGAGTCATTACATTCTCACCTCTCTGTGAGGTGCATTAACAGCATTGCATTACAGAATAAAAAAAAAAAAAGCTGCAGGTCCATGAACATGATCTGCCCCCTCCATGCCAACAGGCTATCTCCTCTGCAGGATGAATATGGCAGTTGGAGAGCTCACTATAGGAAGAAGTGGAACCATGGCTTCCAAGTCCAATCCTCCTGAGTCCACAGGAGAAGCTGAGAGCAGGGAGCTGAGAGTCCATTTTCACTCATGTGAAAACTGGAATTGACACAAGCTTTTCATTCCCCCTTTTGAACTAATTTTAATTTGTTCTGATTTGATACTGCAGCAGGGGTTTTTTTTGGAGGGGGGGACTGCTTCATTTTTTTTCCCTTTTTTTTGGTTTTTTGAGACAGGGTTTCTCTGTATAGCTTTACACCTTTCCTGGAACTCACTCTGTAGCCCAGGCTGGCCTTGGACTCACAGAGATCTACCTGCCTCTGCTTCCCGAGTGCTGGGATTAAAGGCATGTGCCATCACTGCCCAGCTGGCTCCTTCATTTTTACAAATTGATTTCGGGAGCACGTTCATAAATAATATGCTCTAAAGAACAGGGCTTAATTTCCAGTTCAGTAATCAAGTCCTGTGAATCCAAGGTATGAAGGAAGTCAATCACAAAGCAATAGCAACACAAAACAAAACCATCAAACTTGGATCAATTGTTTCATTTTCTTGGAGAAATAATAGCATTCTAAAACAATAGCCCTCGACAACTTACATTTATTTGCTCATTTTCAAAATGTTGTGCCTGCACCTGCCACAGCTTTCATGCGGGTGTCAGAGGATGGCACGACAGAGCCTGTTCTCTCCTTCCGCCACATGGGGGCAGGGGACTGAACTCAGATTAGGTGTTTTGCCAAGCACCTTTACCAGCTGAACCACTTCACCAGCTGTCAAAATAGTTTTTGGCATTAAATTCTAGATAAATTGAGAAGAACTAGAAATGTGTAAGAAAGAAAACTTACTGTGATCTATTTTAACAAACATTGTGTACTGGCTTGTGTAGTTAGGAGCAGATGACATTTTGTGACTGTGAAAAGATTTATACTGGCCAGGCAGTGGTGGCGCACGCCTTTAATCCCAGTACTTGGGAGGCAGAAAAGGGCGGATCTCTGTGAGTTCAAGGCTAGCCTGGTCTACAAAGCGAGTTCCAGGAAAGGCACAAAGCTACACAGAGAAACCCTGTCTCGAAAAACAAAAAACACCAACAACAAAAAATAAGATTTATACTTCCCTTCTGGAGTCCAGAGTCTGAGATGGATTTCACCAGCTAAAGCCATGGCTAGGTTCATGACTTCTGGGTATGTAAGAGCTCAATCTATCCCTTAGTCTTTTCGACTTGGTCCGGAGGACACCTGCATTCTTAGGCTTATGGGACCTTCCATTTTCAGACCTAGCAGAGTCTAGCTCAGTTCTTCTCACAGCAGCTCTCTGATCTTGTCCATCACCACGGACTCCTCAGGCTCCTCCTCTTCCCATGATAAGAACCATGTGCCTGCACTGGTTTGTTCTGGATAATCCTACTATTATTGGTGAACTTATTTAGGCCACTCCACGTAGTTAAAAGGAGATTTATTTAATGGCGTAACTTACAAATTAAGGGATAGGTAGGTCGCGGGGTCTGGGGAAGGTGTATCACAGTCCAGCGGTGTTCTCTGGAGCTCTGCTTTGTCCACCTCAACCATCCAGGGTCCTGGCACCAAGCGAGTGTTCGCCGATCCAGATCTCGGGTCCCCAGGCGCCTCCCTTGGCCCCGCCTTGTAAGCGTGACAGTTGCCGAAGTCTCAATGGGGGTTGGAACTTCCAGAACAAAGCTGGAATGGCTACCCACTACATCTCCCCCTTTTTGTCTAAATAAGAAAGTTCTAACCTAATACAAGACTATATACAAAGGAATGGTTATCAAATATTATCCAGGAATAATGAGGGATAATGACCTAGATAAGATGGAACTACAACCAATGCAAACAATATCAAGCAAGAAACACATATTAAAATCCAGAGAAGTATAGAGCATAGGTAAATGGCATGTTACAAAGATCATTCCAAAAGGTGTCCTATCCTAAAGAACCTGAATCTAATACTTAATATGTTCTATCTACTAAGTTGTAACTATAACTGCTAGTCTTCAATCCCATCAAAGACCTGAGAAGGAATATAATGGTACCTGAGAAATGGTAGATGGATGCAAGCAACTTTCGGGAATCTTGCGAGAGTAGACCGAGACAGCTGGCAGCCTGGACAATCACCTAATGTTTCTCAGCATTGTTGGTGCATTCAAATTGGCTACAGGCCTAAAGTATCTGACAGACCATTTTCAGAAGCAGGAATTCTGAAAGACCATCTTACCCTGTCTTGGCAGAGTACAGTGGTCGCTTTCCTTGTGTCCCGCTTGTCCAGAAAGGATAGCATTGCATTTGTACTGTCAGCTGTCGAGGCAAGGGCAGTTCTTTGCCCAGTAGGCCATTTTGTGCCAAGAAGACAAACTTCCAAATGGAAATGTCTAGAAGCCCAACATTCTCTCGGGATCAAATTGGTGCAGCCAGGAGCAATTGTGTCTCACATCAACAGAATTCTAAGTTATTTAAATGCCATATTCTCTAGGTCTATGAAGTGTTTGAAGATTACCTGTCCATCTGACCTATGTATCTGTAAATCTGTATAACCTGACTAACGTAACTATAGAGATGACAAGCATAGGTGACTATAAATCTACAAGTCTTATCTACCGAAATAACCTAAGGACTAAGGCTTCACGTAAACAAGGTAGACAGTCTATAAGCAAGTGTATGGTAAAGAACGATGACTTCAAAATTATGACAATACACAAGATGTTATAACAGAGGTAGGAGTGTATAGTGTGATATACAATATGACAATAATCTTAAATATATATCAATATTTATAACAGAGGTAGGAGTATGTAGTGAGATATGCAATATGACAATAATCTTAAATATATATCAATATACCGAATATCCTAAACAGAAGTAGAACATACATAAAGTATGACAGATATAAATTTACATTTGTATCAATATACAAATATTTCAAATAAGAGTAGAAATATATGTACATTATACCAAGTATAGTTCTGTATTTGTATCAATATACAAATTATCTTAAACAGGAATATAAAAATAGTTTACATTTGTATCAACATATAAGAATCCATAACAGTGCAAATTACAGTGCAAATTATTTAAGGCTGCTATTTTACTAAATTTGTTTACTAGTATACACAATAATCTACCATAATGTCTTATACCTATCCATTCCATTTCTTCTTTTCCTTCTTTTTTTTTAAGAGTACTGAGTTTAATATTTCCTTCCACCCCCAACCCTATAACCATCATCCATAACCCTGAGAATTATGAATCCTAAGGGAGAAGGGGCGTCGTTTTCTTAGAATTGCTTCCTGCTGTTTAGGGGGTGATGTTATTTCTGTTGGGTACTGTGAGAAAGCACAGATAGTTAAATTTCAGTTAGACTAACTGTAGGTTCTGCAGCAAGTCTTAGAGTAATGGATAAGATTGTCTGAAATTCTGGTAAGAAGTGTAGTATGATGATGATTACCATGGCATCATTCTGGATTGGGTAGAGTTGTTGTTGGGGCCCCATCTTCCTTCTGGAGACTTCTGAGATTGCTATTAGAAAAACTTATTTGTTATCAAAATGGAAGATTTGGATTTAAAGAGGACATAGCATGTAAGAAAGGATTCTGAGAAATCAAGAGTAAGCATGGAGAGAATTAGAATCTAGAAGACAATGGTCCCTTTTTATTGGTTTCCTTCTGTCCCACACCAGAGGGCTCTTCTGATATGGTACTGAAGAATCTCTCAAACTTTTCTTTTAGCAATGTGCTTGGGTTTAGAGAAGGAGTGAGCCAATTCCATCTCCAAAGCCAGCTTGGCTTATAATTGAATTGGAACCACAACTTTTCTAGATTGATAGAGAGATAGATGTTAGACAGTGAGATTTTACTGTGTGTAGATTGGTACCAATAGATTCTTTCTTTCTGCTGTAAACATCCGGATATCCAAGGCCTTATGATTTTTGGAAGATGGGTATTTCCATTATCCTGGAAAGACAAAAACAGAACCCTACCCCAACCTTGATTGTTAAATTTTTCTTACAACTTGTAGAGATGTCACATTGGTGGATGATCTTTTACTTCACCTCATCAAGGGGTTTTTCCTATTCAAATCGAATTTTTATTAATTTTGTTGGTATCCATAGCTTTTCTTCTCCTGCAGAAACAAAGGCAAAGCCCCTTCCCCAACGTAGAACATATCCAGGTTTCCATTCTGAGGTCAGCACATCCTTGAAATAAACCGGTTGGTTTAGCTCAGGAGTTTTGTCTGTCGTCCAATGTCTCTCTGCAGCTGTTGTTCCTTTCTCATCAGCATTGAGAAAATTCAAGGTTAATAAAGCACTATGCAATCTATTTCTAGGAGTCATTGTTACCTGTTGCTGTTTATTTAGCATATCCTTTAAAGTTCGATTGGATCTTTCTATGACTGCTTGGCCTGTGGGATTGTGTGGTATACCTGTAACATGCTTTATATTGTAATAAGCAAAGAATTGTCTCATTTTATTGGAGACATATGCTGGAGCATTGTCTGTCTTAATTTGTACAGGTATCCCCATGATGGCCATAACTTCTAATAGGTGTGTAATCACAGAATCAGCCTTTTCAGAACTCATAGGAGTTGCCCATTGAAATCCTGAATAGGTGTCAATGGTATGATGTACATACTTTAATCTTCCAAATTCTGCAAAATGAAACACATCCATCTGCCAAATTTCATTTCTTTGTATACCTTTTGGATTGCTCCCTGCAGGTAATGGAAGTTGGTTATAGATGGAACAAGTAGGACATTTTTTCACAATATCCTTAGCCTGTTGCCAAGTGATGGAGAAATCCTTCTTCAAACCTTTGCTATTTGCATGGTATTTCTTATGAAATTCTGAAGCTTCTAGCACATTACCTATTAGTAACTGATTAATCTCATCATTACCTTGTGCTAGAGGTCCTGGCAGACCTGTATGGGATCTGATATGTGTTATATATATAGGATGTTCCCTTTTTCTGATGATTTCTGCAATTGTATGAATAATGAAGTTAATTCTGTATTATCAGGAATAAATTCAGCAGTTTCAATATGTAAAACAACTCTCTCTGCATATTGAGAGTCAGTGACTATATTGAGGGGTTCTGTGAAGTCCATCAGTACCATAAGAATGGCATACAGTTCGGCCTTTTGTACAGAGCTGTATGGACTTTGTACCACTTTACTTAAGTCTCCTGATTTATATCCTGCTTTCCCTGATTTATTTGCATCAGTATAGAATGTGAGGACTCCAGAAATTGGCGTTTGTCATACAATGTGAGGAAGGACCCATTCGGTTTTCTTTATAAATTCTATTCTCTTGCTTTTGGGATAGTGGTTGTTAATCTCTCCCAAAAAGTTACTGCAGGCTCTCTGCCAGTATTCATTATCTTTCCATAGTGATGAAATTTCTTCATTAGTTAAAGGTACTACAATTTCTGCTGGGTCCATTCCTGTCAACTGGCGAAGTCTTAGTTTACCCTTTTGAATCAAATCAGAGATCTTTTCTATATAAGTCTTTAATTTCTTATTTGGTTTACGTGGTAGGAATATCCATTCCAATATAATATCTTCCCTCTGCATCAAAATACCTGTTGGGGAATGTCTGGAGGGGAATATGACAAGAATGCATTTAAGTTCTGGATCCACACGATCCACATGTGCTTCTCGAATTGTCTTTTCTACTAGAGCCAATTCCTTCTCAGCTTCGGCTGATAATTCTCTTGGACTATTTAATTCTTTGTCCCCTTCTAGAGTATTAGCCAAATTTTGTAGTCCATCTTTGGGTATTCCCATGATACCCAGTAAGTTGGAAATGCTTCCTAATAACTTTTGAAAATCATTAAGAGTCTTCTATCGATCTCTCCTTAGCTGTACCTTTTGGGGTCTAATTTTTTGTAGCTCTATCTTATATCCTAAGTAGTTAATAGAATCTCCTCTTTGTATTTTTTCAGGAGCAATTTGCAGTCCCCAGTGAGGCAAAACTTTTTTTACTTCTTCAAACATGCTTTCTAATGTATCTAACTTTGGATCAGCTAATAGGATATCATCCATATAGTGATAAATTATGGATTGTGGAAACTTTACACGAATTATCTCCAATGGTTTCTGCACAAAGTATTGGCACAAAGTAGGGCTGTTTAACATTCCCTGTGGGAGGACCTTCCATTGATATCTCTTGACTGGCTGAGAATTGTTATAATTAGGTACTGTGAAGGCAAATTTTTCTCTATCATTTTCTTGTAAGGGTATGGTAAAGAAACAGTCTTTTAAGTCAATAACTATTATAGGCCATTCTTTAGGTAGCAGAGAGGGCAAGGGCATCCCAGTCTGTAGGGAGCCCATTGGCTGAATTACTTTATTAATAGCTCTCAGATCTGTCAGCATTCTCCAATTACCAGACTTTTTTTTAATAACAAATACAGGAGAATTCCAAGGGCTGGTAGATTCTTCAATGTGTTGAGCATTTAACTGCTCTTGAACCAGCTGTTCTAAAGCTTGTAGCTTCTCTTTTGTCAAAGGCCATTGTCCAACCCAGACAGGTTTATTAGTTAGCCATTTTAAAGGTAATGCAGTTGGTACTTCTGAGAGTTCAACAGCAGTTGTGCTCTGTTTGTGAACAGCCTGAATGGTTGGTGCCTGATTTTTATAGCATGCGATGATATTATTCCTAGAAACATGCATTGGTCTGTATTCTTTTTCTGAAAGTGTAGGAATTTTAATCTGGGTATTCCACTGTTGTAACAGATCTCGGCCCCAAAGATTTACTGCTACATTTGCTACATATGGCTTCAGTCTTCCTCTCTGTCCTTCTGGCCCTATGCATTCAACCCATCTTGAACTCTGTTTTATCTGAGATAGGGTGCCAATCCCTAAAAGTTGGACATCTACCTCTTGAAGAGGCCAATTCAGATGCCATGATTTTGGTGTAATTATAGTCACATCTGCACCTGTGACTACCAGTCCCTCCATAACCAGGCCATTAATTCGAATTCTAAGCTTTGGTCTTTGATCATTTATGGAAGTCTGCCAAAATATTTGTTTTATAGTGTTCTTTGTAAACTGTGATCCATCCATCAGAGCTGTTTTATCATCCATTGCAGTATCGGTTTTTACATTAGGCAGTGGTTTATTCAGTTGTCCTGGAGAGGAATTTCTTCCACAGTGGCTGGGAATGTTCGTACTACATTTGATTTGGGGGCCTGCAAGAGGCCGCCTGAGGCATTTCCCGCCAGTAAAGCGTTACCTCGTATATCTATTTTTGATCTGCACTCACTGGTCCAATGTCAGCCTTTGACACACCTTCTACATAATCCGGGAGGTGGTTGGGGTCTCCTGTTTAGGCTATTCCTAAAAGGAGTATTACTCCTAGGAGTACCCCACATACAGTTTTTACTTATATGACATGGTGTACCACACTTAAAACATTTGGTAACACGGGGCCTTCTTTCACCTCAGGGATTTGTCTCTCCTATCCAAGCTTCATTACTGTAGGTAAGAGACCCAACACCATTAGTATACTGAATCCATTCTTCCAAAGGAGCTGATCTGATCTTTAATGGTGTAAGTATTCTTCTGCATTCTGCATTAGCATTGTCGAACGCCAAGGACCCAGTTAATACTTTTCTTAATTCTTTATCTGATACAGCTCTTGTTATAGCTGTGTTCAGTCTTTGTAAAAAATCAGTGAAGGGTTCATGCGGTCCCTGAAATATCTTTGTGTATACCTCAGTTGGTTTTCCAGGTTCTGGAATTTTTTTTTTTTTTTTTTTTTTTTGGTTTTTCGAGACAGGGTTTCTCTGTGTAGCTTTGCGCCTTTCCTGGAACTCACTTGGTAGTCCAGGCTGGCCTCGAACTCACAGAGATCCGCCTGGCTCTGCCTCCCGAGTGCTGGGATTAAAGGCGTGTGCCACCACTGCCCGGCTGGTTCTGGAATTTTTTCCCAAGCATTTAGAGCTGCTGTACGGCATAGGGATATTGTATGTTCATCATAAATGGCTTGTACATTCCTGTCAGCAAAACATCCCTCACCAAGTATTTGATCTTGGGAGATCACAAAACCTCTGAGTTTACCTTGTTGTTCTAAATTTTTTTGCCTCTTCTCTCAACCAGCTTTTCCACTGTAGCTGCTGACTATATTCTAGAACAGCTGAAATTAACTGATGCCAGTCATCTGGGATGATTCTATGTGAGGTAGACCACGAATTTAACAATTGTTTTATGTATGTGGAGTGTATCCCATACGTAACTACTGCTTCCTTTATATTTTTAAAGTCCCTTGTTGAAATTGGTTGTAATGTATATGTATTATATGGCTCGGGGTGTGTGTCATCCGCTGGCTTCTCATGGATGATAACAGGATAAGCCATTGTGTGAGAGCCATTTAGAGATGTTACAACCTCTATGGTCTTGCCCTTCTGCTTATTAGGTCCCTTGTCATGTTTACTGAGAGTTTCTTCTAAGGCCTGCAAACGAGCACCTAGGGTCTGTTCTAGGGAGTGAACCTCCTCTTTGGCAAGGGACTCCAAATTTCTCATGGAATCATAGAAGTTTTTATGTTCCTCAGAAACACATGATTCCATGGACCTTATCTTATCAATTAATGATAATCTTTCTTCCTTATATAGTGTCTGGAGAGTTAGTGTTCTGTCCATTAAATATTCACATTTATTATCAATAAGATCAATTTTTGGTACAAGCCTGTTTTGTAAATCCTGATTAGCAGATTCCAGAGAAAGAATCTTTTTCTCTAAGGTCTCATTGCTATCCATTAAAGCAGATTCCAGAGATAGAATCTTTTTCTGTAAGCCGTCATTGCTCTCGCTTAAAGCCTGTATCAGTCCCAATAATAACTCATCTTTGTTCTTGTTTTTAAACCAGTGTTTGAACACTGTGTGAATTATTACGATGAATGCCAAAATGGTACAGGCCAGATATACCTTAGGAAGGTCGTATATTTCCAGGAAGATGTCATTCATCATACAGGCAAAAAGGTTTTCAAATTCTTGTGAAGTAATGTTGTCAGCCATATTACAAGAATTACTCAAAATTTGTCAGTCAATTTTAAGGTGTAAAATTATCAGGTACTTTTACTTACCTTTTGTGGTTTTGGGAGGTGTACTAGCACTTTTCAGCCAGCAGGTGGCGATGGTACAGCTCCAAAGCAGGGCCTGCTGGTGATCTTGGCTGACTGCAGCTCGCTGGAGTCAAGATGGCAGAGCCGAGCCGCAGCTGGCATGCGTGCACTCAGGAAGCTGGGGAGTGCCTCTTTCGCTGGTCTCGGGGCTAAGCTAGGGAGCTGAGACCGGACTAGCTGCTCCCTTTTTTGGGAATGGAACCGTGTGGGTGTTCCCTGGTTATATGGAACTTTGCAGGCGGGTTTAGGTGCCCGCTAGCCGGGGAGGGGGCTGAGGGCAGGAGCCACCCAGGCTTTTGGAATTTGCCCCATGTGAGCGCCAGATATTGGTGAACTTATTTAGGCCACTCCACGTAGTTAAAAGGAGATTTATTTAATGGCGTAACTTACAAATTAAGGGATAGGTAGGTCGCGGGGTCTGGGGAAGGTGTATCACAGTCCAGCGGTGTTCTCTGGAGCTCTGCTTTGTCCACCTCAACCATCCAGGGTCCTGGCACCAAGCGAGTGTTCGCCAATCCAGATCTCGGGTCCCCAGGCGCCTCCCTTGGCCCCGCCTTGTAAGCGTGACAGTTGCCGAAGTCTCAATGGGGGTTGGAACTTCCAGAACAAAGCTGGAATGGCTACCCACTACATACTATCTTTAAGAATGAGAGCTCCTTATCATCTTAAGTTTCTCTACAGTCTTAAGTCTCGCTCACCACATGTCAGTCAGGCTTTGACTGGGAAATGGTCCCACAGACTCATGTGTTTGACACTTGACCCCTACTTGGTGGTGATGCTTTGGAAGGTTGTGAAATGTTTAGGAGATGAAAGAAGTACCCCAGTTCTATCTCCTCTGCTTCCTGACTGCAATGTATCCAGCCACCTCATGCTTCTGCATGATGCTTTCTCACCAGGGTAGAGTTTAATCCCCTGAACTTGAGCCAAGAGAAACCTTTCTTCCCTCAAATTGGAATTGCATCTTCTCAGATACTCTCTCACAAGACAAACAGCCAGTAGAGCGGGTAAACTAGGACATTCATAGTGATTGGGGATTCAGATGTAGACATGCTTCCCTCTGCTACACATAGAGAGGGAAAAAATGTGGGTGCAGTGAACCATCTTGACAGCTGGGCACTCAGGGCTGGAGGACCTTGGATCTATGGGCGTCACCTTGGAGAGTTCAGCATAGCTCTGGGAGTCCGATGTTAGCCTTGGGAAGGAAGGAAGATGGCAGCTGTTTCCTCAAAGGGCTTCTCTCTGGGCTTCATTCTTGTCTTATGGATTCTGTCGCTCCTTTCTCCGGTTTCCTCAGTGGCTCCCACAGAGCCACGTTGTTCTGTTCCTTTCCCCGCCCTGTGTCTCTAAGATTAATCCTCTAAGATTAACCACTTTCTCCCTTTAGACTTTGCTCTACACTTACAAGAAGAGTGGTGGGTGCCTCTTGGCCTGAGATTGTTTTGGAGCACAGCTGACCGGCTCCCTGGGAGGCGGGGTCAGAACAGAGCACGGGGCACACCCGGTCATGTGCAGCAGTGCCCATTACCAGCATTTTTGCCACTTTGCCAGCCCTTGGGGATCTTGGAAATAGGATGGAGCACTTTGTGGAACACAAAATCATGTTATCAATAAAAATAATTCTAGTTTGTTTCATGCTCCTAGAGATATATTAGAAACTCGATTTTTAAAATTTTCTGCTTAAGATTCGATTGGAAGGGTTCATGGGAGGCTTTCAAGTCTGACATGTGAGCAGATGACTCAGTGGATTTCTGAGTAACTCCTCAGGTCAGAGTTTAGATATGCAGCTTCCAGGTCAAAGGCTGTCAATATTTTAAAAATCTTTTGTTGATTTTCATTGGCATTAATTTCTAGTAGGATCAAGGTAATTTTCCTCTTCAATTTGCCATGCAAAATTACTTTCCAAAATACTCAATGTCCATTTTCAACATTGACTTGGAAAGCATCCCATCTATTACCATGAATTTTCTATATATAAACATTATTTTTGTTCTCGTAGCTATGGAGATCCCACATTTTCACATTTTCTATGAATTTTCCAAAAGGTTTTTAGCTATGGAGTTTTCTGTTCTTACTCATCTTGGAGCCTCTATTACGTCTGTGATGTTATTACTGTATAGCATGGCTTTTTCACTCAAAACACCTTTGTATGCCTTTTCTGTTTTAGGCTGTGGTTCAGATTCCACAGATTTCTGTGATTTGAAAGGTGAAATAGAGAAAAGAAACCAGAGATGATGGTGACCATGGGCTTAGTAAGGAACCAGAAACTAGAGAGGGTGACCATGGGCTTTGTAAGGAACCAGAGACTAGAGAAGTTGGAGATGAGGGTGACCACGGGCTTAGTAAGGAACCAGAGACTAGAGAGGGTGAGGTGACCATGGGCTTAGTAAGGAACCAGGTATGAGAGAGGCCAGAGGTGAGGGTGACTTTAGGTTCTGGCAGTAGAAATTCTTTCAGGAGGAACCTGAATCTGATTCCTCAGGCAGTCACCTCATGCTGGTGTGTGGGGACAGCTTAGGCATAGGCTAGCCTCACATCCTCAGCCTTTTCCTGACACCTAGTGGCCACAGCCTTCCAACGCTCTCTACCACAGTTCCTGCTATGACCTAAAGTCGGGGCTGAGACACCGTATTCACCTCCCCAATTCTTTGAACAGTTTTATGTGCACTGTGCTCTGTGTGATAAAGCTATCTCAATTTGAATAACCACAAGTTCTCCCTGTTTCTATGGGAACCAGCTGCTACTTCATCCCTGCAGTATAAAACAAGGCATTGTCTCTGACATGGTGGCCAGAAATGACGACTATTTTCCTTATGTTTTTATGGAGTGTTACCGAGGATTGTGTGCTAGGAAAGCATTCTGCCACCGAGTTGCACTCAGCCAGGCTGTACTCTGCTGCAAACAGTTTTGTTAATGAGTAATTTACATATAAAATCCACTAATTGGAAACGGAGGGTCCAATGAGCACCCACCAACTTTCAACAAATTATTACCCCCAAAGAAGTGCCATGCATCTGAGCTACTTTATTTCTCCCAGAATGCAGCTCTGGGCACTCCACTTTTGACTGGCTTCTCACACCTCACTTAAACTACAGTCTGTAACAGGTGGTCTGCCGTGACAGTTTACCTCACTTTTCACAATGTTTTCGATTCTCAAAAATTGAATAAAAAAAAAAGTGTAGGATGTTAACTCTGTTCAGAGCTGAGTAATATCCCACTGTGTAGACATACCACATCTTGTCGACTCATTATTTGTTTGATGAATATTTATTTAGCTGGACATATGTTTGCAGATCTTCTGGGCGCACAACCAGGGACTGGATCATGTGATAACTCCATGTGTTATCATTGGAGGAGCTGCCAGACTGTCTGTCTGGACAGCTGGCTCGCTTAGCATCCTCACCATGAGCCTAATACTCCCAAAGGAATGCACCGTAACCTCAGCTTTCCTTTCCTGTCTATAACAATAGATTTGCCCTGGAGTGTGGATGCCAAGATGGCTCTTGTTACCTTCCCCTACTGCTTTTCTTCTTTTTTCCCTCCCTCCCTTCCTTCTTTTCTCACTTTCTTTATGATTTTTTTTTCAAGTTCTGATCATTTATTTGTTCCTCTTAAAGACTTATTTTTCACTGGGCTCAGACTTTTGCCTAGAAGCAGACCCTTTCAGCGAGGACAGCATCTCTTGGCAGTCTGTCCCTGGGCTTTTTCCTTTGACTTCCTTCATTCTCTTGGCCAAAGTTTAGCATATCCTGCAGCCTCTGCCTTGGTTTTCTCAGTGCGTTGTTTCTTCAGAGCAGTGCATCAATGTTTGTGTTGCAGGACACGTGGAGTAACAAGACACTGAATCTTGGGTGCTTTAGTTCTGGACTTCCTACTTGGTTCAAGGGCTTTCAGACAGCGTATTGGTGGACACCACCTTCTTCAGAGAGATTGAACAGCTTTTGTAATCTGCTAGCTCTTTTGGACCCCAGCCTCGGAGGCACAGCAGTATCTGCTAGTTCAGGAATATCCTGCCCTCCTGTTTTTTAATGACAAGCAAGTTGAGAGCACTCAGATTGGCATCCACAATGCATCCATCAACAGACTTGTGTTTCCTCTCTCCGGTTCCCCTTGGTCTGTAGCAAGACTGCCCCGTATTCAACAGCAGGCACACTTTTCCATGAGTCAGGATGCCTTCCTTCATGGAAAACCCTTATCATTCCCACCACTGATTCTGATTCCCACCACATAACCCTTCCACTCTTCACCTGGAGCATCAGCAGCTACTTCTGTGGCCATGTGCTCCTCATGGAAGTAGGAAGCTTGCAGTCATTGCCCGCTTCAATGAGTCTCCGACAGCCAGCAGCTGGGAAGGAGACATGCAGCTTCATCTGGACACAGATGACCTCCGAGAAGGTGCCATGACAAAAAGATCTCCTTCTTTTATTTTTGAGACAGAGTCTCACTCTATAGCCCGGGCTGACCTCGATGCTCCAACCTCCTGCCTCAACTTTCCGAATGCTGCAATTACAATTGTGTGGCATGAGCCTGGCTTTGCTTCTCCTCTTTATGCTCCATCTATTCCTCAGGTTCATTCTCAGGGCTGGCATTAAGTAGATGCCATTTATAGAAGGAATGGAGAGATTCCAGTTCCCAAAGGAAGCAGGACTCTGTGGCAGGATTGATCCTCCCATCGGGTCACTTGTCACTGGGATCTGGCAAACGGCCTTCCTCTGCAGCTGTTCTGTGTCTCAGTCATTTCAGATAATCACTGACCACAACGTTGTAGCAGCTTGGTGGCCTTTGTCCTCATCATTGCTCAATTGGGACAATTCCATATTATAGCCAGATTGAATTGCCTAATCAAAAGATAAATTGTTCTTCCTAGTGGGTTGAGTGACAACTGACCCCCCCAGGATGTAGTGGTTTGATTGGTAAAGGTGCTTGCTGCCAAGCTGGATGACCCGAGTTCAATCCCCAAAGACTCACAGAGTAGACAAGAACTGGTTCCTTCAAGTTGTCCTTGGACCTCCACATGCACGGTGGTATTCCCTACCCAAAAAATAAACAAATAAATGAACACAATTTTTTAAAAATGCCTTTGCAAATTGAATGAAGGATCTCAAGATGAAGTCATGGAGCACACAGTGACAAATGTCCTTAGAAGGGACCCAGGATACTGACACCCTGAGAAGGGAAAGCCACATATGGTCACAAGTGTGCATCTCCAAGTCCAGGAGTGCCTGTGGCCACCAGATGGTTTCTCACTGCAGACATATGGCTGGCATGAGAAGACCATCAGAAACAGGTTGGTTTCTCTTCCTCTGAGAACCAGGGCCAGAACGACCAAGATCCTTCTAGAGAGCCACATAGGCCATAAGAAAAGCACACATCAGCATGTTAGAGTGTGAGCATAGTGGTAGACATAAAAATGTGTGTCTAGAAACTTCTCAGTGAAAAGATGACTCAGGGGCTCAATAAAAAGAATCAGCCGCCTAATGAAAGTCGGAGGAGACTGATGGGAATCTGGAGGAGACACATGCCTGAGGTCAGAGTCTAGGGAGCGTTTGAGGATTGGATGATCAGCACAGGGATGTGCAGGGTGGTGGATTGGATACATAAAGCAGGACATGGCAAACTGGCCTTACAAATCGAAACCAATGAAACTCCACTTTTCTAAAATGGAGAAGTAGTGGAGAATAATCCTCTTGCTTTCTGTTGCTGTGATTAAACAAACCCACAAGCAAGAGCAACCTGGGGAGTGAGGGGTTTGTGTGGCTTACACATCCTGGGTCACAGTCCATCATGAAAGGAAGTCAGGACAGGAACTCAAGATAGAAACCTAGATTCAGAAACTGAAGTAGAGGCCATGGAGAAACAGTGCTTACTAGATTGTTCCTTGAGGCTTGTTCAGCCAGCTTTCTTATACACCCCAGGACCAGCTGCTCCGGAGTGACATCTCCCACAGTGAGCTGGGTCCTCCCACATTAATCATCCATCAAGAAAATGCTCCCAACCCTAGGCTTGCCTACAGGCTGATCTGATGAAGGCAGTTTCTCAGTTGAGGTTCCCCTTCCCAAATGACTCCCACTTGGGTCAAGTTGACAAAACCCAACCAGGACAGAGAGTATTAGAAGCACAACTCAGAAGGCAAGCTTGGTGGTACACTCTGCAAGAGATAAGACAGGAAGACCATGAATTTGAGGGCTTCACAGCAAGGCCCTACCTCATCACCAAGCTTTGCTGTGGGCGTGTGAAGTTGGAAACACCAGTTGTGCATTTTGACACTGAGCTACATGAGTCAGGAGTCAAAACACCAGTCAAAGCTCACTAGGGTGAACACTAATGGCATCTACCTGGGAATAAGTCTACAGATGGTGGTGATGATGTGAGACTAGATTAAGTCCGAAAGGACAGAGGGTAAGATGAGGAAGAGGACAGGAGGCAGGAGAGCAAAGGAAGAGAAGAAACACAAAGGGGAGATAGAGATGGAAGGAAGAAGGCTGCCCTAGGGAACAGCCACATTTGAGATCTTGCTTCAAAATCACCAGGATTGGAGGCCCTTGTCCTGCAGGACCATCTGCAGAATGTGGTTTCTTACAAACAAAAGGGTTTCCCCAGGGTGTAATCCTTCAGCTGGAATGCACGTGGTTGAACGTGTGAGTGAGCTGCAGAGGTGAGCTTGACCTGCTAGTGTGGTGATGGTTGCTCTTCACAAGCCCAAATCCTCCAGGACTGTAATGCACACTCCAACAGTAAACTGCTCTGTGCTGTTGGAGCTGGCTGAGAAGCTGACCAGGATGTGGGGTTGTCAGCTCCATTTTAGACCCAAGCATGTTTGCCTCAAAGTGCCGTCCAACTCTGTGACAGGGAGGGAAGAGTACAGCCAAACAGCCCACGAGTGAAAACACTGTGTCCTTGAGACGAAAGATGAACCATTTGCAGCAGAGGAGTTGACTGTTTATCCCTTAGTATGAAAAAGCCCGCAAGGGAATGGGAAGTCAGCAAGTTCAGCCATGGGTAGACTAAGCAGGAATTTGGTGATTAGGTTTTCTTCACATGAGCTTTGAAGGGTGGGCACATTCCAACCATAACACCACCACACACATTTTTTTAATCATTTTGGTGTTTTATTCATTCAGTCTTTATTAGGCTTTTTACCATGTTTCAAAATTTAGCATAGAAACATGGAGCCAAATATAAATAAATATATAAAATCCCTAAATACTGGAGGCTTGGGGTCTTGTGTGGACAATATCTTCAGGCAAGTGAAAATACCAAGGCATTGGGCTAAAATGTGGTGGTCTAACCTTGTTTCTGGATGAGGCAGTTTTCCTTAGAGAATGAACTCTTAAATGAACACAAAATTATGATTAGCAATAGAAGAGGTAAGCATTCTGTACAAATAGACAGCCACCTAATGATATCATTTAAAGGCACTTAAAGCTGCTGGTCAGTTTTGAGGAGGACAAAGGCGACACCAGATTACATTTGCAAACAGATTCCTCTGGCTTCTGAACAAGCATGGCCCTGGAGATGGTGACTAAAACCTCACACACAGGGATTGTTTGAACCTCAGTGATGGTCACAGAGGGAAGATGGTAGCCGTCCATATTTCTGCACTACAAAAACCATGTTTAGGGAGTGACTTGTTGTGGAAGGTAGGAGAACAAGAAAAGGGGTTTCAGTTTGTTTAGCTGGGGTTACAGTCCAGTTGGCAAAGAGAAGGAACCTGCATGAGACCCAGGACCCGATGAGGGCACTGGCTAACTGAAACTTAGGTTGATAATCCTCGTCTGCTTTAACCGATGATGATAGAACCAGCAAGACAGCACAGAGGGGAAGGGCCCCTCACCCTCATCCTAGCTTAGACACGGTGCCAGCCCCTTACCCGTCTCCTGGCACTGTTAGAGTCAAGCCAGTAAATCTTCCTCCAAGTAGTCTTCGAGGCAGTGTTGATCTAAGTTCAGCTCTGCGGGTGGGTAGAATGCACAGACATCGCTGCCTGTAGCGAATGGGTACTGGTCTCCCAGAACACATCATGTGAGTCCTGTGGGACTAAGCAAGCCTGAAAGAAGTCACATCCTCCACCCCTCCTACATCAGTCATCCTGGCCAGCATGGCATTCTGAGTTTAGGGTGAGCAAACAGAAGTGTGTGAGTGAGGTTTTTTGTTGTTGTTGTTGTTCTTGTTTTGTGTGTGTATGTGTGTGTGTGTGCGCGTGTGTATGTCTTAGGTTTTATTTTCCTTCTTTGCAAACAATTTGAATATTTTTTTGAAGATTTATTTATTATGTATACAGTGTTCTGCCTGCATGTATGCCTGCAGGCCAGAAGAGGGCACCAGATCTCATTACAGATGGTTGTGGTTGCTGGGAATTGAACTCAGGACCTCTGGAAGAGCAGCCAGTGCTCTTAACCCCTGAGCCATCTCTCCAGCCCAACAACTTGAATTTTAAACATTTTTTTTCTGAAAATGGCAGCTGATGTAGCAGCCATGTGTATACACTTAACTTTCCTCATGGCTCTGAGATGACCACTCATGGCCGTGGTGAGGTCTGCACACTGTTTCAAATCACTTGGATCCCCTCAGCCTTTTGCTCATGAAATCTCACATCTTTTTATTACTATTGTTGTTGTTGTTTTTATTAAGGTTTTCTCTATTTGTGTGTGTGTGTGTGTGTGTGTGTGTGTGTGTGTGTGTGTATGTGTGTGTTTGAGCATGTGCACACAGTACCCACAGGACACAGAAGAGGGTGTAAGATCCCCTGGAGGTGGAGTTACCAGCAGTTGTAAGCCACCCAACATGGGTGCTGGGAACAAAACTTGGCTCCCCTGCAAAAGCACTAATTGCTCTTAAGCATCTCTGTAGCCTCAGACCTCACATCTTTCGGATATAATTTCATATACTAAATTTGTCTGGTTCTATTTTAATCTCAGAACAGGTCTTACAATTGCATTTTAATTCGTAACAGTTTAAGTAGGTTTTTATAGCAAGGCTCACAAGCAGTTACGTCAAAACCACAGCTAGAATTAGAATGCTACTCGCAGGACAGAAAATGACAACCAGTTTAGAAAGCTCAGCTTCCTTATGCAAGCTTGAGAACCATCCACTCCACATGTGACTGTCTATCGGAGGAGCAGAGGCTCCTGGGAAAGGTTTGAGAGACAGCAGGGAGCACTTGGACAAATAGTAAACAAAATTACTGGAGAGATTTCCTGGAGACAGACAAGCTTTTGTGTTTTCAGGGCCTACAGCATCTTTGCTTTCTTTATTTAATCAAAGATATGGATGGAAGGAGTTAAAGAAAAAATATAACATTAATGGAAATACTTAGCAATAATAGAAAGGAAAAGAAAGCTTTTAAACAAATTCTCTAGTTTTATTATCGGGTTTCATGTTCCAATCCATAAACTGCACGTCATGTTTGAAAAAACAGTGTCAACTGTTGGCTTATTTGGGACGCCCGGTGTAGGCTTGGCTTGAGGTACCCTGGGGCAGGGTGGGCTCAGAGCCAAGTTTCTGATCCAAGTACAACTGGAAACTCAGAGCTCAGGTTTTGTTGCAAAAGCCCATCGTGGAGTGGGTTTAACAGCCTGCTGAGGCCCCTGCCCTGTAACCTTGACAACACACGTAAACATCAGCAAACCTGACCATCTCAGGCTCTTGACCCAGCAAGCAAAAGATTGTATGGAAACCGAAGGGGACCAGGAAGAAAGGAGGGCTCCAGAGGAAGTGGCCCTCCCTGAGACACTGAATCTCAAGCCTAGGTCTTCTCTGGGATAAGCACAGGAATCACAGTCCTCATCTGCCTGGAGTGGTACACATTGCTATGCGCCTTTGAGGATAATACAGTGAGAACCCACAGCTAAGTGAAGTCCACTAGAAGGAAAAGGAAAGCCACTGCCTTGTACGTAGAGCTTTGAAGACAGACATGTATTATGAGACACATCAGCCAACATCAAAGGGATTTTGTACAGTGAGATGTTTTTATTCACTTTTTTTTTGCTAAATGGAATCAGAATTTTTTGTTTTTTGATTTATTTTGTATTACTCTACAAAGAATTAAATTGTGTTATGGCATCCTTTTTCAAACAAAATTTATTTTTGTTGATTTTTAACTCTAATTTTTATAATTTCAGTTAATAATAAAAAAATCAAGATGGGTTCACAAATTAGTCTTCTAAGGTATGAGAGCCTGTGGGCATGAAACCCACACAACCCCATCTCTCAGAGGAATTAACTTTAGGAGTTTCTTCTGGTAATCACTTTTCTCCCCTCAACTTTTACTTATTTAATTTTTATTATTTAGTAATTACCCTGAATATGAATATATATACATATATATATATATATATATATTCATTCTGCCCATGGTATACCCCATTGTAACTTTTAACAGTTCCTAGCCCCCCCTTTTTTACTGAAGATTCAAATAAAAAATGCTTTCAAATGAGCTTATCATTTACCTTTGTGATGGAACTGTTTCATTAACACCTATATTTATGCAGTGACCATTTAATGACTAAATTTCCTTTGAGTTAAATATTACCATGGCCACTCAAATAATACATTTACGCTCACCAATAATGTTTTATATGAGTATATTATTACAATGATGGGAAGATTTCTATTTTGTATTGGCAGCTCCTATGTATAATGAAAGTTATATCCAATAGAACCCAAATTATTGTACAAAATTCTCTTAACTGGTATAAAAATATTAAGATATTCCACTCTATTATTGATATGAAATGATATAACACAGTATCAAACCAGAGTCTTATCAATTTAAACTAACAAAATTTTCCTTTATAATTTCCATTTAATTATCCAAATTCAATTGCCAACTGAATATTTCCTGCCATAAAATGATTCCAAGGATGTGTTCCAGATGCACAGAAAGCAAACAGCTGGAAAAAGAACAAATTATTTTTTTCAAAGATAATCTTAGTTAACATAACAAAAATTGCAAATACTGTTTGGGTTTAGAACACTCTTATCTGTGGATCTTAGAACAGTAGTGATTGTTCAAGGATTATTTATGTGGCCTGAAGTATTAAACCACCAAGGCTCAACTTCTAAAACCATGATAAATGTCAGTTTCCATCTTATCTTTTGAAGAACTTACATCTCAAGGACACATGCTTCTGAAATATCGTGAAAAAAATCCACACTGGTCACATTTACCAGCCCCATAAATGGAAACATATGGGAGGGTTGGTTTGTCCAGTCTGCACAGCACATTGTCAGCAGTCAAAAGCAAGAACAGTTTCTTTGCCCAGTGGCTAACCTTGCCACAATGAAAGCAAACTCCATAAGGAGTTTCTTCAATGCCTATCATCTTCTCTAAAGTAAATTGGTGCTGCCAGGAGCAGATATGTGTCTCATTGTTATGAAAAACTTTAAATTAATGAAACATTTTAAATGCCATATTCTATAGCTCTTTGAACTATTTGAAGATCATCTATTTAAAATACATCTATTTAACCTAGAAAACATACCTAACATATCTACAAATTTGATTGTTATAAATGACTAACTCCTGACCTATGTTTCTTGATTGTCCTGTATAGTTTATAATAATCGCTTTCAAAAACTAAAACTTCACCCTACATTTCCAAATGAACTGTATAGGCACAATACCTCAAACAAAAATAGAAACATACATACAATATGTTGTAACAAAAATAACCTTAAATTTTTATCAATATATAAAAATCCTTTAAACAAGAGTAGAAACATATATACAGTGTAACAAAAATAACTTTAAATTTGTATCAATATATTATACATCCCTAAATGATAAGAAACATCCATAACTCACCAAAAACAAAAACCACCCACAACCCCCAGCTCTTGGAAATGTGGGCATAGTTTTCTCTATATTTCTTCCTGCTCTCTGTGGATAAAGTATCTCTAGGGTTCCAGAGAGAAAATTTTGAGATAATGACCAAGTCCTGGGAAGACAAGTAGTAACTTTTGACATATCACCTTGACATATTACCTGTCAAGTCTCTGGAGATCTCATCTGATTCATATTAACCCTGAAGGAATCCATAGCTTCTCATCTCCTGTGGGAACAAAACTCGAAAGCATTTTTGATTTCCATTTGACAAAAATATTTTTTGATTTTTAAAAGTTAAGATATTCCTAAAGTGTACAGGCTTATTTATTTCACCAGTCCCTCTTGCCATCACATGTCTCTTAGCAGCTGTTGTTTGCTTATGACCATTCAAAAAACTTCAACATCAACACAACATACAGGATCCAAACTCCCTGTATATTTCCCATCTCTATGTAGCTTATTTTTTATTACTGTACTTCTCTCTTTAAAAACTTTATTATTTTTAAACTATTTCTTTCTATGGCCATCCGTACCCTTTTTCTTTCTTTCTTAAGCCTACACATATTGTAAAACAAACTGGAACCTGTTTAGAGGCTTTTCCATCTGGATCTCTTCTACTATGTATCTTTTAGCCTTTTTTTACTGCATGAGCAAACTTTTAAACTGCTAACCTATACCTAGATCATCTGCATGAAACTTTCGAAGGTTTGTCTGACCAGGAGCTGCATTGAACCTTCCTAAAGCTTTAGAATGCTAATGCTTGCACTGTGGAGGCATTTTTTAGTGTTTTGTTCCTACTTAACATACTAGCTGCTCAAGAGCTCAGGTGACAAGTAGAAACTCTCCAGCAGAAACTCTTAAAGGAGCCACATCCCCTTTTTTGGTGTTGTTCAGCTTTCTCAGGCTCTAGATGGATATATGAGCCCCAAGTTGGTACGCCAAATTTTTGTTGGTTTTTACTCTTTTTTGCGGGGTGGGGGGGAGGCTGCCACCCAGCTCCCAAATAAATCACATGTGGAGGCTTATTCTTACTTATGAATGCTCTACCTTAGCTTGGCTCAGTTTCTTGCCAGATTTTTCTTAACTTAAATTATCCCATCTAACTTTTGCCTCTGGGCTTTTCCCATTCTCTTATTTCTGTAAATCTTACTCTTACTTCATGGCTTGCTGTGTAGTTGGGTGGCTGGTCCCTGGAGTCCTCCTCCTTCTCTGGCTGTTAGTCCTTTTTTATTCTTCCTCCCAGATTTCTCCCTCTATATATTCTCTCTGCCTGCAAACCCCGCCTATCCTTTCTCCTGCCTTGTTATTGGCTGTTGGAGGTACTGAGACCTCATTAGCTAAATTCTAGGGATGGGGGTGGGGATGGGGGCGAAGTAGCTGCCACATTATTTGGTTTTATTGTCAGAATAAAATAAAAACTATTATTCTGTCATACCCATGTTTAGAAACTCAATATTCTTAGTAGTAAATAATTAGATGTATGTGGTGGGGATGAGTGTATGTGCAGGGCATATTCCAGCAGCTCTAGTGTCAGGAGCCCCAAAGACTGCTGTTTCAGAGCTGTGGTCATTGGAGGGACACAAATGCTGGCTAATTTGGGTAGAAAAGGAATTTGTGAGAAAGACACTGAATAGATCTTCCAAATCCCCGGAAAGTAACATATATTAATATGTCATAAAATAATTCTTGGGACTTACTCAACCAGGACTCTCAAAGCCCTGCCCTTGTAAGACCCCCACTGACTGTTGCAGGAACGCATAGCACAGCTCTCCCCATGAGTCACCAGCCCTGAGTACAACCGTCTGTCAGTCACCACCCACCAGGATGGAGAGGATTCTTCTGAACTTGCCATCTAGTATCAGCTGCCTTTGAGTCAAAGTCCAGGATGGCTGTGAGCTCCTGTCCGGCAGACCGACCCAGAAACTCCGCACGACACAGCTGTTTCCCACAAGCTCTCAACTCGGCATTAACAGACCTGGTTTCAATCAGGAAAGCTTTCCGTTTTTATGGGATGCTCACCATTTGTCAGGAGGGGCGCCAAATTCTAACATTTTGAGAAAGTCCCACATGGAATGTGTTCCTGCTCTGAGTTCAGTTTGGAGTCGGTCATTTTTATTTCACCGTAGGCAGGAAAAAGTCTCCAGGGAGGACAAGCAAGTTCTGATAACATCCCACATTTGCCTGAGCTGTGAGGAAGATGGATGCCAAGAAGTGACACCGAGGATAAGAGAAGCTGCCATGTCTCCATGAGAGTTTGGGAAGTGGCATCGGGGATGAAAGGATGTGATGCAGGATTCTGTCTCAGTGCCAGAACGGAGTGGACAAGATTAGAGAGTAAAAGACACAGATGATGACCTGGGATCAGTGGAAGCCGGAGGACACACGGCATAATGAGATACTGAGCTGAGGAGACAACCCAGTCAATAAGGCATTTTCTGTGCAGGCTCATGGACCTGCACTTAGTCCTCAGAACCCATGCAAAAAATTGGCATGCTGTTGCACACTTGTAATCCCAGCACCTGGGAGGCAGAGACAGGAAGGTCCCTGGGCTTGCCGACTCGCTGGCCTATTGAATACTTGGGTAGCTCCAGGTATAGATGAGAGACCCTGCCTCAAAAAACAGGATGGACAGTGACTAAGGAGCAACAACCCTCCTCTGTCCCCTACATACACCCTCACCTGCACACAAGTGAACACGCACACATGATGAATAAAGGCAATGAAATAAACAAATAACACAGAGTTGATATACAGACGAGGTCCTTAGTGGTTCTGTCTGGGAGCCAATTAGAAAAGCCACAATAGTGAGTGAGAGATGCTTACAAAAGTATAAAAAGTTCAATTTAAGTTCAGCTCCTTACCAGCTACAACAGCTGAAAGGGGGACTGTGCCTTAGAACCCCAGAATATTCACCCTACTCAGGTAAGTTTTCTTTCTGTCTTCATATGTGAACACTTTTATCTTCAGCACAAAAACTTCCAACTTGAAACAAGTCCCCCAAACAGCCCATCCTTCATTCCCTCCATTCCTGTGCTCCATTCTGTTCTCAGAAAGGACAGTAGTAGCCGATGTTTCCCCTGGTATTAAGAACATTTAGTAGCAATTAGAGATCATCTTGTTATCTGTTAAGTAGGTACAACCTGATAAGCTTTCAGCTCACACGATATTCTCCTCTGTGTGTTGCATGATTAGGGAGAAAACGTCTCCATCGTTCACTCTCATGATAAAGTATAACTCTGAGAAACAAGAGAATATGATTCAGGAAGTTTTCCAAATTGGATTTGCTATGGGAAAAGAAACAAACGCATCAACTTCCCTGGATACATTGTTGGAATGTGAATGTAAACACATACACGCACATCCTTCATTCAGGCCAGCTGAGCATTCTCACTCATTTCCACACAGATGTACTTCCTCTAGGAGACTTGGAACACCTGGCTAATTGGCTTGAAAAAGGCCTCGAACGTTGCAAGTGCTTTTGGAACTGGACCTGCAGAACTCTCCAAGAGACTCTGAAATGTGTGTTTAACTATCCTGAGAAGCTCACTTTAATGAGACCTATTCAATATAGCTTGTAATGTGATTGCCCAATGCTCTGTGAGACTTCCCGCTGTCTTTAGGACCAACTGTTCTTAGTAACATTTTCAATGTACCAAGTACAGGCATATGCATGTCATTAACTTAAAACTGCGCTTCTACAGGACATACTCAAAACTCTGAAACAAGATCTGTACCGAGTATCTACAGACTCTAAGTTCTTAATACAGGCATGTGTGTTCACACATCTCCCTCATAGAACACTCTTTTCTCTCCTCATGTCAGGGAGTATGAGTTCTCAAGCATGCAGGAAAGAGAAACCTAAGCTTATTAAGGTCAGAACAAAAGCATGGATTGTTCTAGCCAAAATATATTTGTTTGGAGACATGGATTGGCTCCAGAATTTCCTAGCAAGATTTAATGATGGCTTTAATAGTCTTTAAAACTAACCAACACTGAGGCTGCTTGGAGCAGGGAGTGGAGATTTAAACACACACACACACACACACACACACACACACACACCATGCACACGCACACACAACGTACCATGTACATACACAGATATACAGACACACACATGCATACACAGACACACATTACACAAATACATATCACACACACACACATAGACACATATATACAGACACACATGCAGAACAATATAAAAGCCTTTGAACTTTTGCCAATCTGTTTATGGCACCTCACTGTCAAGAGCCCTAATTACCGAAACGTTCAAGCTACACCTGAAGCTCAGAAAGCTTCTAGACTGTGGAGAAGCCAGCCCCAAACAGACAACAGACTACACTTCAACCTGACACGTGGCTGTTGCCCACTTCGCCCACACAGACATGGATACAGGTAGTTCTCAGGAGACACTAGCCCAGCGGAGCGTCTTGGAGACAGAGATCCTGAATAAACAAGTCACATGTCTCTATTGTTCATGACTATAGAACTGTAGTGTGCCTCACCCAAGTGGTGCCAATTTGAATAATTGATTCTCTATTGATTATAAATATCCCAATGCAATCTAGTATATTCTAATTATTCAGTCTAATATTATGAAGGTTGATTAAGAATAATTTTCCCTGGAAACCAAAATACCAAGATCTGGTGGCCGAGGGGCCTGGTAAGGGGTACTTAACCCACCCCAGGCTTCCGGCAGGCTTCTTTCTAAGACTTGGTGAGTTGGGGGACATCTGAATAGGTCCTTCCACGTAGCTGGTTAGACAGTGAGAGACAGGGCCCAGGCCATTGAGGTGCCACACCAGGCCCACAGGCAGCATGAGAAAAGACATGAGAACAATCAGGCAGTGGCTTTCTCATAGATGTGGGGGGCCACACACATGAGGCCGGGCCTTCAGGCCGCATACTGCAGGAGAGATATGCGACCTTATCCGATGGGGCTGTCCAGAGCCTGGCAAGCTTTGTTTAGGAGACTCTTGGAGCAGCTGGGACACAGATGGCTAGAAGGGGTCAGATCAGCTGGCAGAGAGCCCAGGTGGTGCCTGGGAACGCTGACTTTGTGAGGGAGATTAAGAACTCCATGAGCATTTCCATACTGTGGGGAGAGGGAAAGGATCGTATCTGAAAAATAGGAATACCATGGCGGTGGTGATGTGAGAGTGAGGGGAAAGAAAGCAAGATAGAAATGCCTGGCTCTTCAGCCTGAGCAGGCAGCTGGGGATGATACGCCCCTTAGGCACTAAATTCTCACAGTCTGGTAGATCAACACGTTCTGCCTAAGAGAAACCTGTCCTCCAAGGTAGAGAGCCGGCCATAACAGCTGTCCCCTAACAGGGAAAGGCAGTGTGCAGGCTTGCTGAGTTCTCTCCAGGGCCATCAGTCCCCGTAAGTTGTTCTAAAACAGCAACAATGTTCCAGGGAACAAAGGGAAGGGGGCACTGAACATCAGATGTAGAAGTAACCAAGGAGGTGTGTATGTCCTGATCAGGTTCTCGAAAGCTGACCTGTAGAAAGCGCTTGGTGTATGTTGAGTGAACCAACTTTTCCGTTATTGAGAAACTAAATACAGTACTAGCCCTGCACTGTGTTCCAAGCCCGTAGTGACTATGGCCTCATGCAACTCTGCACCATGGGAACTGTTACTGTTCATATTTTACACGGAAACAGAGGACCAGAACCCCACACGGGAAGTGGTGGACCTAGAACTTGATCTTTGACAAACTTAACAGCGTTTTGCTTTTTGTTCAGGGTCTCATGTAGCTCAGACTCTCCTCAAACTTGTTTTTTAACCAAGTGCTAGGATTATAGGCAGGTGCCGCCGTGCTGTTTACGTGGTACAGGAGATGAACTCAGCGCTTTATGCAAGCTAGGCTGTGGTGATATATTGTGTCCCCCAAAATATTGTACATCATAATAAACTTATCTGGGGTCAGAGAACAAAACAGCCACTTGATAGACATAGAGGCCAGAAAATGGTGACACACACGCCTTTAATCCTATCACTTGGGAAGCAGAGATCCATCCAGATCTCTGTGAGTTCAAAGCCACACTGGAAACAGCCAGGCATGGTGACTCACGCCTTTAATCCCAGGAAGTGATGGCAGAAAGCAAAAAGGTATATAAGGCGTGAAAACCAGGAACTAGGCCTGGTTAAGCTTTTAGGCTTTTGAGCAACAGTTCGGCTGAGATCACTTTGGATATGAGGACACAGAGGCTTCCAGTCTGAGGAAAGAGGATCAGCTGAGGAACTGGCAAGGTGAAGTGGCTGTGGCTTGTTCTGCTTCTCTGATCTTCCAGTGTTGACCCCAGTACCTGGCTCCAGGTTTGTTTTTATGAATAAGACCTTTTAAGATTCGTGCTACACTAGGCAAATAGTCTACCAGCGGAGCCACACCCACAGTGGGAGCCTTGAACGTCTTACTGTACAGTCGGTGCAGTTCCTCACTTCAGGAGGCTGCCTCCCACACCAGTGTGGCCTGTGTCCTCATGCCTCTGCACTTACTCTGTACTCTAGCGTTACCTTACAGTGGAACTCAGTGGCCGTCATACACTATACAGGGATATTCTATATTCTATGAAACATTACTCTAGAGTGTTCCAGAATTTAAAAAAAAAAAAAAATCATTCAGTTTTGACAAGCCACACACCAGGGGTTTGAGTGGAAAGGCCTACCCAATACCCCTGCCAGGGCCCGAAGCAGCAGACTTCTGCTCACATTGCGAATCAGCTCAGTGACCAGCAGACACTGTGTTGGTCCTACCTACCTCCAAGGCTTCAGTTTGTTCCTGGTCAATATGCACTTCTCAATCATTTTGAGTATTTTAACTCATTTAGTGAAGTATTATTATTTAAATAAGTACCTTCTTTTCCAATAAACCTGGAATCATTATGCAGAGGCTCATCTTGTTTTGATAAAATACATGTTTCCAGCCAAAATACATGATCAGATATTTAAATAAGTCCTAAATTAAAGAGCAAAATATGGATCGTTTTAACATCTGTAATCATCATAGTTCCTGGCATTAGCAAATAGAATAATTTTTTTAAAATTCTGGAACACTCTAGATCATGGTTGGACAGTGTTGGAACTTTGTCCCCAGCTACTATGAGAACCTTTAGGAGCTGGAGCCTAGCTGGAAGAAGTGGGATACAGACCTAATGGGTGTAACTCCTTTCTGCTTCTGTCCATCTGCTGAGAAATACATCCAACCATGTTCCACTGCCATGAACTCCAGGCTGTCCCATCATGATGGATAATATTTTTCAAACCACGAACCCCAGGAACCACGCCCCGCCCAAGTGGCTTCTGTCTGATACCTTGTCCCAGAGACAAGAAGGGTGACTAACTCAGTAAGTCCTCAGAAGCCATTCCGGAGTCACGGAAGTTCTCTAGAAACTCAAGAAACTTCCAACAGCTGGGAGTCTGAAGAGGCACGGAATATCGCCTGCATCAAGACATAAAGAGTGGTACTTTTTCTGCAGAGGAGAAAAGGGGTTCTTTCTATCATAGATTTCTCCGCTCATGTTTTCGTTCCCAATGCAAACATGCATACCTCCATCTCACACGTGCTCATAGCACTTAAGAAAACAAATGTTAGTATTTATTATTACATGACCAGCACTTTTCTAAGTATCTTATAAGCTTTATTTTAAAATTTCCTTAAACCCTGAAAAACAATACGCCAATACTCCCTCATAGCTATCAGAATAGGTTAGTAGCTTATATGAGGTCACACAGCTTGTTTAAAAAAATGGAAAGTTTTCTAAACATTGAACTGAGTTTTTCTTGCTTAAATTCATTATTTTACATTCATAAAGAGATTCCCTTCCAAAAAATTATGATAAAGTACAACTTCAATTGCCAGCAGAACTTGTTTGAGCCCAGGCCGTGACATACCAAACTAAAGGAGAGCTCTTGCTTCTGGGAAGCGCCATGGAGCTGGAGATGCTCCGAGAGGGATCTTACTGCTCGGAATACAGCAGTTGCATTTTTAAAATATAAAATGAGAACGCGTGGCTGAATTCAGGACAGAACACTGAAATAGCATCTGCTCTTACTTTTCTTGAGACGTGCATTTGTCGTAAGCAACTGTGACACAGTTATGAGGCAACCCAAGCTACCTTCATTCCTAGGGTGTTTCATCGCCTTTGGTTTTAGGCAAAATAAAAGTATTTTTCATCCCGTTCTTTTTCCATAAATTACCCGGTGATGCTTAAGTTATTTAACACAAGGAGTTTGAAGTTGGTGATGATGGGTTTATTTCTGTCCCTCCACAGTGCGCAGGAGAGAAGCTCGACATTACAGCCCAGGACGGTGTGCTGATGGTCCCAGGTTATGAGGTCCAAACCAAGCTTTTGATTTGAGGATGCAGCCAAAGTGGAATGCACTCAGGCTTCAGATGTCACGGTGACGGTCACTTCCGGTGATGGCTGTTCCTAACACAGTTCTGTCTTGCCTGTGTCAGTCACACAGTCAGGAAGGCCAAGGCTGGGCAGCAGGCAGTGCTGACAGTTCAGGATGCAGCTATGAAAAGCGACGAAACAGGCCTTGTTGTAGACAGCTCTGCCAGCCGCAGGCTGAGGTGATGCTTTGAGCACATTTAAGGAAGGCTAGACTCACTTTCAATATTCTGTCAATTAGGCACATTAACCACATTTATTTATAATATTTTTGAATAACTGGATTACCAGGACACAACACATTGTAAGTTGAGGAGCACCTGTGTTACTAAGTAGAAACAAAGGCCAAGTTTGTATTTATCTAGTTTAAAGTGACTTGTGCTATTAATGGCTTGTATTAATTACAAAACTAAGATACGGCTTTCATATAGGTATACACAAATATAGACAGACATGTGTGTGTACACGGAAGGGGGAAAAATGGCCCCGCAGCTAGTCAACAGCTCTGCAGTCTTTTAAAGAGCCTAGCAGATGCGGTTCAACGATGCTGAGGAGGCAGCCATCACGTCCTAGGTAATTTTTCAAGAAAAAAGAGAACATCTGTCTCTATGAAGATTGGCTCAGGAACGCTCACAGGCACTTTCTCTGTAATGACCCTCAATTGTCTGAACAACCCCAAATGCTCCTCAGCAAATGAACAGATAAATGCATCATCCAATTCCATGCCTGCCTTCTGATAGCACTCAACAATAAAACAAATGAACTGGGAAGACTTTGAATCAGAGCCCGGGGACATGTCAAAAGAATTCGTACAGGAAGCACAGCACAGTTAATAGGACCGGAAGAAAAGGTGAGTGTGCATTTGGGGACAGGTAGCAGGGAATGCAGGAAGGGGACTGTGCGGAGGAAGGTGAGGAGACTTTTTGGTGACATGCAGTCTTTGTGGTCTCTGTTATGGTGATGAGGTGTGGTCTGATTATACAATTTAAATATGTAATGTTTATATTGTAATTAAATAAAAATTTATGGTTTGGGGGACAATTCAATAAAGAAGAATGGCTGTAGTCAATAATTACAACTCTTTGTGTGTGGGGGCGTGCATGCGTGGGTATGTGCCTGCTTGTATGTATGCATATGGTGCCTGTTTGTGTGCAAGTGGGCATGTGTTTGTACAAGTATGTACATATGTGTATCTCTCATTTGCCTGGAACTCCCTCACTATGCTAGAATGGCTGGCCAGGGAGCCTCCGGGAGTTTCAGGGAGCCTCCTCCTGTTTCTGTCCCCTCAGCATTGGGATTGTAAACAGGTGCAGCCGTATCCTGCTTTTTATCTAAGGGTTCTTGGAATTGAACTTAGGTCCTTGTACTTTCATAGCAAGCACTTTACCAACAGAGCTATTTTTCCAACCCCTAGACTTTTCATGACCAGGCTCAACTGCATGCCATCCCTGAGGCTGCACAAGTGTGAACAAGGTACACACCTTCCCCATAGTGATAAGCAGCCTGTGGCTTTTAAACAATTTATTTTATCTTTGGGGTGTGCGTGTGTTTGTGTGTGTGTGTGTGTGTGTGTGTGTGTGTGTGTGTGTGTGTGGTGTGCGCTGGGTTTACAGATGATTGTGAGCCTCCTTGTAAGTCCCAGAAACAACCTGGGTCCTCCGCAAGAGCAGCCCATGCTCCAGCCCTGCTAGTACATCTTATGAGGCATTTAAATAATCTTTGACGGTCCTTGTACTTACTATGTGATTGACAAGCATACCAAGTGCATCCCTGCTGCAAGTTTCCCATAAGAGCTTCTGTTTTTTTTGTTTTGTTTTGTTTTGTTTTGTTTGGTTTTTGGTTTTTTGAGACAGGGTTTCTCTGTGTAGCTTTGCGCCTTTCCTGGAGCTCACTTGGTAGCCCAGGCTGGCCTCGAACTCACAGAGATCCGCCTGGCTCTGCCTCCCGAGTGCTGGGATTAAAGGCGTGCGCCACCACCGCCCGGCGCATAGGAGCTTCTGAAAGGAGACATTTAACACCCGCTAGGGAGGGAAAGCTGCCTCTGCCATAAGATTATTCAATTATTGATTTTTTTTCCTTCCCAGAAAATCATTTCGAGCTACTGCTAATTTCTAGAAATGAGCTGGCTGAACTTTCTTTCATGTAGATGTAAAGAAAGGAAAATTATTTCCCCATCCTCAAATTCCCTTACATTCCATTTGGGCAAGTAAAATGTTATCTTCTCACTAGGCAGGCTGGGAAACATCCCAGCACCGCTGAGACTTCAAGCAGCTGAGGGCTCCCCCTAGTGGTGCCTTCCTGGTTGAAGATGGTTTGAAATGAGCTCAAAGCATTGCTTTTATGTAAACTGTTCTGATAAAATTACAAAATAAGGGCTTGTCCCATTTAAAGTAATATTTTACAAATTTTTAGTTTCCATCTTTCTTCTATTTGTCCATTCTTACTAGTATTATCATTAGTACTTGGTTTTATTTTATTTATGCTCAATGGAAAGACAATGAGCATCTTTTAATGGGGGGACTATAGTGAGGTCATGCTTTCTAAGGGACTCCATTACTGAATCCCTGTAACCTCTTTACATCTGCAGGAACACAAAGGAGAACAGAGTGAGTCCGTTGTACACATCGTGCAGAGCAGTAACCTCAGGTGGTGGAAGTCAGCTCCTGGAGCTGTTCCTTTACTGCTGCAAGACACCCAGCTCCTTCAGCAGAGTTTCCAGTTTCTCTCTGTGTTTCTGAAGAACTGACACTTCAGTTTTGGTTCTAGTGACCCCTTTGAAACTGTGTCCACAGAGCACCCTCACTTCCCAGTCCTCTCAGGTCTGCCCCTCCTTGGGACATTCCCCACCCCACATAAAAAGAAGAAGAAGAAGAAGAAGAAGAAGAAGAAGAAGAAGAAGAAGAAGAAGAAGAAGAAGAAGAAGAAGAAGAAGAAGAAAGAAGTCCAATTTGTGTTGTCTATATTCTCACTGGAGCATGGGCAAACTTCAACGGCCGAGCCCTTAAAGGAAACTGAGTCTTTCTCCACCCTCACCCCTCCAGAAGCACTCAGTTGTGGAGAACTATACTTCCCCATCCTTATCACAAGTTTTAGGAGTTCTTCTTGATGGCTTTCTGTCTAGGCTGCTGGTTTTGGGGGGAGAGGGTAGGGGTTGTCACAGAAGCCTTCTGTGTTCCTCTTTCTCAGCTGTGAGTCTGCAGTCATCAACACCATGGTAAAAGGAGCTTCTTTTCTGCAGTCAGAGGGGGCACAGATCATGTACTTACACATGGTTTCTGCTGAGAGCATAGACCACAGACGTCCCCATGGTCTCCAGCATCAGTTTGTGCCCTGGACCTCAGCATGGTCTCTGGTGGCAGTACAGACCATGGACACCATCATAGCCCTTGGCAACATCACAGGCCAAGGACATCAACATGGCCTCAGGTGGAAGCCAAGCCACTCACATCGATATAGCCGCCTATGGTAGCACAGCCTACGGACATCAGGATGGCCTCAGGCAGCAGTCAGACCAAGGACATCTGTATGGCCCTCGGTGGTAACTCAGGCCAGGGACATCCACATGAACCTCTGGTTTCAACACAGCCTGGGGCAGTGGATCACGGGTACCAAGGTGGCCTCACAGGGCAGCATAGACCATAGAGGTCTTTTGAGGAGGTCTTGTCCAGAAAATGAACCATTCTTCATCTTGGACATCCTGTTGTTGCTCAGAACCAGGGTAATTGTGGGCAGCATGTTGGCAGGCTGAGTCGGAATGCAAGTCTGCCTCTCTCCATTCCTCCATCTTTCCCACCTCTCCATCTCACATTTATTCATCATAGTAGTATTGGAAACTACAGTGTGTCACATAGCATATTTTTGGCCCAGAGAGCTTTACATGCAAATATTCATTGCAACAAGTCATTGATCTGGTTCAAGGTTTCTGGTTTCTGACACACCATAAATACTGGACCATTGACAAGACTCATCTCAGATATTCTGCTGTTGCCCTGAATCAGAGTAATCTTGTGCCTAGGCAGGGTGTCTGGGGGCAGGTTCCATGTCAACTCCAGGCTGCCACACCTCTTCCTGTCCTCTGTGTCCACCACTCTGAGGCTCACCAGCTCAACTTTTGTAGGCTACAGACAGCATCACTGCCCCATGCTCTCTGTCTCCCAGTGGGACAAGCAGCTCGGGCTGCAACCACAGTGGATGCACGCTGAGGGCCAGACAGTGGGCCTAGGATGGGCCCAATTCAGCAATGACATGGGTTCTGGAGGACCAGCTCCTCTGCTCACTCGAGCAGCTTGGAGATGTGGTGATGGACTTACTCAAAGGGCTGGATCTGGGCCAGATGGCAGTGACGTTGGTGGGTGCACATGCAGGCCTATATTCCAGGCGCCAAGCATGGGCCTCAATGCAATTTTTTTAATTAAAAAAGAAAACAAGGAGAGTTATACACCAAGACTCCTGACATTCGTCTCTGGCCTCCACAAGTGCAGGAATGGGTACATACATCTGTGTACCACAAACACACCCCCTAAAATATAAGAACAAAATAGTCCAAAGGGCCTGGCTCCTGCCCAGGACTCATGTCACTTGAGTGCAAAAGCTATGAACATGTGCAATCACAAAATACACTTTGACACCCCAGAAAGCCAATGCTTACTAATCAGTTTATTAATACTGAGAGCAGACTAACTCCAACCAGCTCTTCTGTTACAATAATCACTAATCAGAGTCATCTGCTCCAGTCTCACTGGGACCCCAAATCATGCTGAGGAGCTTTTCACGTATATATTTTTTGTAATGTTCTTCAAACATGGAAAGACCAGCTCCTATGTCTTTTTCTCTGCAGCTTCCAAGTAGAAGCCCATGGGGCTTCTAACTCACACACAGTCCTTCATTTTGCTTCATGTCACATGAGTCTTCTGATAGGATTTTATCTCATACGGGAAGCCTTACCATTCAGTTTATTAAAAGGTCTTCTTTACTAATCTATATGTCTTTCTCATTCTTTATCCATACACATATTATATATGTATGTGTGTGTGTATGTTTGTGTGTGTGTGTGTGTGTGTGTACACACAGTGAAATGCAAACATTCATTTAAGCGTTATACCTTCAGAGCTGTCTCCTTGTTTCTTTTCGATATCTCGCTTTAACGAGGAGTTTGGCTAGGCAGACAGGGCATCAGTCTGTCTGTGTCCACCCCTCCAGCACAGCAATTACATGTGTGTGTTCCTATGCCCCACTTTTTTACATGACTGCTGGGAATCCACGTCATATCCTCATGCTGTATGGCAAGCACTTTACCTGTTAAAACGTCTCCCCAGCAGTATAATATATACTACTTAGCTGAAATAAGGGGTCTCGGTGTGACATTTTTGTGCACACACAATGTGTCCTGGCTTCCCTCCCTCCACCAATACCTGACTTTCAGATGAAGTTAAGAGAAGCATGGCTCCATCCAGCTTCAGAGCTGTGGACTGTCCCTTGCTGTGTCCTCCCCTCAGCAGTTATGTGTCTTGGACAGCCTCAGGGCTGAAGATTCTTCCCATGTGGACTGTCGTCCATCCTGCTCCCACCCCAGTCTCTCTTCTCCCACTTCCCATCTGTCCTCCCTCTCAGCAACTGTTCTTCATCTTCTGTCTTCCAGGACATTAAAATTTCTTCCAAAAGACGTGTTCTCTCTCTCTCTCTCTCTCTCTCTCTCTCTCTCTCTCTCTCTCTCTCTCTCTCTCTCTCTCTGCCAAACCCTCCATATGTAAATCTGGAGAGCAATTCCTTGAGCTCCAGAGACTTCTGGTTTCACATTTTAAATGTTGAATGAACAATGTCTCTTTCCTATTCATTTCCTTAAACAAATTGTTGTGAAGGTTCCAGGCTTTTTTTTTTTTTAAACACAGCTTCTCTCCTGTTCTTTAAATCCAAGTTTTCCAAACCACCTTCTAAAACCTGTCTTCTCTCATTGAGCATAAAGCCTCATGGTATTTACCCAAAAGAGATAAGAAACATTTCTGTGAAATCCAACACAACCTTTCAAAAGCACCAATACCGTTCCCTTTCTCCATATGTCCATTAGAGGGCAGCCGTGTCCTCCATTTTTATTTCTGGGAATTTGGCTGTGTGGGCAAGCCGGTGCTGTCCTTCCCTGTCTCAGTCTACCTCGGGATCCTCTGTAAAGTTATAAACAAAGTAATCATCACAAAGATAGGAATCTCCTGAGTGTAGACCCAGCCCCATGCCTTGCTAAAAATTGCTTCTGACTGTAAGCACATTATCAAGTACATTACAACAAAATGAATATATTTTGTGTACCACAATAGCAATGAGGTTAATGAGAAATAAAATACTATCCCATGTTTACATTTGATAAAATTTACAAAGAGGCTTTAATGAGCTTAAATATTTTAAGTTTGATGGGAGGTTTGGTGGCAGCTCTGAGCTTTTTTATTTCAGAGACAAAAGAATTTACCAAAGCAGTCCACAGAGAAGAGGAAGTTGTAGTACCTCTCAGCAGGACTTCCCGTTCTCCTCATTTGCTGAATGAGTTTCTTGGATTTTAGAAATACAGCCTTCTTACAAGGTTAAGTACTGCCCATGAAACACTTAGGTCATACCCAGAAGCCACAAGGGGGTGAATTACATTTGATTCGTCTAAAGACTGACTTAAAGAGTGTGGAAGTTCCCCAAACTAGAAACATTGATTGATTCCACTGTGGTTTTGAGCTAAGTTCCACCAGCTTTTCTTATTATGCCACTCTAGACACCACTGAGCTGTATCAATGCACGCCAGTCCTCAGTGGAAACAGAACTGATTTAATCTAAATGTCCGCACTGGAAATTAAAACTGTGCCCCGTAAAGTGCTGGGGGCTCTTGATGGCTGAAGTGATTAGAAGATTAGAAAACAATGTCAACAAGAATGTAAACACATGGCCGCCTCCATTTAAACAAGGTCCAATTAAATACAGGCCAAATGATGTGCTGCTCATCAGAAAGCATAAGGAATAATAGTGACTTAAAATTAATTTTTATTACATTCATTTATCCTCCTCCTCTCTCTCTGTCTCTGTGTGTGTGTGTGTGTGTGTGTGTGTGTGTGTGTGTGTGTTGTGTTGTGTTCAGAGGACAACTTGCCAGAGTTGGATCTCTCTTTCACTGTACAGGACCGAGATCAAATTCAAGTCATCAAGCTTGGCAGAAACCATCTTTATCCACTGAGCCAATCCAAGAATTCAGTTTTTGCCCATCGAAGAAAACGGCCACCTGGTTAACTTGGGAAAGAGAATCAGACTTTGCAACAAAAAGTTAAGTCTGGGAGCGGCTGTCATATAAAGAAGCCAGGCTGTGTTTTTGGCTTGTCCTGGCCATCAGTTCTTTTCAGAGCCTGTGAGCTAGACAGATGTCCTTATGTCAAAGAGAACTGGAGAAAGCGAGAGGCTGGAGAAGCAGCAGCAATGCACTCCCACTCACGGTGGCACTGCTTTTGCTTAGAAAGTCAGGAAGACATGCACATACAAGTGCCAGTGGCACATGGTGACAACCCACCCTCAGTGGCAAGATCCCAGTGAGGCAGCAGCAGTGGGGAATAGTCTTTGAGGCCCATTGTTCAGGTTTTAGCTTCTTGCTTGATAGTTCTCCTACATATAAATAAAAACACTATTATCTGATGCTTGATCCTAATTAGTCTTATCAGTTAAAACCAGGAGTCAGATATTGGGGGTAATAACCTGAAAGATCAGAGAAGCAGAGCAGCATCCACTAGAGACTTCTTACATCTGCAAATCCTCAGACTAAATGGGGCTGAGATCCTGTCTCCACCCACCTTATATCCCTGACTCTCTCTCTCTCAATTGTGCTAGGATTAAAGGTGTGACCCTCCCAGGTGCTGAGACCAAAGGCATGAACCTCCCAAGTGCTGAGATCAAAGGCATGAGCCTCCTAAGTGCTGGGATCAAGGGCATGAACCTCCCAAGTGCTGGAATCAAAGGCAGGAGCTTCCCAAGTGGTGGGATTAAAGGTGTGTGCCACCACCACCTGGCCTCTATGGCTAACTAGTGGCTAGCTCCACCCTCTGATCTCCAGGCAAGCTTTACTTGTCAGAACACAAATAAAATGTCACATAACAGTTATCCTGTTGAAGAGAGGAACATGGGTAAAGATACAGAAGCAGCTGTATTTTTTTGTTATATTTTGTAAATGAAAATTCAACAAATACTCATCATTGTTATGGTAGCTTGGATAGGCAACTGCCACCAAGCCTTAGGACTCAAGTTCAGCCTCCTGGACCTACATGATGGAAGCAAAGAACTGACTCCCACAAGTTATCCTCTGACCTTCACATGTGCCCTGGCTACCCCACCCAAACACATAAAATTAATAAGTGAATGTATTTCCAGGATGGGGAAATCCTGTCGTCTTAACTGTTGTTTTAACAGTTAGACAAGGTTTAGGTATTTGGATCTGTGTCCACTGTTTTCCAGGCTTGGTCTGACCAGTCCCCTCCAGTCTGGGGTGCAATGGGATAGTGGGAGCTTTCTCTCCTAAATAAGAAGATGCTATGATGTCTGGTGGCCCAGCTTCTAGAGAGAGGGTTTCTATTGCTTCCTCTCCCAGACTATCTCTGAGCTGACGCAAATCTCAAGACTGTTTGGGGGCATCAATGAATTAAGCAGGACAGGTGTAGCCTGTTCTAACTTGTTTTCTTGGCTGATTTCTTTATTAGAGTTGTTGGGGGTTTTTGTTTGTCCTTTTAATAGATATTTCTTATTTGAAAGACACTAAGTACATGCCCCTTTAAAAGGGGGAATTTTAGATTTTATTTTTAAAAATCTCTTTTTGTTTATGTGAATTGTGTGTTTGCACATGTATGGATGCCAGTACCTGGTACCTGTAGGGAGCAGAGGAAAAGTTCTGATCCCCCAGAGCTAGAATTCCAGGCCTTTGAGAGCCATACACTGTGGGTGCTGGGAATGGAACTCTGGTCTTCTGTAAGATCTGCCAGTCCTTAATCAGGGAGCCAGCTCTCTAGCCCTGACGCTTTAGTGTTAATTTTCATAAACTTAATCCTTGTTGCTGGTTTACAGTGTTCATATGAGAATAAGATCAAGAAACTGACATTCTGCACATCAGTATGGATCATCGTTTCTCTCCATCATAGGGCATCAGGGAATGTAGAGGCAAATGCCTGCTCTTGGTGGTTTAGGAGAGAAATACAAAATAGAAAATTTTCATTCCTGCTTAACAAACGCACAGCGCAGTGACACATCCCCAAATATCTACATACAAAGGTGGGTTTGTATCTAAAATTGTGAGACAGCCTGTCCTTTGCTCATGACTGTGTTTGCAGAATGATGAAACTGCTGAGCAAATTCCTGTTCCTCGTCCCAGTTCGTCACTGGCAACCTTCCCTTTTAGACTTTAAAAATAAATGAAGAGGAAGTCAAAATGGAGTTCTTGTAACACTCTCAATGATCACTTGTTCAAGGATGGCCAGCTGACCACAGGCCCCAACACAAGAGACTGGGCCTGTCTGCTATTTCCTGGAGTAGTGGCCATGCACAGGCTCAGTGCACAGCTCTCTACTGGCACTAATGGATGGCCAAAGCTCGTCAAATGAGAGACAGGAAGAGAGGTTTGCCCACCAGCATCTGCTGCTACCTCATGTGTGACCCTCAACACATTTTCTTGTTCTTGATCTCCAGTTCATGGTTTGTAAAATGAAGTTTAGTCTGACTGGCATCCTGGTTTTGTGTGTGTGTGTGGTTTTAAAATCCTGACCTGAAATATTTATTCCCCAGTCTGCTTGTCCCCAGCCCACATACAGTCTGGGCCTCCTCCTAATAGCATCTTCCACACTGGCTGAGTTGGGCTGACTGCTCTCCAACTTCAGAGAATCTGAACATAAAGGAGTTCAGGGGCAGGAAGGAGATGGAAAAGGAGTGAGACGGGGCTCGTATTCACCTTTTAACAGTTTCAAGAAGCAGTCATTTGCTGCTGTGGTGTAACTCTGAGACACAAAAGTACTTTCTGGGGAGAGTATTCCAAGCAACCAGCAGACTTACCTCCCCACAAAGCCTGGAGCATGCGTTCAAAGAGGCTCAGTTTAGGCATCCAATCCACAAGGCAGTGTCTGCTTTCGGACTCAGGCACAAGGACAGTCTAGTGTTTTGAAGAGTTCACATTTGCAGTTTGAGCTTGGGATGAGCCCTCGACTCTATGCTGAGTGAGCAGGTCTGTCTACTTGCAAACTGGCAGGACTGCAGTATCTTCTCAGTGAGAAAAACCAGACAAGACAACCTGTTACCATCCAGACCCTAGGGAGCATCAACCCTGGTCAGTATCAGGGGAGTGCTGTGCAGTTACCTTGTTAGGCTTACTGTGCTGATTAAAGTAAGCAATATTGGACTAAGAAGGGGTTGTAGAAACACATATATGATCAGATGTGCATGAATTGCATCTTTCAAGATGGTCTACATTTATAAACATCTGCACATCACTCTTAGAACCCGTGCTTAAACAACCATCTGACCATCTAGTGTGTGCATCAAGGAGCCAACAGTCAAAGAACTCCTGACTGTCCTTGGGGCAACGACTCAGCTCTGTTCCTACTGCTGGGCATGACCCCCTTGGACTGCTGCATTTCCACTCATCCATTTGGAGTCAGTCCTACACCCCATCTCCATAGCCTTTTGCCTCTGTATCTTGACTCAAACCTGTGGCCCAGGGGCAACCCTTCAACCCCTGGAAGCTCTGTGCACCTCCAGGTCTGCAGCTGGCTCCTTACTATCTTATCTAACCATTGGTGTGATTCTCTCCCTCTGGCTCTTTGGTATCTTGAATGTCACTGTGACCTCTTTAACCCTTCTATGGTCATACCATAACCTGTCTGTCTATCTGTCTGTAAGCATGTATGTATGTATGTATGTATGTATGTATGTATGTATGGACGGATGGACGGATGGATGGATATATGGATGGATGGGACAGACAGGTGGATAGACAGAAAGACAGAGACAGAAAGACAGATAGATGGAGAGATGGCTGGCTGGCTGGATTAACTGTGTGGTATGTGATCTGAGAGTTAATATTAGTGATTAAGAACAGTATACAAGAACTTGTGTTTGTCAAAGCCAGCTATCAAGGGAAATCAGGATCATTTAGCAAATCGAAGCCAATGAAACACAGTGTAGCTTGTGAATTCACTGTTATTCAGTAAATTGTGACATTGTGGAAAGACAAAAACGAGGTAACCTGTACTAAATGATATAACTGTTTGATTTTTTGGCAAATGCCATAGCTGATTTGGCCATGGGAACCCTGGGCAGTTTGCTTTCTGCTTTTCGCTCAGTTCAGGACCCCAGCCGCACTTGGGGTGTCTCTTCTCACCTCAGGTAACCTAATTTAGGCAATCTCTTGAAGACACACCCAGAGATTCGCTTCCATGAAGATTCTAAACTTCATCACTTTATAGTCTACATCAACTATCAATGAATCAAATTTCTTTCCCACCACCTCTGACCCCTTAACATCCTCCTCCCCCACCCCAGAGAACTTTCTAGCTCCACCCTCTGCTTTCCCACTCTGAAGCTACATGTGAGCAAGTATCCTAGCCACACTGGAGCCTTCAGCGCCTCCCTACTGTCTCCGCTCCACAGGAGTGAGAAAGAACACTGACAGTTACTGAACCTTGCCCAAGGCATGACGTTCGGGGTGTCCGTGACGAATGCCAAACACTCAGTTCATAATTTTCATTTTGCCAGTACCAGTCCCTGAAGGTATTCTTGAGGTAACTATGGTGAGGCAGCTATGGCCAAACAACCTGCTTTGCTACTATTTGCTCATTTTTAAATTAAGATTAAAAGCACAGTTGTTTTTAATGCTTCATGAAACGCTTGTTTCACAACTCTGGGTTTATATGAAACTCAATTCCTATGGGGCAGAACTGCATTAAAACATAAATCAATTTTTGCAGAAGCCTTTCAGGGGGTCTAATAAATCTATTCTAAGCCTCAATATGAATCTATCTTCCCATTAGGGATAAAGTTTATAAAAACCAATAGAAAACTTTTGCCTTTGATTGTAGTTACATTTAATGAAATCTTGTTAGATTTCATTGTCTTGCTTCCAGACAAAACCCCAAGGAACCTTCTGAGCTTTTGATTTTTTTTTCTATTTTAACTTTTGTAATGGAATTTGGAATGCAAAACCATAAAATCTAACATAAAACAGGAAAGCAAAGGCTGTAAAGCCCTCCCTTAACTTTCGTCTTCATTAGAGAAAAACCAGATCAAAAGTATGTTGCCACATATACCGCATGAATTGGGCACCAGTGTGCAGGCAGCCATGGCGCAGGAAGTCTGCCTCCTTCACCACTGGACTCCACGTACATCGGCTACCAGTGGCCTGAACACAAGGGCTCCAATTTTACATACGTCCTATTTTATTTGATTGTTTTTCTATGTTACATGTCATGCTATTGTCTTACTTGCAACCTCAAATTGGAAGGTCTGCACCAGAGTCCCAGGAATCGAGAAAAGCGTTGCTGAAAAAACAGTAGAAATGGTACTGTGTAGCCTCTCTATTTGACAGAAGAGCATGAACAGCCACAGGAATGAAATATTTTTTTTTAACCCAGGAAATTGACAGGCCAGGTGTGGTGGCTCATGCCTGTAATTTCAGTATCCTGGAGGCTGAGACAAGAAGACAAGAATTAATAACCATTAATTTGACAACAGCCTTGGTAACCTAGTAAATTTAAGGCTACCTTGCACTATATGGCAAGATTTTATCGTTAAAAAAATAATTGATTGAGTAAATAGTGTGAGTAGAGCCCAAAAGGGGAAGTTAAGGTAGGAAAGACAAAACAAGCAGATTGGAGGCCCTGCACCAAATGGACATCTCAGTGAGGACCAGCTTGGGGACAACACTCAGTCTACTAATAAGGCTTAAGCCAGCAAAGGACCTCAAGGGGTTGGAGAAACAAGAGATGGGGGCTGGAATGCAAGAAGACCCAAACCAGTATAAGAGAAAAATACCCAGGAAGACACAATGATGGGTATGGCCATGTGGTCATACAGAGCATCCCTCCTGAAAGGAAGTCTTGCTGAACTCTGATCCCCTCAGGAAACGCAGCTGATGAATGACTCGAGCATGAAGAACATTATTGAGTACACACATGGGTTTTATGTTTTCTGATTTTAGTGGGCAATTTTATTTATTTGTAAATAGGCTGTAAAATTCTTGCAGCTATCAATTTTCCCCAATACTTCAAAACCAGCAAAGAACTAGATGTAACCAGTGTAATTAATCCTTCAGATGTCTTAAGGCTCTTCAAAATCATAAAATTTCTTACGCTGGAGAAGAACATTGTGGACTTAGTATTCAACTAGCATTAGAAAGCTTCCTTTAAGAGAGGAGGGATGTTCAAATATATGCATGAATTCATCTATCAAGGAAATCCTGTGTATATAAGTAAGGTGGGAAAGTCTTCATTGCTCTCTTAGACATTCCAGACAACAAGGAAGAGCACAGTGGAGAGGGACCTTGGAAGTGTAAAGAATTTACCAAAGTATTTTACTCCACAGTACTTAGTATGCATACAAGGACTCAACTGAAGAGAATCTCTGCATATGTAAACCATGTAGAAAAGCCTTTCACATTGTCTAGTTCTGTTAAAAAAAATATAAAGGGAAAACATTGGAGAAGCCCTCTGCACATCAGACAGGTGGACAAGTTTTTATTTATTCTAGTTTTTTTTTAAGATATAAGAGAACTTCTACTGAAGGAAACCCTATGGATGTAAAACATGTGGTTCACTATTTATAGTGTCTTTTATGACTTAAAATTCATCATACCAGCAAGAAATCCTATATACGTAGGCAACAAAACCTTCCTTGTCCTTTTTAGCTTTTTTAATTATTAAAGTCTCTTTTCTTTGGTGAAAGTAGGGCCACTTCTGTTGTCTTTACAATTCCATTTCCTTGGAATGCCATTTTCCATGCTGATGAGTTTCTTAAGGATCATATTCCTGAGTCTTAGTGTTTAATACACCCAATCTGGTCTTTATCTTTGCATTTTTAATTATTAGTAAAAGCTATGGACTTATTTCAGTCATTTCATTTACTTTCTTCTAGTTACTTTGAGTATCCTTTGGTCATTTCCCCATCTTTTTCCATCTCTGAAGTTTGGTGATTACTGTATTGACAATGTTTTATTTTTCTACTTTTCTCTCATGCATATACTCAACTACTGGGACTTACACTTGATGGCTGTAATCTTTTTCTTTTCATTTCTAGGTAGAGGATTTTCTTAAGCATTTCTAAACATATGGTCTACCTGGTGCTCAAGAATTCTCTCAGGTTATACTTACCTTTATTTCTCCATTTCTAAAGGGTGCCCTTACTGGGCATAGTAATCTTGGTTGGAAGTTGTTTCTTTATGTCTTTGTAGTACACTATCCTGGGTCCTGCTGGCTTGAAGGCTATCTGCTATGAAGTCTACTATTATTCTAATGGGCTTGTCTTCAAGTATAACTTGATACTGTTCTTACAGATTTAAACTGTTCTTCAGCCTGCACTTTTCACTGTTTGACTATAATATATTATAGTAAGGATCATTTCCTGGGCATGTCTACTTGGAACCCTTCTATACATGAATGTCCTTGCCTTCCTGAACATTAGGACAAGACAATTTCTGTCCTTGTTTCATTGAGTATGTTTTCTGTGGCCCTCAACATCTATTTCTCTCCTTCAGGTATGCTGGTGTTATGGACAATTCCTCCTTTTATGGTACCTGAAAGAGATTGATCAGTGTCTTTCAGTCTCTGTCTCTGTCTCTCTCCTCTCTCTCTCTCTCTCTCTCTCTCTCTCTCTCTCTCTCTCTCTCTCTCTCTCTCTCTCTGTCTCTCTCCTCTCTCTCTCTCCTCTTGATCTGATTTATTGTTGAAGACTTTGGCTTAGGTTTATTAGACTTACTGAGTTCTTTATTCTCAAGATTTCCATTGTTGTTTCTGAAGATGTCTTTCATTGAACTTCATCAGTCTTTTAAGTGGTCTCTCTTTTGAATTCTTCATCAAGCATTTCATGCATTTCGATATCATTGGATCTCTTACCGGGGAGCTATGACCTCTAGAAGTATCCAGTAAGCTTGTTTTGCACATTTCTCATGTCCCTATGTTGAGATTTGCATATCTGGTGGAATAGATAGCTCCACCACTTTTAGGGGATACACCTGTTAGTAAACAGCTTTCTCCTAGAATAGATTTTGAGGTACTGGTTTTCTATACAATGTTGAATTCATTTCCAAATGGTTTTGTAGGATAATTGTACCTATACTTGTAAGCAGTGACTTTAGCAGAGTATGCATTATATTGAAGTTGCAAAGACTCTGTCTCTGTGGGTCACTCCAGAATGGAGAAGGAGTAAACATCTGTGTATCTACTCCTACAATGGGAAAGTGGTCCCTGTTCCCTGAGAAGGGTTTCCTCTCACACTGTGGGCATTGGCTCTGTGACTAATAGGAAGGAGTCTCTGACACTGGCTGTATCAGTACTGCTAAGAAGCCTATAGCAATTTTCCTCTGGCTAGACTATAATGCAAGCCCACATACTTCACAGGGGGAAAGAGTGGCAGAAACTGCAACACTCCCTCTGTGGAGTTCATAACCAGCCTTATCAGCAGTGCGGGACCGAAAAAGGCATAGAGTTGATTTATAATGGACATCTGCATGGGTGTGGTGACAGCAGCAGTTTTGTTGAATTCCTCCCTGCTGCTACTGTGAGCATGCTCACTCAGAGCAGAATTCAGAAACTCCTGTCAAAGGACTGTTCTCTTCCTGATTATTTTAGCTGTAGTCCTAGCTAAGCATTGACTTAGGAGTAGGTCACACAGCCAGAAGAGAGTAAAATTTCTCTTGGCTGAGACATTCCAGGAGTGGGTGAGAGCAGGGGTAAGCTTCCTGGCATCAGGTGACGTGTCTCTCCAGAACTTCTTAGTTTGTGTACCGAGAGCAAAGGACAGTGGGAGCTCCAGCTACTGCAGCCCACCACTGTGGGCAAGGGAGTTGTCAGACCACAGAGTTGTGTCTCTACCTTGTTAGTGACAAGCTTCTACACATGGTTAGTGACAGGAGTGTCGGACCATATGGGAGATTGCCAATGCTGACACACATGTGAAAACACAACCAGCCACAGTTTGGCCTCAGAGGTGAGGTATCTCACATGTCTGGTCCTTACTTCCCACCCCTCCACACTGTTAGCCACATTTGATCTCAGTTAAATATTCCACTCTTGATTTTACTCATAAACCATTGTTCTCTGGCATTTTAAAGTAGTTTAAAATATTTCAGAATGCATCCTAACATGTTAAACCAACCAGGAATAGCATGAATCTACCTCCTCCTGAATCATAAAAACCCTTGTAACATCCTACTGTATCTGTTAGGAACTGTGCACTCTATCAAACTGGAAGTCAATTAAGTTTCCCAAGGTATGCAGATGGTTGAGGCTGTTCTTTTAAAATATACCTGTCCTGGACTAGTAGTAAGATTATTGTTCACTTTCCCTATTTTCTCCATTTCTGTCATCTTTGGTGCAGTTATCAAATATGGCTGCTGGGGACTTTTTGAGGCAGTGCATCATTTAGTAGTCAAACAACTGGATTATTTAGGTGCCACCTCAATACAGTGAGCTTTGAACTTTCTTCTGATGGTGCATTAATATGGGATGCAGTGGTGCTTTGGAATTGATGGATATTCCAGTAAAATCATCATATGAGGTTCCAGACAGTGTTGGATGAGTATAAACCAATGGAGTATTTGAAACACCCTTCACTTTGAGCCTTGTGTAGAAGAGGGAAAGCTTGCTGGGTTCAGAAAATCTGAGCAGTGTGGTTTTGCTTATTTTCAGGAGAGAGGAAAACGCCCACAGTAATATTCTCATCCTTCATTGCTTCCTAGAGGGAAAAGGAAGCTGCCTTTGATCCCTAGCCCAGGTATAAAGCCCCGTCCTTAGCCGAGTTTAAAGTAAATGACCAGAAATGCTTGTGTGGGCCAAATGCCGACACCAGTCCTTAGCAGATGTTGCTTGCCTAGCTGCCCACCTCTTCACAAGCTCAACTAGTGTAGACACAATTGTAGCTTCCTGGACCCCCGGGGTGGGATGGAGAGCAGGAGGTACACCCCCTCTTGTCTTAATCTAAGAGTGAAATTCGGTATTTCTGAGTAAGAAGAATGTGAGGAGATGTGTGAGCATGTCAGTTGGAGAAATTAGTAATACCTGGAAATAAAGTGTGAGATGAAACATCTGGGAGCAATACAAAGTTTTTTAAATTTAAGCACTACAGCTTTAGAAGTTTCTGGACAATAAGATTTTATTGCCCATTAATGTGGTAAACGTCTGTTTCTTCTTTGAAGGTCTATGGTGAGGAGGTTTGAGGACAGAAATGGCTTGTAGTATGAATTTCAAGTGAGTTTTAGTTGTGGAGAAAATCCCCAGAATTTCTTGAAGTAGAAGAAAGACTGTCGGACAAGAGAAGTCTGGAGGGTCAGAGGGCAGCGCTCACAGTGATGAATGTGTCTTCTTTCCTCATGTAGAAAGAGAAAGAAAGGTGGTGTCCAGTGTTTCCATCTCACTGAGAGTGGGGAGGACCCAGGCTTGCAGGACAGTGGAAGAGCATGTGACAGAGGACACTGAGAAATAGAGAGATGGAAATATGAGGTGGGGACAGAATGTTGAGATCTGTCACATTAAAGCAGGTGTCACTGGCTTCCAAACCAGCCATCTCCTCTTCCTAATTGAGACAAAGCCACCAAGAACACAGGGAGGTTTTGTAAGTGTCTGCACTGTTTACCACACCATGCTGCAGGTCAGAAGAACATGTACAAACTTTAAAAGGAACTTCCCAGGACAAAGCCAGGATGCTTTCTTCTGGACACAATCATTCAGACAAAGCGGCAGCCTACAGAATGAAAAAAGATTTTTACCAATGCCACATCCTGTAAGGGACTAATATGGAAAATATATAAAGAACTAAAGAAACTAGACATAAAAAAGAAACAAATAATTGTATTAGTTAGGGTTCTTTGGAGTAGTAGAATTTGTAGACCAAATCTCTTTCTCCATATAAGAGAGAAATGGATTTATTAGAAATACTTACAGGCTACAGCTAATCAGTTAGTTAGGCTTACCAACTAATCCAACAATGGCAGGCTATGAACAGAAAATCCAAGAGTCCAGAAGTTGCTCAGTCCACAAGGCTGGTGTCTCAGCTGGTCTTCAGTAGATGCTGGAATCCTGAAGAAGTAGGCTCTAATGTCAGTGAAGGAATGCATGTGCTAGCAGGGCCAGGGCAAGCAGGCAAAGAGTAAAAGCTTCCTTCTTCCATGGCCTTATATAGGCTTCCAGCAGAAGATGTGGCCCAGGTTAAAGGTGAGTCTTCATGCCTCAAGATCTGACTTAAAGACATGTAGATTCACCCACTTCAAGCAGGAAAAAAGTCTCTCATAGGTGTGCCCTTCATTTCTGGATTGTAGTTCATTCCAGATATAATCAAGCTGACAACCAAAAATAGCCATCACACTAGTTAAAAATGGGGTGCAAATCTAAACAGAGAATTCTCAATAGAAGAAACTCAAATGGACAAGAAACACTTAAAGAAATGTTCAACATCCTTAGCCATCAGGGAAATGCAAGTCAAGACCACTTTGAGATTCTACCTTACACCTGTCAGAATGGCTAAGATCAATAACACAAGTGACAGCTCAGGCTGACAAGGATATGGAGCAAGGTGAACACTCCTCCACCGCTGGTAGGAATGCAAACTTCTACAACCACTATGGGAATCAATATGGTGGTTCCTCAGAAAGTGGAATCCATCTACCTCAAGACCCAGCTATACCACTCTTAGGTATATACCCAATGGATGCTCCATACTACTACAGGACACTTGCTCAACCATCTTCATTGTGACTTTATTCATAATAGCCAGAATCTGGAAACAACATAGATATCCCAGAGGAATTGATAAAGAACATGTGGTACATTTACATAACAGAGTATTACTCAGCTGTTAAAAAAATGACATCATGAAACTTTCAGGCAAATGGATGCAAGTTGAAAAAAATCATCCTGAGTGAGGTAACCCAGACCCAGAAAGATAAATATAGTGTGTATTCTCTTATAAGTAGATACTAGCCATTAAGTGAATGATAACCAAACTACAATCTGTAGACCCCGAGGGGTTAGGTAAAGAGGAAGGCTGGAGGCAGGAGGATGACACATGAATATCCCTGGGAGGGGGAAATAGAATAGATTTTATAGACAGGACTTGGGGCAGGTGGGAAAGGAGTGGGTGTTGTCAGGTGGGGGAGGAGATGAGGTGGAGGGAGAGTGTGGGGAAAGATAACTGGAACTGGGGGAGGGGCATTTGCAGAATGGTGTGGAAATCTAGTGCAGACAAAAACTTTCTAGAATGTATGAAGGTGATCCTAATGAGGACTCCTAGGAATGGGGGATACAGAGTCTCAACTTCTCATCTCTTATCACCAGGCAAGGCTTCCAGGGATGGAACTAGGTTGCATTCAATTGAGTTATTAGCCAAGCGTGTCCCATGGATATTTTGAAACAACCCAGGCTGTTGCTAAGTCAAAGGATTGCTGTCTGCAAACTTACAGTGAGACCCTATTGCCAACATGAAGAAGCTGAGCTGGTGTCCATGGAGCCTTGACCCCTGTGTTCCAGTCTCTTTGATGCAGGAAGGTACTCTGCAGGCTAACAAAAGAGAAATGTGGACACCAACCCAGCCACAAAACCTTTGACCTACAATCTGTCTTGCCTGCAAAATACACTAGGGCAGTGGTGGTACAGAACTTGTGGGAGTGGCCAATCAATGTCTGATTTAACTTAAGGCCCACTCCACGAGAGGGAATTCATGCTTGATACTAATTCTGTAACCAAGAACTAGAGACCAGATAGCCCAGAGAGCTAGGGTAAAACCAAATACTACTGGTCTAAAAAAAGCACCAATAAAATGGATCCTAATGATATTCTGCTCGACTCATGGATCAGTTCCTCATCCAGTCATCTTCAGAGAGCCTTTCCCTGGCAGCAGATAGGAGCAAATGCAGAGACCACCAGCCAGACATTATGTGTGTTGCGGAATATTTGGTTACACTGTAAAGATGTATCCTTGCCAAGGTGACTGTTGATTGGCTTAATAAAGAGCTGAATGTCCAATAGCTAGGTAGGAAGAGGTTAGATGGGACTTCTGGAGACAAAGAGGACTCTGGGAAGAAGAAAGGCAGAGTCACCAGCCAGACATAGAAAGGAAATGGGAGTTGCAAGATGGAAGAGAGGTAACGCCATGTGGCAGAACATAGATTGAAAAATATGAGTTAAGTTATAAGAGCTAGTTGAGACAAGCCTAAGCTAAAGGCCAAGCTTCCATAACTAATAACAAGTCTCTGTGTCATTATTTGGAAGCTAGCTGGGGGGTCAGAGAAAGACTCGTTACATATGTGGAAAAAAGAGTCTAAATGGGAGGACTTCATCAAATTCCCTCAGAGCTCAGGGAACCCTGTGGAAAAAGAGAGAAAAAGAGTGTAAGAGCCAAAGGGGATACAGGACAGTAGGAAAACATGGCCCTCTGAATCAACTAAGCAGGGCTCGTATGGGCTCACAGAGACTGAAGCAGCAAGCACAGGGCCTGTGTGGGTCTACAACAGTTCCTCTGCATATATATTATAGCTGTTAGCTTAGCATTTCTATGGGACTCCTGACCCTGAGAAGGAATAGGTCTCTGACTCTTGTGCCTGCTTTTGGACTTTCTTCCTCCTGCAGGTTGCCATGTCCAACTTCATTATAATAGTTTTTCCTTCATCTTATTGTATTTTATTTTGTCGTGTTTTATTGTTATCTCTTAGAAGGCTGTTCTTTTCTAATGAGAGACAGAAAGGGGGTGGATCTAGAGGGGAGGGGGGTGGATCTAGAGGGGAGGGGGTGGGTCTAGAGGGGAGGGGAGGTAGACCTGGGAAGAGGGAGGGAAGGGACATTATAATTAGTGTATAGTGTATAAGAAAAGAATCTATTTTCAATTTAAAAAAAAAGAACCATTCTTTTTTACTTGGGAAATATTTATTTTCTAGTTTCTGAAATCCAGTTATTTGAACTTGTTGCCTTCTCAAGAAGTAGATATTTCAAATATTTATATTTAAAATATTGACCTGTCCATTGAATCAGATAAATAACTTTTGTTTTGCATAAAGAAACATAATGCTCATTTACAAGACACTTTTGTAACTATGAATAGAGCACCCTTTCTCCTATGCTGAACATTATTGATTTTTAAAATTTAGAAATTGGGTGCCATGACATTCTGTAAATAAAAAATGGTTTTTTAAAGGGGGGGGGGAGAATGCTTTTTCTGCGGTCTTCCTGTACAATCTCCTCGAATAAAACAAAACAACTCATCAAGGAGGATTTGGTTGAAGCCTTTTATGTGGCTCTTGGAGGCATTCATCTTCACACAACATGGTTTTGTATAATAAAGACACTCCTAGTATTTGCAATTGTTAGACATGTCAAGAAAGAAACCTAACATGCACTTTCTGCCAGAGTACTTTGAGAAGAAAGGCTGCTCAATGTCCACTGACATTTACAGGGCAGGGAGAACTGGGGACACATGGAGTGAGCTCCTCTCCATGAGCTTGATCCTTCCCAGAGGAGTCTTCTCTGCACTGCGAACTTCTGGCTTTTCTCCTTGTTTGTCATGTCTCATTCCTGAAACAAGCAATGGGAGCTGGTCCACTTAGGTCAGCCTGGGCTAATAAAGGTGGCTAAGACTCACCCAGTTCTGGCCTGGCCCTGTGAAGTATGCTGCCTTCTTACTTCTAGAACCTTCTATTATTTCATGTGTTTCATGTGTTGCCTCCTATGTGTCTTACCTAGTAACACACTGTACTTGCCTTGTGAAGAATCTTCTAGAAAGTGGCCGTCTAGGTAGGGCTGCACCATACTCAAGAGCTAGAATGGAATCTGCCATATAAACACTGTCTGTGAAGACACAGGTCACCAGTCATAGGTGTAGTCATAACTATACTGTCTACTAAGATAAAGGTGATACCCAGGGGGGCATCCTGTCAGGGCAGGGATAGGCTTCAAGGCCAACCTTAACAAAAGAGTTGAAGAGGAAATTAGAAGTCAAGATGAAAGAGCAAAAGAGACAGGTGTCCTTTTGAATCTTTCTCTTGAAATATTTGCATGATACCTTTTCCCTTCCTACTGGCTGAGATGTGGTAGGAACACAAGGCGTTTCCTTAGTCCTGTAACCTTTGTTAGCATGGCGGAGGTATCGTGAAGTTTGACTCAACTGCCTTCAGCTGGACTATTCCATGTAGGGAAGGCAATGCCTACCTTTTTTTTAAATTTAAAATTTTATTTATTCATTGTGGGTGAGAGAGATGGACTTTTGTGCCACAGCACATGTGGAAGGTCCATATAAATGGACTTGCAAAAATTGGCTCTCTCCTTTTACCACATGGGTCTCCAGTCTTATACGTAGGTCATCAGTCTTGGCAGCAAGTGTCTTGATTCACTGAACCATCTCGTCTGTCTTAAGTCACTGCACATGATAGCAAAGTAAAATAAGCATTTCCACAAGAAGGAGAATGGAATCATAACTCTAAAGTAACTTGGGTGCAATTGTCTTGCATCCAAACACCAGCTGTGGAAACCTCAGCAGCTACTCACTGAAGCACCAAGATCTCTAGGAAAAGACAATACTGTGACCACCATCAGATTTGGTAAGCTTCCTCCCTCTGATGATTTACAAAGAGAACCAACTGTCATGAGAGTCTGACATTGCCAAACTCATAAGAAATTTCTGAGTATTGGATGTATTAGTGGCTTTTAGGAGAATATCAGGGGAGAACTGGAGAAATTAAAGAGCAGTTTAAAGAAGAGACAGGAGAAAAGTATGTTCTGATAGAGAAAACTCATTGTCTGTATCTTGAAATCTAGATAAACTGATATGAACCATGGACTATTAAGCCTCATGATACTAGAAACCAACCGTCACTAAGCTGTAAGTACAATAAGCTAACACTGAGATCGGAGGCCTTGAGAGGGCCTTCTGCCTGGGTCGTGCGGTGGTGGCAAGACCATGGAACCCAGCCCACCGTGTACTAGAGACAGAGCACTGCTCTTCAATCACTGCTGGTTCCTATAGTCTCAAGGCAGCCATTATTGAATGTAGAGACACAGAGATGGGCCAGCTCCATGGGCCAGCTCCATACCCAGGGATTTAGGTATGAAAGATTGGGCAAGGACTCCACACAAAACTGTCTACCGATGAATAGGCTAGACTCCATCCGCTATTATTGAGGTCTTTGTACTGGCTGGGACATTTCAAGCCTGACCTACAAATGTTTGCAGTTAATCCGCCCTAAGTAACCCCCCTCCATCCTCCAGCCTGCACAAAGAGCCAATATCAGTGTCAGTGGACACACTACAGTAAACAGGAAAAAACCTCTATACATCATAGAGGACAGGGGACCCAGAAATTCTTTTCAGACAGTAGAAACAATGCTGACTCAATCTTACTCTACTTCCTTGGCAGGAACCTTTGCAATTTCTTCTTCCTAGGGACTCACTGTGAGTGTGACCATGCTTCTTCCATTGAACCTTTCCACGTGGGAATGGACAGCAAGCAGTTTCCCAGCCACTGTTGAACAGGGAGCTAAGGACTGCAGCTAACAGTCTCACCATGTTCACTGTTAGATGCAGCTCTGCACTCTAATTTTCTGATACTATATTAGAGAAAGCGTGTTTAGTGAAAACCTGAAACAACCAGACAAGTATTACAGAGACCAATTAACAAGAAGAGCAAATCAGGCTCAAAGTCGGTGCAAGCTATGGCAGTTAATCGCAGTGATTGAAGAGCAGTGCTCTGTCTCCAGCACACGGTGGGCTGGGTTCCATGGTCTTGCCACCGCCACACGACCCAGGCAGAAGGTCCTCTCAAGGCCTCCGATCTCAGTGTCAGCTTATTGTACTTACAGCTTAGTGACAGTTGGCTTTCCAACATCGTGAGCCTTAACAGTTAGTGGCTCAAATCAGTTTCTCTCAATTTCAGGATACAGGACCCACTCTGCTGCAGTAATAGAAACAAGAGTAAGATAGACGAAGAAGAACTACTATGAGGAATCAACATAGGCATCCATTAGCCTGAAGTGCAGAAACAATATGTAATGGGACATGTGCTGCAAACACCACGCCAGTGAGAACGAAAACCATCCCACATGAGGGTTGCCTTGGGTCTTTAGACACTGTGATTCAATGATGTCATCTACAAAACTCACATTTCAGACTCATACACTCTAGTAAAGAGGGAGTAAAAGAAATCACAAAGTCCCTTGTGTTTAAGTAAGTTTCTAATTTTGTATTGAGTGGCATCTGTAGCTCTCTGTCCACACACGATCCGTGGCCTGGGGTTGGACATGCTGAGATCTCAGAAAGAATCCAGTAGTCATGGGAGTAGCACCCTCCATCTCTCTGTTCAGTGCAGTACAATAACACTGCTCTGACCACCCTCCAAAGCCAGAGAAGTTCTCATTAGATGACTACCCTAAGCCAGGGGGGGAAACAGAGCCCTCCAACAGGACCAAGCTGAAATCACCAGCTGTCATCTCCAATAGACAGAGGATGATCAGAAATTTGCCTCTAAATTGCCAGTCATCGTGAATCCGGGTCTTATCTGGAGGTCCACATTCAGCAAAGTAGAGATGGAGAAAGTGAGAATCAGCAAATAAAAATACTTCATCAAGCCGGGCGGTGGTGGCGCACACCTTTAATCCCAGCACTCGGGAGGCAGAGCCAGGCGGATCTCTGTGAGTTCGAGGCCAGCCTGGGCTACCAAGTGAGTTCCAGGAAAGGCGCAAAGCTACACAGAGAAATCTTGTCTCGAAAAACAAAAAACAAAAAACAAACAAAAAAAAAATACTTCATCAAAATGTGCCTGCAAACCAAATCTCTAAACAGAACAAAAAAACAATGCTATACACAGCTATTACACCTGCCGTTTTAATTATCCCATGTAAAAATAATGTATGGAAACAACAGATATTAAAACAGTTTACTTAAAATTTTTATTGCATTTATTTGTTTATATTGTATGCGGAAGAGAGCATACATGCCACAACACATTTGTGGAGGTCAGAGGACCACTGTGGGAATTGGTTCTCTCCTTCTGGTATGTGGGGTTCAAGAATGGAATTTGGGGTGTCCAATCCAGCAGCAGACATGACACATTCACCTGCTGAACCATCTTGCTCAATGGCAACTTCACTTTTGAAGAGGCTCATATTAGATCATAACTAGTATTGATGGTCACCCCACACTTTTTAAAGACTATAATACGTGTAATTCTGAATTTATACAGATTTATGTTTGTTCTTTAGTAGACATAGTAGACAGTGAACTAAGATCATCTGACTGGGGTGACCATGAAGTGGTTGGGACATCAGATGCATCTTCATTTATATGCAGGGATCTCAGTTCCCATGGAGTCCATGTCCCCATAGATGCAGGGGTATCAATCAGCAAAATCTCCAAGTTCTGATGGATTCCATGTTTCCACATCCATTACGTCAGACCAGCAAGGATCTCAAGGTTCCCATATATCCATATCCTTGAGGATTAGCAAGGATCACAGAGTTCACAGGCATTCTATGTTTCCATGGATACAAGATGTGGAATCAGCAAGGATCTCAGAGTACCAATGGCTTTGTTTCCGTGGAATCAGGACGTGGGGTCAGCAGAGGGCAGTAGAACTCTGGAAATAAGAGCAGACTTCCTGTTCCTGGCTGGCACAGGCGGTTTCTGTGCTTTCTCAGATCATCGGAAAGAAATGGCAAATGGATACATGATACACAGGTCTTCAACAAGTAACCAGCCATTAACTTTTGATTACTATACGATCATTTCGTAGCAGTTTTCAAAACGGTACAGAACTGAAAACAAAGATGAGTGGCAAGCCTGTGATTGGAGTGAGGTAGGACTTAGCCTCTGGTTAGTAAGTCATATTATTACAGCTGCAATAGGGAAATGAAGGCCATTGTCATCAAATAATCACACAATTCCTATACACCCCCCCCCGAATATCGTTTAACATTCAAAGCTAGATTCTTGTTAGAAACTTTTTAAAAAGTTTGTTTTGTGTCATCTATGAATAATTCACGAGGGGAAGGAGCCATATCGATGAATAATTCATGAGGAAAAGGAAGCACATTTAGGGTTACACCTTCTATCTCATTCACGCTGTAAAGGCATTGCATGGAAGTTTGGAAAGAGGAATGTTCATTTAGTTTTTTATTTTTTGCCTTTTTTTTTTTAAAGTCAGGATCGTGCTAGATATAGCCCAGGCAGGTCTCAAAATAGCAACTCTCCTGCCTCAGCTTCCTGAGGGTTGATATTACAGGCAAATATTATCACATTCAACAGGAAAGGCACCTTTTAGGGTCTTTTCTTCTTTTCACATGTATATGTGTGTGGTGTGTGTATATGTCTGCGTCTGTGTGAGTGCTTGTGTATGTGTGTATGGTATATATTTGTATGCTTCCGTGTGTGTGTGTGTGTGTGTGTGTGTGTGTGTGTGTATGTGGTGTGTGTATATGTATGCTTCCATATGTGTGGGTGTGTATATATTTGTGTGTGTGCTGTGTATATGCATGCTTCTATACAGTGCATAGATGTATGCTTCCGTGTGTGTGTGTGTGTGTGTGTGTGTGTGTGTGTGTGTGTGTGTATGTATGTATGTATGTATGTGGTGTGTGTATATGTATGCTTCCATATGTGTGGGTGCATATATATTTGTATGTGTGGTGTATATATGCATGCTTCTATACAGCACATAGATGTATGCTTCCGTGTGTGTGTGTGTGTGTGTGTGTGTGTGTGTGTGTGTGTGTGTAAGCTTAATGTCAGGAATCATCCTTAGTACCTCCACCCTTCTCTTTGAAGCAGTCTCCCAGTTGAACCCAGATCTTGCTGACGTCCTGACTAGCCAGCATGCTATAGGATTTCCTGTAGCTCTGTCTTCTGAGGCTGGAATCACAGACAGACCGCCACACCCACTTGGCATTTATATGGGTTGTGGGGATTCAAACTCTTGTCCTCTTGTGTATGCACCAAGCTCTTTAACTGCTGAGCCATCTCCCCAGCCCCTTCCAAAAGAGAGCATTTTGTTCCCATTGTATCCTTTCCTAAGTACTGATCTATGGAGATAGTTTACATATAATACAACCTGTACCTTTTGAAAGGATATCCTTTAATAAATACATTCACCCAAGTGAAGAACACCTGGAATAAGGTGGAAACTATTTCCCAGAATGCTCTTCCATACCTCTTTGCAGATGGATACATGGCTCTGCAAACTTACACAGTGAATTGCATAGAGCACCCTCTTTTGGACTGACTGCTGCTGAGCACATTTTTAATTTATACATATATTTATTTATACAAGCATTATCATGTGTTAAGAGCTTCTTCCTGCTTATGGGTGAGGGGTGTTTTTTATATAAACAAACCACAATCTGCATACTCATCTACTGCTAAGGAGGAAGGTAGTTTCAGTTTGGGGTTTTACGTGTTAGAGTGTCAGGAATAATCTTTCAATGTCATTCATTTTGTTTGGACATGGATTTCTACACACTTGCAGTAAGCGTGTAGACAAAGCTTGCTAACTCTGTTAGTGAGAGCCTAATTTTTTGGTAAGGATTTCTACAACCTTCCATTCCCACCAGCAAAGCATTAGCCTCCCAACCGCCTGGCATTCACACAGATTTCTGATTTTGACAATTACTTTAATTTTTACCATTCTAAAATGTGTTAGGACATTTCGCTGTGTAATGAAATCATAGTAATTGCATTAGTTCCCTTAGATGGTGAAGCCCTGTCTTTTTGAATCATGTACATAATTCATAATATAAAAAATAATCTGAGCTACTTTTTGCTGTGCCATAGGCTTCCTTGTACATTTTGTACCCACACTCACATATGTGCATGATGTCAACTCTCGTGATTTCTAAGTGTCATGTGTATTTTCTCCCCATCTGGAGGCATGGACTCTTTGTGTTCTTATGTATGTCTTTAAATGAAGAAAAATAAACAGCTTCTACAGAGTAGAGTGTATGAAGGTTTTCCTCTTTTTGTTTCTTGTAATTTGGTAGTTGAATCTAAAAGAAAAATCTTTGCTCACTCCATTGTCACAGATGTTCTTCTAGAACAGCAGAGCTGGGCATAATGTACTTAGAATAGTTTTCCACTTTAAGCTAATTTCCATATGCTCCAAGAAGTCAGGATGAGAGCCTCTTCCCCATTTGGACATCTAGTTCTTCTACAACCATTTGGGAGAAACATATTTCCCTCTTTTAACCATCTTGGCTCCTTGTGAGCTAAAAGGACATCGGGCCCTGTGTTGGCCTATTTTGTTCCAGTGATCTTCACTCTGGGTTTAGCCTCTCTAGCACACTACCTTCATTGTGGGCTTTTATTGCCACAGTTCTTCTTAGGGGCTGATGTATACTTTAGGGGACCTTTCATAATATCTGGAGACAGGTTTAGTTATCACAGCTATAGGGTCTGGAGGAGGCTCCAGGCATCTGTGTGTGCAGGATGAAGAACTGACCTACAACATTTTGGATGGTTCCTCAAAGCAAAGAACTATGTGGTCCAAATACCAAGAGCACCCAGGCAGATAACTCACGCTACAGAATCTTACAAATCAGTCACCGGAACACTAAGGTTGCTCATTTAAAAACAATCTTGGTTATTCAGATTGACTGCTTAAATTGTAGTTCATTTGTGGTTTTCTAAGGATGGAAAATCAAAGCCTGGTCGGGTTTGAATTGAAATGTTTGTTCAGTCTGTTGGCTGGTTGAGAAGAGCTGACATAGTTCCATCCCAGGGTTTTTATCCATAAGTGCCACACGTCTCTCCATAGAGAATAACAACCTCATCTTAGCCAAAGAAGTTTAGCTTGCAATGTTGAAGTCTGCAATGCTGAGTTAATTTATATGGAGTACGTTACCTCTTCTATGCTGTTAAGATGACAGTTATTTTACACTTTCATTCATGAGTTGTTAATAGTATTCATAAACTAAAATATACATGTCCATACTTCTTGGGAGTCACTTGACTATATTAAATTCGCGTTTGCCTTAAAGCCTTTTTAAGATACCCTATTTTCTGTGTTGTATGAGTGCTCAGTGAATGACTTCCTTTGTCATTCTCATCATTATTATTACTTTACCTCAATGTGTAGTATGAACGAAACCCCAGAGCTGAGAACTGACACTAAGTGGCACGTTTGTCTTATTAACAAGCATGGAAGAAAGTGTTCCGTCTTTGCCATTAAGTACAATGTTAGTTTTAAGTGTGTTTATGGACATATCTTATTTAACTTACTATCCATCCATCCATTGCTAGGAGAGATTTACCATAAATAGTTACTAAACATAGGCAAATGCCTGTGCTCTATCAATTGAAATGGTCTTTACTTTTCTTACTCTACTAATATGCTTAATTACACAGCCAGATTTTAAAATATATAGACAATGTATCCATTCCTGGGATAACCCTAGTTAAACATGGTGCATTGTGTTTTTACATAATATTAGATTTATTATGGCCAATGAGCCCTAGTGTGTGTGACTCCATCACAAAGGCAGAAGAAGATGCCAGTCCATGACATTAATTTTTAATTAGTTTAAAGAATTTTTGTCTATGTTTTTTCTCAAGAGGCAATTGTTTTAATTTAACTGCTCAAAAAAATCCATGATTTGTCCAACTTTAAGATATTACCCAGCCAAACAAATACAGAGACCCACAGCCAGAGAGTAAGAGACCTTGGAACACTTAGCCCTAAACAGGATGTCTTCATCAAATCCCTCCCCTAAGAGCTCATGGAAACCCCTCAGAAAAGGATGCAGAAGGAGTGTTATGGTAAGAAGGGATGGAGGACACCAAGAAAACAAGACCCTCCAAGTCAACATGAGCAAAGCTTGTATGAACTCACAGAGACTGAATGAAGCAGCATGCACAGGGCCCGCACATATGTTTGCACCAGGTCCTCTGGGCTTCTGTTATGGCTTCCATTTGAGTGTTTTTATGGGATTCCTGAATGTGGGAATGAGTGGATCTCTGCTTCTTGTGCCTTGACTTGGGCTCTTTTCCTTATGTTTTATTTTGTTCAATTCCAGTGTGTTAATTTTTGTTTTGTCTTTTATATTACTATCTCTTAGAAGCCTGTTTTCTAATGAGAAACAGAAAGAGAGTGGATCTGGATGGGAGGAGGAGGTGGGGAGGAAATGGGAGGAATAGCGGGAGGGGAAATCATAATCTGGATATATTATGTGAGAAAAAGCTATTTTCAATAAAAGGAAAAAATGCAGATATTACCCAGCCGATGGTCTCACAGTATATTCTATGGACGCTTTCTGGTAGCTTAGCTTTCTTTGACAGCAATTTTCTTCTGAGATATTTCATACCCAAATGATAATGTTTTTTTTCTTTCTACCTTGGTGCACTGAGTGGAACTGTTGAGTTTCTTGTGGGTTTCTGTTTTGATCTAGTGTAGGTCTTTGCAGCAGGATTGTCTTTCCTTGTCATGTTTTAGACAGGATCTCAACTGTGTAGCCCAGGCTATCCTTGAACTGGCTGTGATGCTGTCTCAGCTCTCCTTGTGCTGGGATTGTAAGTGTGAATCACCATACCCAGCTTGCATGGGGATCTTAAACAGAAATGTCTGTTTAGAACAAACAGCTCTTGCATGTTGACACTTCTACTGTGAGCACCTCCATATTAACAAGAACTTTGATTTCTTCTGTGTGTCCATGAACTTTCAAAGTCATGGGTGAATTCTAGAACAATGTGCTTACCAGCCTTCACGTATTCATGAACTGTTTTGAAGTATGCATAGTATTGGGAACTGATATTCAATGTCAACAGCTCTCCACCTTATTTTTTGAGACATGGTCTCTCTTGGAGCACAGGGCTCATTGATTGGCTTGACTGTCTGCCTAGTAGGGGCAGGCATGTCTTCGTGCTACCCCTCTCACACTTGGGTTACACACATGTTTTCCTCATGCATGTGTAATAAGTACTCACTGATTGGGCCATCTTATCAACCCACACATCTTTACATATTGATAATGTTTTTTATCTGATATTTCCAGAGCATAACCAAATATTTTCAAGAATGTGAAGTAGAAGAGGTTAAAATAGTATGTCCAGACACCCAGATTCATGTAGACCCACATGCATCTTCTGTATGTCAGGATTCTGGGGCTGTCTCATCTTCCTTGGTTACTTTTGGGACCTTGCCTTGCGTAGGTCTGCCCTTGTCATATTCATGTATAATGTAACTGTAAACAAAATTCCTCAGTGGTAGATTTAACCTTGTGTTTCCATTGGACAAGTAGATTCATACTTTTCACTAAGTTTGTGGAGACGAGGGATTAAGCAGCTTTCTTACAACAGTGATAGTGGACTGTAGAAATTTCCAGTATTTGAATGGTTTCAGGAAACAGAGACAGAAACAAATATTCCCCTCCCCTGAAGACTTTTACCACTCACTTTATACATTCAGTGCTGACAACTGCAATCTTTTGAGCCAATCAGACATTCTTTTAAGCAAAGCCATGTTTTCTTGACCTTTAATGTTATTACCAGGCTGTAGCTAGAGTTTTCCTGCCTGGCTCACGGTCAGGGCAAATCTCTCTCACCCGCCAGTCCCACAGCCACTCAGACCCAACCAAGTAAACACAGAGACTTATATTGCTTACAAACTGTATGGCCGTGGCAGGCTTCTTGATAACTGTTCTTACAGCTTAAATTAATCCATTTCCATTAATCTATACCTTGCCACATGGCTCGTGGCTTACCGGGATCTTCACATGCGGCTTGTCATGGTGGTGGCTGGCAGTGTCTCCCTCACCCAGCTTCCTGTTCTCTCAATTCTCCTCTCTGTTAGTCCCACCTATACTTCCTGCCTGGCCACTGGCCAATCAGTGATTTATTTATTGACCAATCAGCAATACATTTGACATACAGACCATCCCACAGCACCGGGCAATCAACTTTATCATAGAAATTTTGAAATGATTTAGGGATTTCAAAAGTTATGGTAGGAAATACTGTTGTGAGGAATGGAAACTATATGATGCCATAGAAATGGGAAAAATGCATTGATGTTCATGTCTGCTAAGCTTTATGAAGCTGTAGGCTCTCCAGTCAGAGCAACCAAGACTTCAGTTTCAGGCCTTGCTTCTATTTTGTGGGTTAGTAGTTCAATGTAGCAGGAATTCTCAAAATCCTGATTGGAAAATGTGGTTTGTTTGTTTTGTAAGACTTGTTGAAAAAATAAGTCAGCTGATGGAGTCATCTAGGCATTTCTAGGGTGAGTTTATGCCAACGCTGACTTTTACACAGCAAAAAAAACACCTGTTTGCTTCTTCTTTTGTATCTACCCCAGAATAATCTGGAAACCTAAAGTTTAATTATACTATTTCCTCTTGACTATTTTCTTAGCAATTTAGGTCTCTGTTCAATATACTATAAACTTTATAGTATAAGGCAAAGAACTGTTAAAATGTCCTTGTAATATATCTCTTGCCTTTCCATAGGTATATTTTTCAGTTCATGCACAGCTGGGTTAAATGCCTTTTCCATGTTCTCACCCACTTCTGTTACATTTTTTCATCTGAGAGGATGCCCATTTTTTATTAGACACAAACAATAAGTCCTAAAACAAGAATTTTGTAACACATTCTCCTAAGTTCCTAAAATTATAAAAAGAAAACTTTCTGGACCTTAGATGGTTAGAGCCAGGACTCCATCCTCAGCTCCTACTGATGAGCCTCCCAGGTCTGCTCATTTCTGCCCAGGGACAGATAACATCTGTAGGAAACTGTGGGCATCAGTAAAGAGACATCTGTGTGCAGTGGGGGAAAATATAGAGAAACACCCAGAAGGCCAGCTTCAGAATCCAATGAAGGGAGTGAAACCATCTACTACCTACTATGAAACCATGTACCATGCTTTATGGTTTCTGAGTATCATGGTTCTGAGTATCAACCAAAGCTGAATATTTAATATTATTAATTATCTGATTTATGACTTCCAAACATAATAACTATTGGCACTAAAGCTTGTGCCTTGCCAGTGCAAGGGCTAAAGTTTGACTCCCAGAACCTACATAAAAATGCTAGGTTTTGCCAGCAATGGTGGAGCACACCTTTAATCCCAGCACTCAGGAGGGAGAACCAGGTGGATCTCTGTGAGTTCAAAGCCAGCCTGGTCTACAGAGCGAGATCCAGGACAGGCACCAAAACTACACAGAGAAACCCTGTCTTGAAAAACAGATAAACAAAAATGCTAGGTTTTGTGACCCATGTTTGTATCCCTGGTGTTGGGGAAACAGAGGCAAGAGGAGCTCTGGAGTGTGCTGGACAGCCATTCTAGCCTAATTGGTGACATTCAGGCCAATTAGAGACTCTATGTCAAAGGAGGTGGACAGTGTTCCTAAGAATGACACCCACGGTCTCCTCTAGCCTTTACACATGTGCATACCCACACATACACACAGACACACACACACACACAGACACACAGACACACACAGAATGCTCCCACAGACACGAACAGAGACATGCACACATTCAGAGACATGCACACATTCAGAAAAGTATTAACTGAATTATCAAGATTCCTAAAAATGATAATTTTTATAATTTTAGATCATTCATCCAGGAAAGCACAGTGGCAGAAAATATTAGAAATTCTAAGAGAGTTTCTAGGAAAATGTGTGCGTCGTGTGTGTGTGTGTGTGTGTGTGTGTGTGTGTGTGTGTGTGTAGTGACCTTTTTTACAAACTGACAAGATAATGCATGCAGTCATGAACCCAAGGAAGAGATAAAGCATGCTTTGACGTACTATCTTAGGTGGGTGCACCTCCAGCCTGATGGATGTCCAGTCCTAACAGTTTTCAGGTGACTTAGGTGATTGTCTGTCTGTCTACCAGGTCCCTCCACCCATTCTCTGCCAAGCACTCCCTGATTCAGTTCACCAGCACAGACAACACAATACACAAAATCCACAACACAGATGCTTACACAAAGAGAGACATGAGAAGAAGAACAAGGTGCTGAGGTAAGCATGTTGATGACCAGAAGCTGTTGCCAAAGATGCAGCATCAAGCCAATGCACCCGAGCAGCTCCCACGCTACAGCTAAACAGAGACAAATCCTGGATAACCCACATTATGTAACAAGAGCTCAGTAAAAGCAGATCGGAAAGGTCTAGGAATCTCAGACAAGAGGCTGGGTGCAGAGAGTAGCCTGGAGATCACAGCTTAGCCTACCAAGTGAGGGCCTTCAAAACTACTTAGTTGTGAAAAAAAAAAACAAAACTTATGCTTGAATCCTAAATTGAAGCTGAACCAATTGAGGGCTTAAGCAAAAGAAAAGAGCCACATTGATCAGATGTAGCCTCACCCAGCATGGCAAACTGAATTTTCTGCTTAGGGAAAGAGATTGCTTCAGGTTGTGTTTCTATGACTTCAAGAGTGGCTGATGTCAGCTGTGGGATCGCATTCTGTGTTGGTTACAGAGGCGTTGTAGTCATTGCAGCTGAAGACAAGACTGCTGTCATCTTAGAAGCATTGTTAATAATTTACAGAGATAGCAGAGTTCAGTATCAGCAGCAGCAGAAGCATGCTCCCCGACGTTGGTCGGCTGCCAGCTGGGTGACTTTCAATGTATGAGGTTATTCCTAATTGATTAGCCTTCAGGGACATGTTCACTGAGGCAAGCTGTCATTGCTCAACTAGATTTAAATCCAGCTCTGAGCTTGGCTTCTTACGGAGGCTATAGAACAATCATGGCTTCATTAGACAGGTAAGGACCCAGTCCTTGTAGCTGTTTTCTTTCTCCATGGCAATAAAACAACATCTCTTTCCTTGGCAGCCCCCTCCTTAATTCTATATCAAGAACCCATCCCATCTTGTATTTTTCCAAGTTTTTCATAGTAATTGCTGAAAATAAGGATTGTAACCCTGGAAGAAGAACGGGAATAAGTGGCAGGTTTGAGTAACTATGGTCTGTCAGTCTGTGAGCGAAACACTTCCGGTGTATTATGGTCTGGAATTCTTATAACAGTATGTTGTTGGATTCCCATCCCCCTGCTAGGATTGATAAACCTCAAACAGAGCGAAGCTGAGTGATTTGAACAAACTCGCTGGCAGTGAAAGCAGAAACTTAGACTCAACCCAGATGTTCTGACCTTGCCTTTATCCATTGCATGCAAATCTGTAAACAGGGACTCATGATGAGGGAGTATATGTTCCCCTTTTTATAACACCAGCTAAATGCGTGGTCTTTATCTCCAGTACTTTCTCCTCCAATCATTGCTATGAAGAGAGAGGCATAGGAGTCATGTGGTATTATGACTATGGACTGTGAACTTGCCAGACACATTAGTCAAGTACTTCAACACAGTGACAACAATTTTTGATAAATGTTTGCTTATTTTGTTTCAGGTTGTCTGTGCTTTATATAGGAGCTGCTTCAATCTTCTATGAATTACATACTGTAAAGAAGCACAAAAAGTGAGGTCCAAAGATAACACATCAAAATCCACATAAAGATTGACACAGGAGACGCTAGGTGTTCAGGGCTTGTAACTGAAGATTTGGCCCTATTTGCAGTGAGGACCAGTGTGATTTCTGTCACTGAATGCTTTATGTCCAGAATCCAACATAATATGTACTCCAAGGTGGGACTTGATAATCTGCTCATAGTCTGTCTTCTACTGATAATAAATAAAAGAATGAACGTGCCCCAAATCCTCGTTTTTCTACTGACTACTGTAGGTATAGATAAGATGGTGATCATGAAGAAAAATTCAAACATGCAAATTGTTAAGTTGGAGGAGGACAGAATAACCAAGTTCTAGAAAATTCTATCAAAGTGGACAATCAACAATTCCAAGAGGGGTTGGGGATTTAGCTCAGTGGTAGAGCACTTGCCTAGCAAGCGCAAGGCCCTGGGTTCGGTCCTCAGCTCTTGAAAAAAAAAAAAAAAAGACAAAACAATTCCAAGAGGACAGAGATGCCAGTCGTTTTTACTTTAGTTTGCCAACTCTATTCCATGTTCGTGGGAAATGAACGGCTTCCCCTGTGTAGCACATCTGTCTGTCAAGTGTGGTGGCAAAGCCTTTCCAACACAGTGCCCCCGTAGACCATCTCCTCTAGCCACTGCAGCGTGTTAGGCTGTGATGTATGCCATGTCTTCTCTCAGAAGCCCTTACTCTTCCAATTGTCTCCCATGGCTTTCTTCCCATTCGTAGCTTCCATGTTAAACATTGTTGCAAGCATCTCTGGAGTCATTCTGAAATGGACTTAATTTTGTAGAGAAGTTTTAAACTCAGAACAGAACTGAGAATGGACAGAGATTTCCTGTATATTCCCTTTCCCATGGGCCCAGCCTCCCCCATGGTCGGGAACTCCATATAGCAGCACACTTGATTAGAGCAATGAGCTTACATTGACACATCACTGTCATCAGTAACCACAGTCTGGATTAGGGGTATATTTATGGCATTGTGTATTCTTGAGGTGGGTCATTTCCTCTCCTGTCTCAGCCTTATGCTGTGGAACAATCTTTTTGTACACTATGAGTATGTATTACTCTCACTGGCTAATAAAGAGCTGACTGGCCTATAGCTGGGCGGGAGGAGGTGAGGTGGAAAAACCACACTAAGACAATACTGGGAGGAAGAAGGGCAGAGTCTGGAGTCTCCAGCTAGAAGCAGAGGGAGCAGGAGATGAACGTGCCATGCTAATAAAGTTACTGCCATGTGACAGAGTGTAAATAAGAAATGTGGGTTAACTTAAAAATGTAAGAACTAGTTAGTAACAAGCCTGAGCTATTGGCTGAGCATTTGTAATTAATATAAGCCTCGGTGTATTTATTTGAGAATGGCTTCTGGATAGGAAATCTCTGCCTGCAGCCTTATCAGCTTATTTATTACCCTTCTGCCTCCTCCTCTTCCACTCTCTGCTTTTTGACATCCTCCTCTTCTTCCACCTTTCCCGATACCTCCTCTTCCTCTCTTCCTCACTGTCTTTTATACCTAATCCTGGGTTGCAGACACAAGTATACTTAATCTATCAAATAAATAAAAAGAACTAGATCTGTGTAACATCAAATGTATAGCCTAGGTCTGTGTAAACATGTCTGGAAGTTGCCAATAACCTGCAAGTAAGACTAGGTGGCCTTGCCTTGATAGGCTTTTGATAGGGCTGACAGGAGTATGAGAAGTCAATAGGAATCTCTATGGGGCTACTATGCTGTCGGTATTGTCTGCCTTCACCAGTGTTGGTAAGGGGTTTGTGTGTTTTCCATATGCAGTATATGCATTTATCTTAGTCTATCTCAGCCATAGGAGTTCTGACTTCCCAGCTCAGGCCAAAGTTCTTCCTACTTGGCCTCTAGTTCTCTTCCTCTCCCACGCCAAATCCATTCATTCTTTGTGTGCAAAGAAACAATGGCAGTCTTCAGGGAATTAACTGGACTGAATAGATTTTCATTAACTCTTCTGAACATTTTCATGTGGGCTTAATTTTGCCTGGACTCTTTCAGTGCATGCTAATTTGCTAAATAGTTCATTCTTTAAATCATTCTGGTCTTATTCCCAAGCTGACAAATCTACTTCTACAACAATAGGCTTTATTCATATTTTTATTGTACTATAGTCCCCACTTCCTGCAAGCTGCAAAGTAATTCTATCTACCACATTTCATTCTTTCCTTCTTTTCTTTTCTTTCTCTCTTCATTTCCTTCCTGTCTGTCTGTCTATCTTTCTGTCCATCTATCTATCTATCTATCTATCTATCTATCTATTTATCTACATCTATCTCTTATGTATCTATCATCTATCAATTATCTGTCTATATATAAGCTATCAACTATCTATTTGTCATCTATCAAATATCTATCTATCTATACCTACCTATCTATCATATGACATCTATCAATCTATATTCTCAGATATTGGTACTATAATCTGGCAGTTTGTAGGCATACAATGCATGATTTTATAAAATAAAGACTTATATCATTGCATATACATTTTATTCTAATATTTGTTTTGTTAGCTGATTGTAAGTATCCCTGATCTCAAATTCTTTACACATTTGACAACATGTTTATAGCTTTTTCATTATATACATTTTCTTTTTTTATATATTACATAAATGGAAGCCCCCACTTTCCTGAAAACATTGATGGTAATTACATCTCACCTTTAGCTGTCTCTCACTATGTGCAGTTCCATAACCTTGAGGATTAGAATTTAGCACTCTGAAGTAAGTGCATCCCTTAACATGTTAAAGAAACTCAGAGGCACAAAGATGTGCTGGTGTCACATTAGAGAACAAAAACAAAAGCTTGCTTTTGGGTGAACTTGAACCTAATTGGAATTCTCCACTTCTCTCTCTGGGTCTTCCAACTATGTGCAGTTTGTGGCTGCTAGCCTGTCTGTAGCCTGGATGTTGTGCGTGTCTCATCTATGTGACTGTTGTTTGTCCCTCTGCCCCTAACAGAGGGATTTGCTTTGTGTTTATTGAAGAGCAAAGAAAGCAGAACATGAGAAAGGGATGACAGCTTCTTTACAGAAATCATTAACAGGGTGTTACAAGGGGATAGGTCATCTTACTGGCCCCAGCAGATCCAGAAGCACTCAGTAGTGCAAACACTGTCTGTACGTTGTTGCCAACACTTATGGCAGGTATTTGTTGTGCAAGTTTGCTCCCAATCTGTCGATTGCTTTTAGCAAATACAGTGTGTGAATTAACCTGTCTCTTTATGATGCATCACACCAGCATTATCCCCACAGACTAAAGTGGTTTAGCAGATTCCATGTCAATAATTCCCGTCAGGAACAGCACGTCTCTCGAACTCTTTCCTCTGGTTGCCTTTCCTCTTCAGGCATCTTTTAGTACTTTATTCACTACTTGCATATAACTGTTGAGAAATGGTTTTCCTCAGCTTTCTCAAGTCACAACTGACAAATAAAAACATGATATATCCCTTTATCTTTAACTATGACCATTTTGATTACCAATAGCTGAAAGGTTAAACAGTGCTGCTAGGGTAAGGGTAACATGAGGGCACCTCAGCCCCTCCTTAAGAACAGAGACAGTCTAACAGCTTAAGGGCATGTTCCCCATAAGCCTGGATACCACACCAGGAGGTGTAACATGAATTGTTAGAAGGTCTTATTAATAAAATCAAACCCGCAGCCAGGTATTGGGTTAAAGCTGGAAGATCAGAGAAGCAGAACAAGCCACAGCTTCCTCACCTCACCAGTTCCTCAGCTGATCCTGTTTCCTCAGACTGGAAGCTTCTGAGTCCTCATCCAAATAGATCTCAGCTGAACTGCTGCTCCAAAGCCTGAAAGCTTAACCAGCTCTAGTTCCTGGTCCTCATGCTTTATATAGCTTTCTGCTTTCCAACACCACTTCCTGGGATTAAAGGCTTACTTCCTAGAATTAACGGCATGAGTCACCATGCCTGGCTGTTTCCAGTGTGGCTTTAAACTCACAGAGATCCAGATGGATCTCTGCCTTCAGAATGCTAGGATTAAAGGTGTGAGTGCCACCATTTTCTGGCCACTGTATCTAGTGGCTGTTCTGTTCTCTGACCCCAGATAGTTTATTAGGGTGCACAATATTTTGGGGAATACAATATCACCACATTTCCCCTTTTTTGTCTAAAATTTAAAAAGCTTATAACTAATACAAGAAAAACTATATCCAATAAGTACAATAACTATATACAATATACACAAGCAATCAATACTTAAACAATGTCTAGTCCATTTGCATTTGACAAACTCAGAGAAAATAATTCCATTATCTATCTTGTTTTGGTAAGTCCAAAATGTACCTGATTCACTTTCTATACTAACTTATATTAGTAACAGAACTATCTTATGTCTTTCAAATTTATACACTTATATCTCTTTAGTAAGTTTCTTTTCTAAAAATGTCTAATCCATTAACATTTGTCAGATTCAGACAAAAAAAAACTCCATTATATATATTAACAATGTCCAGTCCAGTAACAGTTGATAAACTCAGACAAAAAATTTTCATTACTTATCCTATGTAAAACAAGTAGTTCCTTTTTAAAAGTAGATTCAATAATCTCCATTTTTATCTTATCATATCCATATTCTCTCTTTTTTCTTTTCATAATAGATTCAATAATCTACCTTTTGTCATTTTTATATCTTCCTCCTTTTCTTTTTAGAGTAGATTCAGTGATCTACCCATTTATCTTATTATTTCTTTATCTTTTTTCTCAGAGTAGATTCAATGATCTACCTCATATCTATAGTCTCTTTTTTCTATTTTTTCTTTTTTTGGAGCTGAGGACTGAACCCAGGGCCTTGTGCTTGCTAGGCAAGCGCTCTACCACTGAACTAAATCCCCAACCCCTTTTTAAAAGTAGATTCAATAATCTCCCTTTTTATCTTATCATATCCATAAGGTGGTCTTAAGGGGCAGTCAATAATAATTGACTAGCTTTGTACCCTAATTAATTCCCATTGGACAACAAGAGAATCATGGTTTTTTTTTAAACTGCAACAATAACCCAAAGTCATTTTTTTTTTATTGGAAATACTGACAATAAGTGGCTGACTGAGTGAAACCTTGGGAAGAGTTTAACTTTTCCTGGAGGCCAAATACGATCACACAATGCAGTCAACTCCCACCCTGGACAAGCTCAGAAGCAGGTGTTCAGAAAACTCAAGCTGACCCATTGCAGCCCTAGCTGCAGGCCAGCAGGCAAGACACCCACAGGCAGGTCTGACTACCACCCCCCCATTGGACCCTGCAATCTACATGCCCCACTCTGTCCCCCCAATCCACCCATCCACCTGAGACCCCAGCAGCTTCCTGAGACACAAATACTGCCAGCTCCATTTGGACCAAGAGTGGCACCCTGAGACACAGATACCATTTGCACAGATTGGAGGGAAAGATGGGTAGACACCAGTGCAAGAATACACTCAACAACATACAGAGCAAAATGGCACCACCAGAACCTAGTGGTTCTACTACAGCAAGACCTGAACATCCCAATGTAGAAGAAGCACAAGAAAATGACCTTAAAAATAACCTTATGAAGATGATAGAGGCCTTTAAAAGGAAATGAAAAATTCCCTTAAGGAAAAGACAAACAATTGGAATAAATCAATAAACCCCTTAAAGAAAGGCAAGAAAACCAAGAAAAAGCAATCAAACAGGTGAAGGAAACAGTTCAAGACTTGAAAATTGAAATAGAGGCACTAAAGAAGACACAAACCGAGGGAATGCTGGAAATGGAAAATCTGAGTAAAGGGACAGGAACTACAGAAAACTCAAGCTTTACATTTACTTGCACCAACCAGAAGAAATTATGATGGAGCCAAAGAGCCTGGGAACTCTGGAAACTATGAGACCTGATTTCAAGTCACTTTTCAGATGGGTTCACCTTGTGGGATTAAATAACCGGCAGTCGTTTGGGGTATGCCTCAATGAAGGCTACCCTATAGGCACCATGTGGCCGCCATTAGCAGTTTATAAGGACCTTGGTAGAGATATATCCTGTGCTCTCAAGGGCTGCCTGTGACACAAGGCAGAGAACATGTCCAGGTCCAAGGTTGAGATTTTGCAACTTTTATAAATTAAGATCTTCAAACTTTACTCTGAAATGACCTTTTAAAAAACCACTTTTAGTGTGGGAACATGTGGTTTCTTAAAGTTGAGGATCTACTATAACACCCCCCCCCAAAATAAACCTAAAATTAAATGAATTTTAGTCGTCTTATAGGACATGTAATTGTGACTGTTTAAGTATGTATGGGATAGTGTCTACATGTAGAAGAGGTTTTGTTTAGTGCATCTTCTGTGCTTAGCAAAAAGATCCCAGAAAGCACCTCTTGTCCACACAGATACCCCACTGAGGAAGACTGGTCTACACACAGAATGCCATCTCTTTCCTGGCAGAGACTGACATGCCACGATGTCACACTCGGTGGACATTTCCACCTATGAAGCTGATAATTACTGTTTTCCAGATTGCCTGCATACATCTCAAACTCCAAAGAGTACAATTGTCATGATTTGCAGCTGTTCCCTTCCAGCGTGTGTTCTGTCCGGATCCTGATGGGAGGCAGATGGCGGAGTCAAGTAATTCGAGGCAAGCCTATTGATAAAGCCTATTTAGTAGAGTATGGAGCAAGTAAAAGGGAAGACTGGAGCGGCTTGGAAATTGTTATAGGATGGAGAATCTGTTAATAGTCGAGTCCTACAAGAAGTACATGGTTTACAAATTCAAAACAAGGGGCGGGAGCAGTGGCTCAGTGGTTGGCTCAGTGGTTAAGAGTGTGTATTGCTGTTGCAGAGGGCCCCATTCAGTTCCCAGAATTTGCTTTGAATCTCTCTCTCTCTCTCTCTCTCTCTCTCTCTCTCTCTCTCTCTCTCTCTCACACACACACACACACACACACACACACACACACACACACACACACCTACCTGTAACTCCAGCTTCAGGAGATACCTATATACAAACACATAGAGATACACATAATTTATTTGTGTGTGTGTGTGTGTGTGTGTGTGTGTGTGTGTGTGTGTTATTTATTTTATATCCTGGCTTCAGTTTCCCCTCCCTCCTCTCCTCCCAGCCAATCCCTCCACACCCCTCTGTTTCTAATCCCCAATCCACTCCTCCTCTTCTGTTTACAAAAGAGCAGATCTCCCATAAGTATCAACAAAACACGGCGTATCAAGTTGCAGTAAGACTAGCCACCTCCCCTCTTATTAAGGCTGGACAAGGTGACCCAGCAGGATGAAAGGGTCCCAAAAGCCAGCAAAAGAGTCAGAGATGCCCCCCCCCCATTTCCACTGTTAGGATTCTCACAAGAGAACCAAGCTACACAATTGTAATATATATTCAGAGTGCCTAGGTCAGTCCCATGCAGGCTCACTGGTTGCTGGTTCAGACTCTGTGAGCCCCTATGAGCCCAGGTTAGTTGATTCTGTGGATTTTCTTATTGTGTCCTTGACCCCTCTGGCTCCTACAATCCTTTCTCCTCCTCTTTTGCAAGATTCCCCAAACTCCGCCTAAGGTTTGGCTGTGGATCTGCATCGGTTTCCATCAGTTGCTGGTTGAAGCCTCTCTGATGACAATTGGGCTAGGTACCAATCTGGTCACGGGAGATGGCCAGTTCAGGCTACGGATATACATAATTTTTTAAAAGTTAAGTTATTTAAATTATTTTAAATAATAAATAATATTTTAATTGGTTTTATAGTATTTGTAATAAAATAATTTTATTGTAATGACCAGACAAAACCATCACACAGCTGCTTCAAGGAAGTCACTCAAATACTGGCCAAGCTCTGTGCATCTCACCTGTCTTTCTGAAGCAGGAAGCTTCACTTCGAGGTAACACTTTCACCATCAATTATATCTTCATCCAGTCATCCACAGCAAAACATAAAAAGCTATGGCAGAACTGAAACTAGAAAGCAATTAGCTTCCTACTTTTATTCATGACCATTTTCCGTGTTGAGGAGGACACCCATGGACAGTGCCAGCACCCATGACCGATATCTGATCACTTGGTCTATGTGCAAGGGACTGACAGGCAGAAAGACCCTACCTAGCTTGTTCCTTGCCGCTGACATGGCCTCTTTGATCCCCAATCCAGTTCATCTGTGTCCTCATTCATCTGTCTTGACGTGGTCCTGCCCTTCACCTGCACGGCTTCCCCATCTACACTCCAAAAATCCTCAAAGGGGGTTTGCCACCAAATGCTCTCAGAGATTCTCTGTGGATCTCTGTCAGCCTTCTGCCTCTGCTGCCAGCAGGGCCTCTTTGAACTCTTTACAGTCTGCTGAGGCCTCTTTAACACTTCCAAGCCATTCTCTAAGCACATGTGCCCATATATTGTGTGCCCATATATACATTGATTGTGTGATGTGTAACGCACAATCGAAGAGTTAATATTATTGACTAAGGTTGGAGCAAAAGGACCTGTGTTTGCCAGTGGCCTGCTACCAAGGGAAATTGGGCCTACTTGAAAAAGCCAGTCATCGAGGTATAGGTCCCATGAATTTGTCATTCAGTAAATCCTGGTGCAGTGGAGAGACACAGACATGTCCAACTGTCTGTCAGTGTGCACATAGCATGCCCCCCCCCACATACACACATGTCCTGTAATGTGCAGCGGAATGAGTGTCTGGGAAAGTGTCCTGCAGTGCTAGAACTGTGGGACACTGCCTCTCAGTCTTTGCCTCCTGAGGAAGCCATGGTCCCAAGATCCTTTCTGCCTGACATTGTGCTGACCTGTGGAAAGTGGAGAGACAGGGAAGCTGCACTTCTTACCGCTCTCCCACATCTCCATTCAGCTTGCAGGCTGTTTCAATGTTGAGAAGTTTCCAAGAAAAGATTCCGTCTGTGGAGAGGAACTTCCTATTCTGCCACCAGCAAAGGTAACAAAGCCACACCCACAGGGACAGTCCGAAAAGCCAGGGTCTGGAAAATGACACAAGATAAACCTCTATTCTCTGCCTCAAAACCTCTTGAAAATGAGTTATAAGGCAATTGTAGAAATTTGAACACCTGTGAGCTATCTCACAATATTAGGGAAATGCTATTTATTTGGAATGATAGTAACATTGTAGCTACATGCATAATTCAAGATGAAATGATATTTTGAGTGGAATTTGTTTTGAAATAACTTAGAATATAAAGACTTACTATGTGTTCCTGAAAGTTCATCACATGCTTGTTCACCTAGGAAACTGACAGAAGGCAGAAGACTTTTTCTTTTTCTTTTCTTTTTTTTTTTTTTTAAGATTTTTAAAACATTATGTACATAGCCAGGCATGGTGGTACATTCTTTTAATTCCAACATTCGGAAGGCAAAGGTAGACAGATCTCTGTGAGTTCAAGGCCAGCCTTGTCTACAGAGAGTTTCAGGACAGGCTCCAAAGTGACACAGAGAAATCTTGTCTCAAAAAAAACCATGTGTACATATGTACGTATCTGTGTGGGTGTACCTACATGTGAGTGCAGTTACCAACGAAGTCAGAAGAGGGCACCAGATCTACTGGAGCTGGAGCTTCAAATAGTCCAGAGGTACCTTAGGTGCTGGGTACCAAACTTGGGTCAGCAAGAACAGCTAGTACTCTCAACCACTGAGATATCTCTCTGGTCCTGGTTGCAATTTTTCATAATAAACAAGGCAGATGAAGAGTAAAATAATTTGACACCTTACCCGTTTAAGCCTTGTGTAATGAGTGTGTTGTGAGAAACCGGAATCAATGGGTCAGTCTTGGGCACACTTGGTAGCCCTTTCGCATTCCTGTATTCACTCTGAAGTTTTATATTTCTATAGTAGTGCAACAGTGCCCCATGGTAGACACCATAGGGCAGTGCAGCCTGTAGTCACATGGCTGAGCTGGTAGCCATCCTGTATCCTAAGGGCCCAGGAATAGTTTATAACAGCAAACTAGAGCATCTCATGTAAAGGACCCAGTGGACTTCACTCAGATGAGCGACACTTTTCCAGTACTGTGTCCTGAGTTTTTAAAGGCTGTATACTCATTACCTAACTCTCATCCCGAACAATATTAGTTTGTTCATTGAACTTGTCACACAGCACAGTGTGTTTGAGTCACAGATGGAGATCCTTTCCTTTCCTTTTCCTATGGTTTCAGAGCTAGCTCAGAACCCTGAGTGATGGCAGAGTCCAAGACTCCACGTCGTTCCTTCAATCTGGTTAGTACAACAGCCCCTTTCGATCCTGCCACTGATGCCAGATTTCCTCATTTTTAAACTAAAAGTAAACATCTGGAGAGATCAAGTGAGCAGGCTCTTTCTTTTCTTTTTTTTCTTTGGAATTTGGCAAGTGAAATACCAGGAAAGCCAAAGGAGTCTGCCAGGAAAGGCAGTTGCCTGCATGCTAAATGCTCAGCTGGAGCATTTGAAATGTTGCTCAAGGTGCAGGGTGGATCGAGCAGTCGCTGGCACCCTTGCCTTGGTTTTTACACTGCTGTCCATACTGGATTTTACAGGAAGGTGTTTGAGCAGTAAAGAGCATGAGTGTTACTGGTGCTTTGGTGCAAAGGGACTCCCGGAGTGGCTTCAGGAGACTGGACAAGAGTCCATTTTAATGTCTGCTTGGGTTAGACAGGGACGTGGAAGAATAAAGAAGGAGTCCGTGGAGAAAACAGTCAGGCCCCCAAATTGAGTGGGACAAGGGTGCTGACACAAAGTGATTCAAGAAGTGCTAAGCCCTCTGCAGGCACGCGGGGCGATGCCTGAGAGCAGATCTGGAAAAGCAATGTGGTAAATGGGGAGTGTCATCCTCCTGGTCTGCCTGGTGACTTCAGCTGATGTACTGGTTAATTAAAGAATGCATGCCTCTGTCACAGCCTCCAGCCAACCTCTGCATGTGTTCACTTCCCCACAACTCCTAGACCTTTTGAGAAAACTTGGATAGACAAGTGGGCATTCCCTCATTCCTTAACTCACACGGTGAATCCACTCAGGGCAACATTATCCTGCGAAGATTCAGTTATGTAGAGTTGTAAGTATTTGTCTGGTGTGTGTGTGTGTGTGTGTGTGTGTGTGTGTGTGTGTGTGTATGTGTGTGTATGTGTGTGTGTGTGTGGTATGTGTGTGTACGTGTGTGTATGTGTGTGTGATATGTGTGTGTATTTGTGTATTTGTGTGTGTGTATGTGTGTGGTATGTGTGTATGTGAACATGCATGCATGTGTGTTTAGCATTTTACAGGTATCATCCATCTCCATCAGTCCTACTGAAAGATTACTTGTTATTCCTGATTCCCTAGACTTGCTTGCCTAGCCATCCACCTATTGGAGTGCGTTCACCCCTCAGCAGCTCCTCCCTCTGCACCCCTTCTTCCCCTGGCATTGGAAACATTTCCAGCTCTATTTGCCTCATCAGGCAGCAAAGACTCCTTAAAGGGTTTGGGGTTCTTTTTTAGAAGGATCAGTAGGTTGTTTTTATAGCACTGTGTATTTACACTCATACAAATAATCTCTTTTTAAATGTTTCAAATACAGGCATGGTGCACACAGACAGTCAAACTGTCCCTTTGGATGGCTAGAGGAGGAGGAGTGTGTGTGTGTGTGTGTGTGTGTGTGTGTGTGTGTGTGTGTGTGTGTGTGTGTAGTGCACTTCTCCCCTGGGCAGGAAATGATCTGCTGATTTGAACCCCAAGGACCCAAAGGTGATCAGGAGCTTTATGTGGGGAAGAAGACACAAGAAGGAAGCTGCTCTATCATTAACATTCTAGGCTTTTCCCGCAAACTCTTTCCTAATGAGCGGCAGTGGCTGCGCCATTGGTGGCAATTAGTTGGACAATGTTGACTAAGATCTAGACAAATTCTTCCCTAGATCAGAGAAAATGCAGAGCAGTAAGTCATCCCTCAGAGAAGGGCAAGTGTTTCATGAAGGCTAGGGTGAGCTACAAGATGCTGGGTTCACCTTTCAGGGTGAGAGTGTCCCCCAATGCAGCCTGGAGAAACTTCTTTTGGGGGCTGATTGAGAGACACAATGTTTCTGGCATGAGACATCAAAACCAGCATCACACACCAGTAAGGAAAGAGTCAAACTGAACAGACACAGAGTTCAAGGGGAGAATGCATTCTGCAGGAGCTGCCATGGGTGCTTTGGCAGCATGGCCAAAACACATTATTGTAACATTCTTCACATGTACATAGACAGGGCAGGTTTACATGTAACTAACGAGGGGAAATACTGGATGTTTAAATGATAACAATGAGTGTAATCATATTTTATCACTTCAAACAGGCAATATAATGTAATAGCTGCATAATTCAAGTCAGCACCTTGCCTTTGGGATTTCATAATGTGTATTTTTAAGGCAACCAATATACTATTTCCTCTAGGAAGTAGAGAGCTGTAAATGCAGTGTCTCTATCACCATTAAAATTATTCTAGATCGTTCTTTTCGCCTCTGTCCAGGTGAGTGGGAAAGTACAAACGGTTCACTTCCTGAATACTCCAAAGAACTCCTTCAGTCATTTTCCCAAGAGGTGAGAGGATAAAAGACATGCATGCTGAACGCTCATATAAATTCATTCAACTCACAGAACAAACTTTGTGAGCCAATTATTTTGTGTTAGAATTAAGTTTGGCTATGACAAAACTTCTTCATGCCTCCAGCATGTAATGGGTACATTAGGGAGGGGCTGTTGCTCAGTGACAGGTCACTTGCCTGTTGTGCTTGAGGTCACAACAGCAAAGAAAAGCATGATTGTTTCCTAACTCAGCGCTGTAGAAAGGTTTTTGAAGGTACTGGGATCCCTTTGAGATGTCTGTTCTTCCTGACCTTGCCTCTAATCTCAAACTAAACTCACATCATTCCAAGACAGGTGTTCTGTGTGATTTGATGATGGTGGACATTCATCATGATGCCACCCTCTTTAAGGATGCATATCTAACTATGATGGTGATGATGATGATGGTGATGATGGTGATGATGATGTGTGTGTGTGTGTGTGAGAAAGAGAGAGAGAGGGTGTGGAAGGTAGAGCACACGAGCACACATATGGCTTGGTTTTCTCTTTCCACTTTACATGGGTTCCAGGGATTAAACCCAGGTCGCCAGGTTTGCATGACAAATGTCTTTGCCCACTGAGTCACCTCAGTGGCCCTTCATTTATCTATGTTGTCTCTTGGACTCAATATAGTCTTTGGGCCACAGGAGAGGACAGAGGATGGTTTGGGGTAGATTACTAGGGTGCCTTCCTCATTAAGATTTTTAACAGTTATTTTTGTGAAGTCGCTTTTCCAAGTGAAGTGAAGTCTAGGGCATAGGATGTGGAGACATTTGGGCCAACACCATTCATGTGGCTGTGCATGGAAGAGCAATTACATTTGAAACCTCTCACATATGCAGAAAGCTTCCAGCTGAATTACTCTCAGTTAAAATCCTTTGTAGTGGGATACATATTGTTCTTCAGCTCTTACGTCCTATGATAAGTAAGCTATTATGCAGCTCTGTCTTCCAAGATATGTATCTATGGAGTAAATACCGAAAAGTAAGCTGGAAATGTCAAGATAATTCAGTGTTTAGTTAAATCCCCCTTTATACTGGGAGTTCAGCACAGGATGCAATTGTATGTGTTGCCCCTCCCTCTGGTGGGCATGCCCTCTGATTCATTGGACCTTCATCTGCCATGTCTAATATTCTTAGCACAATGCACAGGAAACAATCAAATATAGTTACTAGTATAAAAGAGAAAGAATAGCCTTGTATCTACTAAACAGAAAACAGTTATCTGCTATCAGAAATGTGGACAGATGGAAGAAGAACAGGGTTTTCTGAGGCAGAATAGCACAGTTTTCCTCATAGAATCTTGACTAGGAGGCTGGAGCAGAAGCACTTGTTGCTCTTGCACTGGACCTGATGAGTTCAGTTCCCGGCACCCACATTTGTCTTCTCCAGTTTTGGGGTCTAGTGCTCTCTTCTGGCCTCTGAAGGCACTGAACTCACATGCACAGATTCCCCCACCTGCACAGAGATTCAAAAATAAAAAGTAACTATTTTGAAAGAAGTTTAATTATGATAAGACAGAATTCAGAAGTAAGAGCAATCAAAAACAAACTTCCAAGATTACAGATAGAGAGAAGACTAATGAAACAGATGCAAAATATTGACAACACTTTATTTTCTATCTTTGTGTTTTTAATTTGTGATCCTCCTGCCTCCGCCTCCCACATGCCAGGATTACACATGTTGGCCTCACACCTGACTGACAGTGTGTGCTTCCTCCAGACTGGCCCTGAGCATCGGTGTTACTGTGTTGTTAATTGTGCTGTATGAGTCAAAACAAAGGCAAACCATGTTTCTAAACTTTTATTTGTAAGTTTGGAATAGATTTCTTAGATCTTTAATATTTTAAAATGACACATGAAGTGTGTAAAGCATAATCATAAAGGCATTATGCATAAGGTAAAATCTAAACCTAACTCAAAAAATGATGATTTTTTTAACTAAGATTGAAAATTAGTAATTTAATGCCTGCACATATGCATTTAGCTTCACTGTTACAGCAAATTATGAGGCAAGAGAATTCTTAGCAAGCAGGCTGCAGCTAGTGAGTTGGTGAGCATGTCACTGTGGGGAGGAATGCCTGCTGAGGTCATTACAAGGAAGATCTCTGTCAAGTCTAAGATGGTACAGTTTTCCATAAGTACAGGAGACTAGAGCAGGATCCGGCTAGAATTAAAAACAATCTGTGAGACAGATAAGGTGTAAACCGGACTCAGAGCTCTAATCCTAGCACTAGCGAAGTAGAGAGAGCTACATAGTGAGGCCAGCCTGGGCTACACGGGACCCCATTTAAAAACACACAAAGCACGCTTGGTATAAATATCTTTGTATCTCACTGTAACTCAGGGCAGCCTCAGACTTGTGGAAAACATCCTGCCTCGGTCTCACACATGTTGGGATTACAAGTATGCACCACACAAAAGATAATGAAGAGGAATCTTTAAGAATGAGCGTCCTGTTTGTACACACAGTTCAGCATAGTATAGGCAATGGCTTCAAAACCAGCCAGACTCTCCCAGCAACTGCTCTGCTGTTTGTGGACGGTCACAGGTCTATTTCAGAGATGTCTTATGTGATTACCATCAACACGCAGCAAGATACATTTCTCAGACATAGCAGGAACGTTTTCTGAGCAAAGTGACTTTGTCTTTGAAGGTCACAGAAGCAGTGGTCACACCTTCCCACTGCTTCTCAGCAGCCCCTCCCGCCTTTCCTTGGAAATGGAAGTGGCTTCAGTGACCTCTGGAAAGCTTGGCTCTTTAGAGGCCTTCAATGGTCAAGTGAAACACAGCTTTGGAAGACAAGTGAGATGGAGACGCGGGGTCTACACGTCCAGGTAACCTTCCAGAATGAAACCCGCTTCCCTTCTACAGCCCCCGCAGAAGGAGATTCCGAGCAAAGAGGCTGCACACAAAGTTTTCCAGAGAAAATTGAGAACCCAGACTCACTTCCTTCTGGTCTGTTGGTCAGCGAGCGATTTTCCAGACGGGGTCGAGGTTGTGCTTTGAGACAGCCTGCAGCCAGGTTTGGAGAGGCTCCGGGCCATGAAAGAAGAGCGATCCCAGCCAAATGTACTCTCAGGGCTGAAGGGTATGCTGTTCTCTTCATGGGATGAAACGCTTATAAATCTCAGTAACATAAGCAGTTCTAAAATAAATCTAAATTGGAGCACGGAACAATTGTGGGGCTGCTTTGCACATCATTCTAAAGATTTCCGGAGAATTAGACTGCCTTGCTAGCCCTCCTCATATCTCACACCATCAACAAGTCTTTAACTTGTTTTCAGCAAAAGACTGTGTGGCCACAAAGCCACCTGAGCGGCCCACTGGGGCACCCCGAGAAATCGTGTGTTCATGGGTCCACTGACAAGCGTGTGTCTGTGTGGAGGAGGGACGAGCATCCCCCTGTCAAGTCCTTGTGTCTCTGTGATTTTTCAGGCCTGAGGATGGAATGTGATTTATATGTCTTATAAATTTCATTGCCTCAGACGTTCGGTTTTGTCTAATCACAGCTATGGAAGGAGCTCAGAAGTTCCGTCTCAGTTTTTCTTTTAACCAAACAAAGAGTGCATAAATAAAATCCCGGCTCAACCTTTCAAATGTGTGCTGTCCCAGAAGAACAAAATGGGCTGGCTTGAAATGAAAGAGAAATGCAATGTTGTTTTGATATGTTGCAAGACGGATAATGAAAAGATTGTGTAAAATAGTGCGTATGGTGTGGTTGTGAAGGCAAAAGCAGGATTTCCAGGGCCTGCAATTTCCCATGGGCTCTGTATTGAGCTCAGGGAAAGCTTTTGTAGATGTCTTGTAATTTTTAACTGGGAAAGAAAAAGCGAAGTGAGAAAAAAATGTGTTTCCTGGGGCTCCAATTAGCAGGTGTGTAGCTGTCTTACAGGCACCACAGCGGGATTGCTGTGATGGGTGTGGGAGCTGGGAAAGCTCTGCTTGCTCCTGCTGTAACCATTACCCCACCCTCCGCCACCAGTCCCACTGCCGCAGGAAATGAAGAGAGCAGCCGAAAATGAGCGATGGGATTAGGTATCTGTGATTGGTTTTCCTGACAGGACTTTCCTGGCAACATAGAGCCGAGTTGAAAAGTCAGAAATCATTGGAATTTCCTTCCTGGGACACCATAGTCTGGATGATTGGTGAGCGCTTTGTCTGTCCTCCAACTGTGGCTGTGGAAGGTGTACACAGGAGGTAGTAACCCCTCAGTGGCCGTGGGGATTGTGTTGTCCTTGGTCCTTTGGTGAATGTTCTGAAATTAGAAAGGCCTCCCACTTTGGAAAGACAATATGCTAATTTGCAGTATTGAATAATGAGCTACTGGGGGAACCCAGGGCTTCACATACACTAAGAAAGCACTGTGCCCTTGGGGACAGTTTCAGCCCTCTGACTTCTGTTTTCTGTGCTGCTTGAGCAAAGGCTTTGGCCATACCAGCCAAACTCTCTGCATTGAGCCTCATCCTCAGCCCCTAAAGTGAATATGAGCACAATTTTTTACTATCTCCAAATTTATTCCAAATTAGCAACTTATGCTTTCTGTATGATGCTGGTGCAGTTTATTGATGCTTTTTAAAGTGTGTTGAACAAAAAAGGATCCTAAAAGGCAATTCCAAAGCAGGTTTTAGTGTGCAAATATGCACGTGTCCTTTGAACTAAAGTTAGTCATAATTGTTGTATAACAATATCTATGTGTACTGTGAAGCAATAAAGACCCAGATATGCAAAAAATCTGACCCAGAATGCACTAGTGCTTCCATCTACCATCTGTATCTACTCCTTACAATCTATCCCTTTACTTCCTCAGTCTTCGCCTCATAAATGCGTACAATGGATGGAGTCTATCCATTGACCTCCAGTTTCCTTCTCTCTCCAGATTGTTGTATTATCTTAACATACAAGACTAACTTGAATGCATAATGACTTTTGAAGTTGATCGAAGGACTGCCGTGGTGCCACCACAGGTTGTGATTAATACAATTATTTGGCATTCCAGGGGACACTTGGTGATGCGGATAGGTTCCTGCAGGTCAGAAGGAGGAGCTGCATGGACAGCCTATATGACCAGGAGGTGACATAGAGCAGCTGGGTGCCACAGTTCAGAGTCCCCCAGTCCCTGCCCCACCATCTTCCAGCTGCAAGACACTCCCTGTGGTGCTGGCTGAAGTTTTCCAAACGCTGGCTTCCAGAAAGGAGACGGATGGCCAGGAGGGTTGGAGGAAGTCACACTCTGTCTCATCGTTCACCAGGATTCAAGGAGCATCCACTGTTGAGTTCAGTCAGCTCCTAAACACACTAAGGGAACACAGAGGACACAAGACATATGGAGTGTCCTCTGGTAATTCCCAGAGGTGGAGGTCCAGGGGGTGTCATGCTTGGCTAGGTCTAGTGTGAGATCTGGTGGTGACTGGCTAATGCAGTGTTTCAGAAGATGTGAACCACTGGTGTGGAGATTTTTTTAAAAAGCTGGGATTGGGGGTGAAAACTCAAATTTTAATTCCTGGGGAGACTGAGTATCCAACCCAATGTCCATGAAAATCATATGGGCAGCATTGAATCATAAGTGTAGACTCTGGGGCTGGGGAGACAGTTTAGTCAGTAAAGCACTCACCTCACAAGTGGGAGGACCTGTGCTCAGATTCACAGAAGTCACAGAAAAAGCCAGACATGGCTGGAGCCCCACAATGGCAAGATGCAGGGTGGAGACAGGTGGATCCCTGGAATTTTGTGGATCAACCCCAGGCCAGGAAGAGACCCCGTCTCAAACAAAAGGCAGACAATACCTAAGGGTCAACACCAAAGGCTGTCCTGTGACCCCACAGACACACTGTGCAGACAGTTGTGTATCCAGCCCATACATGCACCTAGGTACACATGTACTCATATAAACACGAACCCAAACCCAGACCCCACCCCACACCATACACTGCATATTCCCCACACCAGAGACATGAAGTCAGTCATCAGAGGAGGAGCACTGTAAAGAGAGTCCATCAAAGGAGGAGCACTGTAAGGAGAGTTCACCAAAGGAGGAGCACTGTAAGGAGAGTCCATCAAAGGAGGAGCACTGTAAGGAAAGTCCACTGAAGGAGGCATTGGTCCTTATAAAGACTAGCAATAGAAAGGGTACTCAGCCCTATTTCCCTTAATTAAACTTCATTTTTGTCCATTAATAGTGAAGGACATTCAAATACTGGGGTAAGAAAGCTATGGGGCAGGTTCCTTGGAGCTCAAAGCTGTTGTCTTATGGGATAGGAGCTGGCCAGGACATTTTGTGTTTCACTGACCTAGGACCAAGACAGCTCAAGAGCCAGCATCTAAGATCACTAAATAAACTGCATCTTAGACATCAGCCTGCCTGTTATATCCCTCAGCCAGCAGCATGACAGACAGGCATCACTGTATTTTGTTTCCAGCTGGAAGATGTTTCCAAATACAGAAAAAAGTCCAGATAATCCCCAAAGAACTGCTGAGACTGTGTGTGGGCTGTAGGGAGCACGACCAAACCATCCTCAGGGGCCCTGAGACAAATGTCTGTCTTCTCTTAAAACCCCCGGCGTTCATCAGAGCTCACAGCTCTGCACTGGACCAAGTCCTGGAGAACACATGAGGAACCCACTGCTGGGAGGCAATCAGGATGCTTCCTCAAGTCCATGTGACCCACACTCCCCACATTCGTCCAAGCTGGAAGATTTTCCTAGGTGCAGACGGACACCTTTTCCTGTTAGTTAAGACATCGTTCTGGTTTGTCTGAGTGGTGTGTGACTCGGTGGGCATCATCCCTGACACAGTTCCTGTCTCCCCAGACAACCTTCATTTCACCCTGTCTATCTGGAAGCCCCATGCTTTGTTCCTCCATGTGATTTATTTGTCCCCTTGTGTAGGGTTAGTCTTGATGGTCAACTTGATTGACAGCTGTGCTGTTTGCCCACCTCTGCTTCTTGCTGGCGAGCATCAGTCCCATCGTAGCCCCTGTCAAGCCTCCTGACACTGGAACCCAGCTTTCCTGACCTTCTAACTTGGACTGATGGTGAACGGATCTCTAAGATGCCACCAGGCCCTTGAAAACAGACTGGGGCTGCTGGGGCCTCCCCTCTAGTGAAGAGGGCAGCTTCTGGGCTCTCCGACTCCCCAGTGTATAGACAGCCACTGGACCACCCAAGCCAATGTTGTCACTCTTCTTTGTACTACAGCCTCACTCCATTTGTCCTGTTCCTGGAGAACCGGGACTGACACACTCTGTGTGTCTGAGCAGATGTACCTTCCTGCCCTGAACTGAAACCTTGTCTGACAACAGCAGGAATATTCTGGCTGTGTCTCACCTCCAAGGCAAATGAGTCTATAGGAATCTGTGATCATCTGGGCTTAGGGTCTATCTTGGGGTGACCTTGGCCTCTAGACAAACATACTTTCTTCTTTGAATGTTGAGCTATGAAATTCTCAGTAGAATGATGGAAAGATTAAATAGAGCTGAGAATATATAATGAGCTTTTATGACCAGGTTTTGTTTAGACTGCTCCTGTATGAATTAGCTTACTGCTTCATGGAAATGCGGGTACCATATGGGAACACCGGCCTGTGGTGTAGAAATCTTTGCTTTGTGGTAATGTCCCTCTGGTCCTGCACCTCTGAGAAAGGGAAGGGCAGAGAGTTGCTCATCTCATAACTCTATGCACAGGACAAGGTGTGCTTGAGCTGTGAGAGACAGAGAAACAGACAGGTTACAATCACCCGGCTGGGGGGAAAAAATGGAATAATGTAATGCTTGCAAAATAGAAGTCAAGCCCAAGGCAGTCTTTGATGTTCTAATGAATCAACACCAAGATGCCATTGATATGTTAATTAACAAGCCATAAGCTGTGAGCCCCAATAGCATGAAGCTAAGTCCCGATGGAAAAATACAAAACTTGGAACTTTTGAGATGGCCTCCAGGATGGAACTGCTGTGTTCCTGAGGCATGTTTTCTCAAGCCTCTGTGCTGATACCCATTGGCAAGGGGACTTTGAGACTTATCACTGTGTGACTCTGACTTCAGCGGTCATCAAGTTTCTGGCATGGTTGCCGAGTTCACACAAGCCCGTCTGTCAGCACTAGCCAATGGCCGATGCTCTCAAGGACATTCTGGGACCTCCAACAGTGCCGCTCTCCTGACCTACACAGCTGAAGAACTTCATAGCAGATGTGGGTTGAGCTTGAACACTCCAGAAGCATCCTTACCTGAGAAGATTCCCTGCAACATTATCTACCCCACCAAATGTTCCTTTCCAGGGGGGTGTCTGTTTACATAAGATTACCTCAACCTTTATAACAGCATGGTAGTATAAGGAATGTTTGTGTGAATAAACCAAGCTTATTCAAAAGGCAAATCTCACGTGGACATCCTAATTGTGAGTACCTCACAACCCACCATAACTGAAATGGAGGACCAAATACTCCAAAGCCACGTAACTCCTACAAACTACAATCCTAACGTAAGAAATTGAGTTCTATGGCCTACAGGGATCAATTCTGTTGAGATTAAATGATAGTCGTGTTTAAGTAAAATTTAAAAACAAATGAATCATGAAAATCATTAATAAAAAGAGAGTCAGGCCTTTGCATCCAGTCAAATCCCTTTATGTCTGTCTTCATTCACTTCTGCTGCAATGTAGGGCTGCCTGGTGTGGGAGTTGCAAGCTCTTCTCCTAGACAACACCGGCCTACAGAAGCCATCCCATCATCTGGAAGCCACTGGCTTCAATTGATAGTGACCATTCCAATCAGCTTCAATCATCCCCATCATATTTTTCAATTCTAAAGATCTTCTAGAATATTCTTCAGCTATGACGTATTAGATCCGTAAGTCTGCACACAGGACAAGGAAGAAGTCAGCCCTTGGCAGCTGCACACACTGTGCTGGGCATTAATAACCACATAAAGACTATTTTGTTTCTGTGAGAAGCAGACCTCTGGTCAGAGTAAGACAAACACACAGATAAAGAAGAACAACCACAGTGGGAGTGTGCCAGGAACCCCATCCGGTGGCTGTCCCGTTGTCTTCCACAGTCGGTTGTAAAGGAAGACAGGTAGCTGATCCCCTAGCGCCTCCACCACAGGCTTTCTCTGGAGAGGGTTTCCATTGCAATTTGAGTCTTTTCTCCACATTCAAATACTGAGACTAAATTCCTGCTTAAGAGGACACACCAAAGAGGCCTCATGATGCAGAGGGAAAAGACCATTATGTCACCCAGCTTGCTGCCCAGCCAGGAACCGATCTTGCCTTCATTTCTCTTCCAAGACTTGGTTTAGCCCACTTTAAAGCCCCAGAGATGGCCAGCCAGCCTCCCTCTGAGAGTGTTTGTTCCACATTTAATAGTTTTCACAATTAGAGGATTTTCCTGAGAGTCTTTCCAATGTTCCTCTGCTAAGCTTCCTTCTGGCCATTTAGTCGTAGCTCGAAGCTCTAAGAACCGTTCAGTGACATTGGGTGAAGGAATTCTGTGACTGTGTGTGATGCCTGTCACTGTGAAGGTTGAGGGGACCAGATCGCTCAGCTGTCATCCCCCATCACCCACCACCCACCATAAGCAAGGGAAAGCACTCCCTTTTCTGCTGTTACTCATCTTTACTCATCTCCTTTACCACAGACAGCGTGGAGAGCTGGGAACTTGAGTTCACAGAAACTTCTTGAAACCTTCCCTGGCATTCCTTTATAGTTCGAACAAACGAAAAGGACATGATTGAAACAAAAAGTAGTTCTGGAGACTTATGAGAAATACAAACGTTAAAAAAAATGTGATGTGTTGAGAGTAGACTATGCCTCACTCCAAGTGTATAAAACAGCAATTTCTTAAGTCTGTGCCTTTCCCTAGGAGGCTCCATTTTACACATAGCTTTCAACTCTGTTTTGAAGAAGGATGAATGTACCCCTAGGTGGACCCAGAAACTGCACATCTCTCAGGTACCACCCACCAAGCACAGACAGATAAGCGACTTATTCCTGGGAAGAGAGAGGAAGCTACCCTGTAAGTTTTTGTGAGGATGCATGGACATATTAAAATCATATCAGGGAAACAGACCCAAGAACTTATCAGACATGCCAGACTGAAGCCGACATCGGAATTCCCTTGCCTGGCCTCATAAAGCCATAGATGCCTCGCACTGTGACATCTCGGCCCACATGAACCTATAATCTGACACCTGGTGTGTACACTGAGGACAGAGAGCCCCTGACTCAGCTCTGCCGTCCACTGTTGATACCCAGCCACCTGTCTGCTCATCGGGACCTGCGCCTGACCCTGGTGTGGCCTTTCATCTCGGGCTTAGCTGAACTCGGCAGCTTCCTTCTCAACTTGTCTCCCACAGCTTCAGAACCAGCGTGACTCCAGCAGGGCTTCCTCCAGGCACTGGTCTGGTTGTTGTCTAACTAATACAGAATCTCTCAGCCCACTCTTGAACTCTGCTGCAGACTAACTTGTCTCGTCCTGTAACCCATGCATGTGTATTAGATATACAGATATATTTACTATGTGCCGTGAGATATGCAAGTCAATATTAGTAACTAGATTGGAAAGAAGAAGTTAACTATCCTTGGAGGGACATCAAGGTAGAAGAGCTTCATGACAAATGGCTTTTATTGAGATATCTAAACCCTGTGAATTTATTGCTTTGTACAAATATATATATATATATATATATATATATATATATATAGAGAGAGAGAGAGAGAGAGAGAGAGAGAGAGAGAGAGAGAGAGAGAGAGAATATATATGTATAGAAATCAGGTATTTGCTGATAATAAATCATTCACAATATTCTTTGAACAATTGCTAGGTATGTAATTTTTAAAGGTGAAAGCAAATTGATAATTAATGAGATGCATATACTTGCTCGGTTTTACATACAGAATTTACAGGGTTAAACCTTGGGCTGGGGAGATAGCTCAGCAGTAAAAGTATTTGCCAAGCCTGGTGGCTTTAATGTGATCCTTGGAACCTACATAAGAAAGCTAGAAGAGGTGGTATCCATCTTTAGTCCCAGCACCTCTAAGGTATGATGGCAGCTGTAGACAGAAGGATTGTCCCCAAAGCCCACAGGCCAGTTACCAAGTCTGCAGCTCACTAGAAATAAGAGAGACAGCCTCACCAAGGAGAAGGGAGAGAAGAGATTCATTTTGGAAGTTGCCTCTCATCTCCACATGAATGCTACACACATGCCCTTGTGCATGACACACATAACAGTATTTTTTAAAGAATTAAATCTTGACTACTTGATACTATTTGGATGTGAATCACATTAAACACCTGAAAGATTTTAGAGTTGATATTTTGCTTTTGCAGTTGTCAGTGTTGAAACACTGCTTCACATAAGCAAATACAAAGTAGAAAATGTTGGAAGCCTATCATTTCAGACGTTGGAAAATCTGTCCTATGCCCAAGCCAGAGGTCATTAGCTTTACGAAACTCAAGTCAGTAGCTAAAACAGCAACCTTTAAAACCAAATGTCCTAATACAATGCAATTCAAATATGTTTTGATTTCATACCTGCTGAGGAAGCCAGTAGGAAATCACTTAAAGTCTCTGTTTTCTGTAGTTACTAAATTTCATTTCTGTGAGAGCCAAAAACCTTATATGTATGGTGAGGACACTAAGGCTCTAAACACGGCAATGGTTGGAGTCTGAGCCACGGTCCTCCAGGCAGCTTCATTGGCCCTAGTGGGCATGAGGACATGCGCAGTGCAAACCGGATCTTGTATCATCAGAGACCAGGCCCCAGTGAAGTCATGTGATGTGACACAGGCCAGCACTGGCAGACATGCCCTAGATTCATTATGCCTTTGATTCTGAACTAATGTGTGGAGACTGTGTGATTAGAAGCCTTTCATTACTGCCAATCTCTTGGGACTCCTAAATTCAGCTCTATGACCCTACAGGAGGTTTTCACCACAGTCTAAGATGTTGCCATGTGCTGTCTCCAGCCCCTTCCTCAGGTAAAGAGAGGGCCTGCCTAAGCACCTGGCTGTGCACGGGGGGGGGGGGGGGGGGGGGGCTGATTTTTCCCCACAGAGGCAGATTGTCTGTGTGAGTCATTGGGCATTGCTGTGGGAATCACAGAAGAGCAGAGTGCTTCTTTCATCAAGTTCTTCTGTAGCATGCTCACTCCCAAGTGCCTGTGCCTCTGTGTGGCCTGAGGTGTGTGTTTCTGCCACCTTTGCTGTCAGATGTCTGAATTCCTCTCTTGCTCACGCCCCATGGGATACATTTATTAATAAAAAAAAAAACTAATTAGACAAACCAGAGATTTACTAATAAGGCTAAACAAATCTTGTCTTTTTTTTTTTATGTTTGGGGCACTAATGATCAAAGCCAGGCATACACATTTGCAAGGCAAGAGCCCTACCACAAAGCTACACCCACAACCCCCAAACCTCTTTCAAAATATCTATTTAACACCAAGAACCTAACTAAGACCTCACTTCTGCTCCTTGTGTGTTCTGCCACGTCTCTGGATGGCCCTCACAGGCTGGGTTGAGGTGGGTACCCTAGGTAGATACTTGGCTTGTAGAACATCAGCCTGAGTGCACACTGCTGTATTATATGTATGAATGCCCATCAAAAAGATGGGGGGAGCTGTTAGAAAATGGAGCCTAGTGAAGTAAAGTTAGACAATTCTGGGTGTACCTTGAAGGAGACTGGACTTTGCTGAGACCTTGGCCCCTTCCTTTGCCTCTGTCTTTGCTTCCTGGCCACCATGACATGAACAATCATCCACATGCTGCCACCATGATAAACACTCAGTCATTGGCCCAAAGCAGCAGGGCCCAGCAAACATGCACCAAACGTTTGAAAGCATGAGCCCGGACAAACCTCTCCCCCTTGAAAGTTGATTACCTCATGCATTTTGTCACGTGGCAGAACAGGCTGACACAGCCCTTTGCAACTTCACTTTATAGCTTACTGTTGTGGTGCCCTTTCACATACAGCTCCTCTTCTTTAACATAAGACCACAATGCAGCGAACACTGACCATAAATGGAAGAGAATGTTAAGCATGCCATGTAGAAAGTGTTATACTGATCTGATGCAATAAAGTTGGCAAGCTTGTCAGCTACATATGTCCTTTCTGCTGAGTGGAAAGTTTCCTTGGTAGAAAAATCGACTGATAGAGAGCCCCAGTGACCCCGGGGACAGAGTGGCAGATGCACATCCTTGAGGAAGGCGTGGAGAAGAGAGGATTTGCTCACCTATGCTGCATGGTCAGCAGCCGTCAGTCCAGCACTGTGGAAGTCAGTCTGTCATCACATTGTCAGGGGATAGGCAGAAGCAGCTCTCTCCTGGAGCCTTGCCCAGCGCTCCACTTTACAATCCTCAAAGACAAAGGACTGGCTGATTCTGCTGCCTCAGCAAACACTTCTGCCGGAGTCAACAGACTGCAGAGCTTTTACCGGACAAACGCAGTACACGTTCAGCCAGTTCATCAAAGAACCCAATAACCCCCCAAAATCCATGGAGAACAGAGAGATTCCATAGATTACAAAAAAAAAAATAAAAAAGATGCATGATCTTTGGATTGAGTTTATTTCTGCAAATATTTGATGGGGGAGGGCAGTGTGCTGTGTGGCATTAGTGCAGGGACACACTGTTAAGCAAAGCTGAGGTCTTGTCGTCACAGAGTACATAATTGTCAGTGGAGATCCTTCTTGCTTCTGGAATCATGCAAGATTGTGAAGTTGCAATTCTGTGGGATCCTCTCGGGGAAAGGAATACAGTCCGCAGGCTGGAAGTGCCAGCAGCGGAGGCAGCCCCTTGTGTCTGAACCCCCAGCACAGAATGTGGAGACTAGGGGTAAGGCTTTGCATCTTATCATGAGAGATGTGAAAACAGATGTGGTTTTTTTAAACTGGTTTTTTAAAACATTGTTAGATTTTTGTTCTGAGAAATTAATTCTGATTGCAGAATGGATAATAGATCAGAGGTAGAAAGAACAGTTTGCATCTGCTCCTCTCCATTTGGTCTCCCTGTGTGTTGGTGCCCCAACACAGGCCACCAGATGTGCAGGTGAGTCACAGAGAGGCTCCAACCGGCTCCAACCAGCTCCACTAAACTGCTGACTTCATCCTCATAAACCATCTGAATGCTTGTGCAAACAGGAGGAACCATCCTTTGGAAGACCGCTCCACTAGCCCTCAGACGCAGAGTGACCTTCCCACCGGCCGGTCAGATATTCCCCTCACCTGACGGCTCGGAGGCATTGTACACAGTCTTCACTTCTTCCTCCCTGCCGCGCTGCTTCGCTCAGCCTTCTAGAGGCCTCATCATTCCTCTCAGTCTCTTCCCTCTTACTTTCTATCGCTCAAGACGAGCTGCAGTAACCCTGGGCTTTCCCACATACTTCTCTCTCCACCCTTCTCTAGAAAATGCACCTTCCATCTTGATTTGTAACAGTACCACAGCACCCCGAATTCCCTTCCTGGCCTTAACAGCCAGTTTCTGAGTCCATTTAATCATGACAAAATACAGCTTAAATTTAGCCTCTGTTCTTCTTGCTCTGCTTTATGCCACCATTTAAAAAGATTTATTTTGTGTGTATGGGTGTGTGTGTGTGTGTGTGTGTGTGTGTGTGTGTGTGTGTGTGTGTACCTAACTGAAGCTGCACAAGGAGACCACAAGAGGGTGTCAGATCCCTTAGAACTGAAGTTACAGGCAGTTGTGTGTCATCTGACATACGTAGGTCCTGGGAACCAACCTGGGTCCTCTGCAAGAGCATGGAGTGCTCTTAACTGCTGAGCCGTCTCTCCAGTCCCACGCCATCATTTTCAGTTCCTCCCCTGTGTCACCCATGCTCTAGATTTTATTTTCAAAACAGCATCTTAAAATGTAAACACACTCATGTCACGCATGTCATGTTTAAAAATCTGTTAGACTGCTTCAGAGTGAAATCCCAGATTCCTGATTGGCCGTCAGCTATGCCTGTGTCCTCGGATTCTGTTTCATTAACCCCACTCCAGCCTTTGTGGATTCCTTGTCACTTCTGAAAGGCCAACAAGCCCAATGGGGTTGTGAGTAAAGTACGTTCCAGCTGACCTGAAGCTTTCGTTATACACGTTTGTCTGAACATCTTACTAGGTGCTCTTTAGAGAGGGGCGAACCTCTGTAGCTAGAGTTTTCCTGCCTGGCCCACAGTCTGGACAAATCTCTCTCACCTGCCAGTCCCACAGCCTCTCAGACCCAACCAAGTAAACACAGAGACTTATATTGGTTACAAATTGTATGGCCGTGGCAGGCTTCTTGCTAACTGTTCTTACAGCTTAAATTAATCATTTCTATAAACCTATACCTTGCCACATGGCTCGTGGCCTACTGGCATCTTCACATGCTGTTTGTCATCATGGCGGCTGGCACTGTCTCTCTGACTCAGCCTTCCACTTCCCAGCTTTATTCTCCTCCTTGTCCCGCCTATACTTTCTGCCTAGCCAATGGCCAATCAGTGTTTTATTTATTGACTAATCAGCAACACATTTGCCATACAGACCATCCCACAGCACTTCCCCCCCCCTTTTTTTTTTTTCAAAAAGGAAGGTTTTAACCTTAACAAAGTAAAATTACATATAATTTGGGAATTTGGGCATAGCTTCTCTTACTACTTCCTGCTGGAGGGGGGCGCTGTATCTTATGGGGACACAAAGAAAATTTTAGGATTATGGAATAGTCCATGAGGCTGTATTGTCTGAGCCAGTTGCCTTGATCTGGACGTTGGATTATCTGGGCCATAGTGTCATCGGAGACCTTTCAGGAGGTCTTGGCTGGTCAAACCTGATGTATCTTAATCTGGAACAAATCCATAGCCTCTGGCTTTCTGTGGGAACAAAAGAGACTCTTTTCCAAAGCAACATATCCTTATATCCAAATTTTGAAGTCAAGGTATCTTTAAAATATATATATTGGTTTAACTCAACAGCTTTTACAATCAAATGTTTTTCTGCAGTTAAAAATCCCAAAGACAACACAATCCAGATTCTCTGTGTAATATTCATCTTTATGTGGCTTATTTTTTATATTAATTTTACCGTCTCTTTAAAGACTTTATTTTTTAAAACTATGTATTTGTTTATATAACTGTATATATCACCTTTTTTCTCTTTCAAGCCTACGTATATTTTACACACATTGTAAACTATTACATCTGAATCTGTCTTATTGTGAATCTATTGCTTTAAACTGCAGCAGCTGTGGCTGCTGGCTCCACCCACCTCAGCTTCCCAACATGGCAGTGGTAGTTTACCGCCAGCTCTGGGAGCTATCATGGGTCTATGCTTTTATCCAAGCAGCGTGTAGCCCAGAAACCTCTTTTTTTTTTGTTTTGTACTAGCAAAGATAAATCCACCATGCAGCTTAACGTGCCACTTGTAGAGGCCTCATTCCCACCATACTTCAAGTCCAGCGCGCATGCTAGAACCCTCCAGTAGCTCGAACCGGCAGCTGCCGCTCATTTGAGAGAGACAATTAGGAACTGTTTTTAGCTCCATTTTAGAATCTTTTTTCTCAGTTTTTAGGTGGAAACTCTTGCCACCACGTTGGACGCCAAACCTCCCTTCACTGTATCCTCATCTGTTTTCTTCATGAAATTTGTCACACTAGAATCCACACCTTGCATTGCAGATACATTTGCTTATTAGTTGTTGTAGGCTCTCTTCCATGAGATATGATAATGAACTATTTTTGATTATTGCTTCATGAAAAACAGGACTTGCAGGAATGCAATAAAGTATTTTTGAATAAGTAAAGGAAAAGAATTCATTTTACATTAAGGTAATACCAAATTACATTAAAAATAAACTGCTGGGGATTTGAATATTTGCATATAGTGGGTATTCAAAAGATGATTCATTTCCAGCAGTGATTATCTACATGGTATTGTGTTTAGCTCTCAACATTTCCATCAGTTGAAAAAGAGAGATCTATTCTGTACTTAAAAAGAAAAAAAAAATGAGACTCAAAAATGTTTGGCAATCCACCCTTAGATTCCACAGACTGGAGGTGTGTGCAAGGAACGCAACCTACGACTTGAGATGCCTTCCCCACAAGGCCTTCTTTAAACAACTTGAGGGTTGCAAGCCGAGCTTAAAAGACTTTGTGTATTCAGGATGTTATATAAAAACCTTTTGGCACAGAAATCAGGTCCTGTCTTGTGGAATTTGATAGGGATTGAATCAGAAAAACTGCATGCGTCAATCCGGCTGAAGAAGAAGCAGGCAGTGAGCTTAGACACACCTTTCACCTCTCCAGGGTTTGCCTCTATGAGCTGCAATCTTAAAGCATCATCCAAAACATGAGATGCCAGTGATTAATGGTTACTGTCCACAAAGAATTATCTACATGCTAAACACCATTGCTGACAGCCCTGGAATTCTGCTTCAGAACATCTGGCTGTAGGTGGAAGGAAGCCTTGTCTAAACTGTCTTAGAGTCTTGAGTCTTTAACACTGGCCTTACTCCAGCTTCCCCACTGCCTGCAGTCTAATGATGCGTTTTGTCAGTGGGTCTTATGAAATTTTCAAATCTCTGCTTTTAAAGTTATGCCTTAAAAAAGAAGTAAAAAGTTATTTATGCAGAAATCTCAAACAACTCATGGGAGCAGCCGTTACTTCAACAATCTTGATCTTTAGTCCTCAAATTCTAGGGTGAATGCCACTAATTTTCTGAATTTGTGATTGAGCCAGATTTCACAAGGACAGTGAAATTCTAAAACAATTTGTGCCCAATGGCTACAACATCAAGATAGGACCAGAAATGGAGGACCTACTGAGAGGAAAACCAATCATCAGAACCAAAATCCATCTAGAGATTCAGTAACAGACTTCGGATGAATTTACAGTAATTCCCCATGGTGCTACCTGTGTGCTGAGGGTCTCAGTGCAGGGACTGTGTGAACAGTTTCACAGAAAAGGATCATGTGTCGTCATTCACGTGACTGTTTGGTGACTGCTTCCTGGATGGCAGGGAGTTCATTAGACACGAGAAGCAGAGTGTTGGAGACGTAGCTGCCAGCACAATAAAATGCCAATGACAATAAAATGCCAGTGACAATAAAATGCCAACAGAGTGCATCTGAGAGTGGACACGACATACCTGGAGCTAGAAGAAGAGGACGTAGTCCCACTTGATTTAAAAAAGTGCCAAGTGCAGTGGCTAAGGAAATAAACCTAAACCAAATGGCCTTGTCCGAGCTCCATCCATACCATTTATTGACTGTGCAGTTTTGGGTACATCACTTAACATCTCCTCGATTAATTTCTTCCTTACAAGATGGAGATGGAGAACGTAATATAATCAAGCTCATTTGGTTGCTGGGAAGATTCACCTGTTTCATGTGTACAAAATGTCTAGAAGAAAAATGTTGAATGATTATTAAATATTATATTTCAAATAGCTTGGTCTCTCCCTGGTGGTGACATACAAACCTATATTTTAGTGAAGTCTATGTTGGAATGATTGTAGAATGCTTGAGGGTCACTGACAGTATTAGGAAGTTCTTGCCTTGTCTAATGGTGTATTCCTGGAATCCTGGCTCTCTGGAGGCAGAAGAAGAGGCAGAAGAGGGGGCAGGAGAATACATATAGAGTTAAGTTAGCCTGGGCTCCATGGTGAGCCCCAACCTCTGAGGCGCTCTTAATAAAATTAAATAGTCTTTATGAGTTTTACCTAGAAATTTTACCTTCATGAACATGGATAAGAGACTTTTCCATTCTGCTTTTCTGCCTCCCCAGGTGTGCAGAGGGGTGACAGATATGTACACCTCCCAGTGTTGTGGTAAAGAATTAAGTCATTTAACGCTTTCCAGATAGGTACATGGAATCAGTCAATAAGCAGTTAATATCACTTCTATCATGAAAACTGTTCTCTGATAACAGAAGTGCTGAGTCTCTGATTATTTTAGAATAGTCAGTTTAAATAACTTTAAAGCACAAAATGTTTCCTCCAAGGTAAACATAAATGATTATAAGAATAAATCAATTAATCATTTTTAGGTGTACGGCCCATCTACCAGCAGAGAGCTGGTGAGCGGTGCTCCCTTTCTGGGCTGTCTCTGTGGGCATGAACCCTTTAACTTCATGCAGCACCTGCAGACAAGCCCCACAGCCTTAACAAGTTGTGACCTGGGGTGAGCTAAAGCTCCATGGAGAAGAAGATAAACACAGGCAGAAGGACAACTTGGCTGAGGACCAACATCCGTCCTGAAAGCATGACTTCAGGAGGCTCTGTCTTGTTTAATACTTAACTCCAAGTCACGAGGAAGTTAGATGTCAGTCTCGCAGGGATCTGTGCTATCTTCTGAAAGTGCTAGGTGCTGAATGGGGAGCTTTAAGTCCGGGGAGATGCCTAGGTGATGAGGTCTCCCAAGCAGAGTTTCTAGAGTGTTCCCTTTTCACTTTGGTGTTTATAACAGCAATGGATGCTTATATATCTCCTACCCTACTGTTCCACTCTTTCTAAACCTGTTGCATTTCTGTTAACAGCCATCATGTCCCAGGACACATTGGTCACCTCCATCTGTCCTAAGACAGATCTGGACACAGACCTGGGTCTGTGCTCCCTGTCCAGTCAGAGAAGTTAACAGGACCTTCCTGCTGTAACAGAGAGTGAATCAGCAGCAATTTACTAAGCTTGATTGATGACATCATGATACAGAATGGGAAAGGACAAAAGATGGTGGCATCATGATACAGAATGGGAGGGGACAAAAGATGATGACATCATGATACAGAATGGGAGGGGACAGAATCTTGCGGCACTTCATCCTCTAAGAGGGTGTTTGCATTCCATATTATAGAAAGGAATCCATGCACATTGGCATAGTTTGCTTGTTCTGAATTAGCCTCTAACTGAGATGTAACCTTTAAGACTTGGAAGCCTTTGGAGGAAGTAAACTCCTGCTCTACAGAAAGGGACAATAATGAAGAAAAAGTACAGGAGACACCAAAAGAAACTTCAGCACCAGAAATCTCAGAGATAAGGCTGATCACGTGACCAGAGAGATAAGACCAAACTTTGGGTTGATTGTCAGCCTTGGTTCAGAGTCCAGTAAAGATGCTAACTAGAGGTGGAACGGGGAAAGTAGATAGATCCATTGGGTGATTAAGCAAGTCTCCCTTCCCAGATTGCCCGATCTCTGAATAAAGTCCAGCCTGGAGGCCAATTCCTGTCTCTGCCCTCTGGCTCTTGTAGTGACAAGAAAAGTGACTTCTTGTATTCTAAATACTATCAATCTCAGGCTAGATGGACATTCAGAGGGGACAGCCTGGCTCAGATCCTAAAAGCAGTACAGTTTCTAAGAAGCAGTACAAATGTTGCAAAACTGTACCTCCCCTCACTCCTTAAAAATGGTTATTTGAACTCTCACCAGAGACTTGAGCAAGGAAACTCTCCCCCAAACTCAACCTATTTTATATTTTATTGCATTTACATTTTTTGTAGCCAAGGATGACCTTGAACTCTGATCCTGCTGCCTCCACCTCCTGAGTCCTGGGATTGTAGGCATGTATCCTTATGGCTAGTTTATGTGTTAGGGATGGAACTCGGACTTCATACATGCTAAGTATGCGCTCTGTGCTCTATGGACTGAGACATATCAGGCCTCTTTACCGTTGCCCAGCTGACAGTGGTTATGAATTTACTGCATTTAATTCAGGGCAAAAAAGGGACTTGCTTGCGTCTCTAAAATAACCCTGTGAAGATGCACTAGGACTCGCTAATCCTTCAGCTATACTTTCCCTGAGAGTGTGAGATGACAGAGCAGCTGACTCTGTGGAGGATCCCAGAAGTCAATTAAAAAACTACTAAAATTAGAAATAACTATGAACATTTCTTTGAAACCTTACCTCAACATAGATTTCCGTATTAAAACACAAAAGTGATTTCTAGGTGAATGTTGTTTTGTATCTGAATGTTGTGCCACACCCCTGTATCCCATGACAGTCTCCAGAGCACTTTCTTCCCGTGATGGCCTTTGCACACAGAGAGGCCTTGGGGAATGTTCTCTGAACTCTGTGGAATCACCCTCAGATGCAGACCTGGTAGTCATTCTCATCTCCAGATAAGAAGAAATCAATAGTGTTTTTAATAAACACCCAAAATAGCATTGCACTAAAAACCCAAGTGGCCAACTGAAACCCATTTTCAACACCATTCTTGTTTCAGTTTTGCTTTGTTTTTCAGATTGAGCCAGATTGTAGATTCCTTCCAAGAAGGGCTCATGGGAGATGCTGTGTCTTCCTCATGGTGTGGCTTTTATAAGGTTCTGTGCACTGGGTCCATTGGTCACTTTGAGCATCTACAGAACACTTCTCTACCCCACAGTGATTTGGACCAGAGAGACTGTGGCAGACGTTGGAATGTGAGTCATCTGATGGGCTTTGAATCAAGATGGCACCTGAAGAGGGTAAAGTCTCATCTTGTCAAACCATGGATGCCATGTGATTTCTAGTTAGTTCTTTAAGTTGTTTTTATACTTTGGTTTAAAATCCCTGCTGCTTCTATACGAGTTAGACTGTTATTTAAAATAACTGGTTTCTTTTCATTATTACTATAACTGTTTTTAAATTGTTTTGGAAAATACTACTGACTAGATTTTTTTTGTAGTAGAATATTATTTTAAGGTGTGTTACTTATATTTATGTTGCATTTGTTTAGCTCTGTGACGCCGTGTTACTGTGCCTGTCTAAAACACCTGATGGTCTAATAAAGAACTGAATGGCCAATAGCAAGGCAGGAGAAAGGATAGGTGGGGCTGGCAGGCAGAGAGAATAGATAGAAGGAGAAATCTGGGAGGAGAGATTGGAGATCTAGGAGCCAGAGAAGGAGGATTCCAGAGGCCAGCCACCCAGGTACACAGCAAGCCATGGAGTAAGAAACAAAACAAGGTACACAAGAGCAGAAAAAGAAAAGCCCAGAGGCCAAAGGTAGATGGGATAATTTAAAGTTAAGAAAAGCTGAAACTAAGTCAAGCTAAGACTGGGAATTCATAAGTAAGAATAAGCCTCCATGTATGATTTATTTGGGAGCTGGGTGGCGAGCCCCCCAAAAGAGTAAAAAAAAAAAAAAAACAACTTTTTTTTTTTTTAATTCTGGTGTGATTGGACACACCAGATGGCCTGGGAATTAAACCCGGGTCCTCCAGAACATCAGTCAGTGCTCTTAACTGCTGAGCCACCATCTCTCTCCTCAACAATTTTTCTTGATCAAAGATTGTGGTTCTGAGCTACCTTGATCTGAAATCCATGGTGGAGACCATCTCCACCGAGAGAGCAATGACGTACTTGTGTAATAACCTGCCGTCAGCTCCAAGTTACTTCAATTGTGTTTCTACCTTTGTCAAAATCTTTCCTTGAAGTCTCAATTTGGAATCAGAGTTACTGGGATAGGAGAGCTTCCTAACTCTTCAGACAGATCTGAGATCATATGCAGTGAGCATCTGTGATAAATGCTGGGAGGAAAGCTGCTTCTGCACTAGCATGGATGAGCCATGCTGGCACCATGGAGACCTTTGGTCAGAGATAAACATGGCTGACAGCATCTTCTTTTACTTCCAACATGACGTACTTATCTCTGCGATCTGCAAACAAACATAACACTTAAAAGCAGTGCAGCATCCCTCAGTTTCTTTATAGTCTGCTGTGGGTATGCTCATCACGGCCGAGGGAGCATGAGGTAGCTGTTGCAGCAACCTTTGGAGCCAGGAAGCAGAGGGATGAACAATGGTGCTTAGCTCAAGTTCTCCTTTTACAGTGTAGAACCCATGGCCAGAGAACAGTGTCACCCACTGTTAGAGTGACTCTTCCCACCCCAATTAGTCTAATATAGATGATTGCTCACAAGTGTGCCCAGAGGTCAAACTAATCTAGAAGACAACTCAGAGTTATGCCCAGAGTTAGTCTCCTGGGCAACTGTAGGTCCCATCAAGCTGATAGTCAGTGATTATCATCACACTCTGTTATTAACATTGCCCTCTTAGTTTCATTTTTCACCCATGATTTTGTTTATCTCTTTGAACATGTTTAATACATTTGACTAGAAGTCTTGGTGTGTACTCAGTTCCATGGTCAAGTCTCTTCAGAAATGTTTTCTATTGATTTCTTTTTCCCTGTGAAGAGACTAAACTTCCTTTTTTGTTGTTGTTGAATATCTAATAACTTTTAATGGAAACTGGACAGTTTGGTTGCTGAAAACATGGCTGACAGTTAAGAGCGCTTGCTGAGCACCCGGGTTCAGTTCCCAGAAGCCACATAGTGTGACTCACAACTGCCCGTAACACCACTCCAGGAGATCCAATGTTCTCTTCTGGCCTCCACAAGTATCTACACACACCATCATGAGCATGCATGCGCATGCACACACATATAAATAAAAGCAATTTTTACAAAAGCTGGACATTTTGAACTTTAGAGTGTGGCAGCTCTGGAAATCAGATGTTCCTCACAAGTCAAGTCTTCTCTGAGCTGCCTGTGATGTTGCTGCTATAGCCATCCTTATTCACTTCATGACGTTCCTAAACAATTTATAAAGTCTGTCTTCTTTGTGCCCTGTGCTCCCAGACGTCCATGCTCCATTAGTCCAGTGAGCTGCTAGGGGGTTTAGGTGGGGATTTTTAAGCAATAGAAAAAAAGAGGGGAGGTACATTTTCTCAGCCTTCGCACACTGCCTGCTTTGGGAGGGGCTTTCACCCAAGCAGAGGCCTCCCCTGCTGCACATGTGGGTCCTGAAGGGGAGCTGGGTGAAAGCCTGCCCTTCCTCGGGAATTCAACAGTGTCTCATGGAAGCAGCCAAGCTGCTCCCCGCTGAAAAAACTCTTCTATTGGGACTGAGAACACATACGAACACACACACACACACACACACACACACACACACACACACACACACACTTCCCCTCACAACCTGGTGACTTAAAACAGCAATTTATTATTTCTCCTGAGCTCATTAGTTCACCCAGCAGCAATGCTCATCTGAGCTTGCCTCCATGGATACAGCTGGGCCCGCTGGGGTGTCTTCAGGAAGCTGGGTTGACTGGCAGATAGAGTCCCTGGCCAGGGAGTCATGGCTGTACTCCAGAGGATCTGTAGTTCTTTCCCAGGCTAGCTTAAACCTCTTGGGGAGGGAGGCAGAGCAAGAGGAAGAGAAAGGGAAACAGGATAGAGACAGACACAGAAGGACACACAGAAAGTTAGCATGGGTCAAAACAGGCCACATACCCACTCTCTCGGGTTCCTGGAGTGGGAGAAAGCCTACAAAATGGAGCACCAGAGAGAACTCGCTGTGCATGTCGCAGATTGCAGCCGACTTTACAATCCACCAAATCACATGAGTGTGAGAAAGTCACCTACTGAGCCTGCCAAGTCCCTTGTATCTATGTTGACTGTCAGCAATGTACTTGTTGCTAATATCCAGAGACATTCTGGAAGATTCTTCATTTCCTATAAAAGATACTGGGAAACTCAGAGTAGTGAACCAAGACCGCTTGCTCTTTTTCTACAACTACATAAAATCGTGGGGTTGTGTAGTTGCTTGGAAATGGCTCTTTGAGGTTGATTTCCAAATTCTCGGTATCAAAAGAACAACAGTTTGGGGTTGTTTGAAGAATAAAATAGTCTGTGCTTTTGATAGTGCAGTCTGTCAGGGCTGCCAGGTTCTGCTCTGGTGCATTCCGTGTGGACAGACAGTGCCAGCAGGCTCGAGCAGGTGTTATTGATGAACGCCAGCAGGATTAATCCTTTGGCATTTAACTAACACAGGCCATCGTCTGCACTAAGTCAGTTCCATGTCAGCCTCCTAAAAACTATTCATCTTAAGCAAACCATAAGCTGTTGCTAAGAGAATCCAAATAATAACCACAGTCAGAGAGCCAAGTGTCGCAACCTTCTGGTGAACACCTCCCTGACACTCTGGCTCCTTCCATGAACTGAATGTGTCACATTTAGACAGAAAGCATTTGCATGAAGTGTTGGCACAGGAGTCACAGAGTAAGGATATATGCTCAGTGCTTACGATAGGTCACACAGCATCACTGGCCCTGACTTGCTTTTATTGTTCAAAGATCAAGAGGTAAAGTGATCATAATAGGACCTAAAACTGTTTGTTTGTTTGTTTGTTTGTTTGTTTGTTTGTCTTCAGATTTAACTGATAGAGAAATTTTAACATACCTGGGGCTGAAGAGATGGTTCAGCAGTTATAAAAGCATACTGTTCTTGAAAAGGACCAGAGTTCGGTTTCCAGCACATACATCAGGAAGCTAGCAACTGCCTGTAACCCCAGCTCCAGGGATTCTGACATCTCTGCCTTGCACAGGTACCTGCACTCACATATACATACCAATATTCATGGACACACATAGATACACATACTTGAAAACAAAATAAATCACTTTAAAAAGTATCAACATACTTAATTGATAAACTCCACAGCGTAACTGACAGACTGGCGGAATATATGAACGACAGCCCCTGTCTTCAGTGCCCTGCATGCAGGCTACTCTCATACTGCTTAAAGCAAGAGAAGCTTTGCAGGTATAACATCATTGTACCTAACGCAAAGCCCCTTGGGTAAAGGCTAAGCCATTGGACAGCCATCAAGAACAGAATTTTTTTAACACTGATCCTTGTCCTGGCTAAGCCCAGGTTTCATTATATCCCAAGACTTATGGGAAGGAGGATGGGTCAGTAAAAGCATGATGCTTCCACCAAAAGCAGCTGGGTAAGTGAATGAATGAGGAAAGGGGGAGTGCCCAAGGTTATGGAATTCCACTATTAATTTGATTATACAAATAGGCTCGCTACAATTGATATTTTCCATACATTAATTACTGCACTATGTATTTCTGCCAAATAACTAAATGGTCTCCTGACTTTAACAATGCTGTAATTCATAGTCTTGGCACAATCAGAAGCTATTGTATTTTCCTGTTAAACACTGTACAGATTGTTTATAGTCCCCATAATAGACATGGTTTGCACTATTTAAGTAATTGTTCTACACTTGGATTTCCCCATGTCTCATCCTTTCTGTTGATGTATAGTTGTTAGAGTTGAACTACAAAGAGGCCAGGAAACCATGAAAAATGAGATGTGTACACGATAAATAGCCGACTTCAGCCAGGTGTCTGTCACAGATCCAGCTTTCCACGCAGCTGCTTTGACTTCCTTAGCAAATAAGTGTAACTTTCTTACCGTAAACAATCTTGAACCTTGAGTTTGGGCAGCCGTGACCATGGATAGGAGCCTCACTGAGAAGGTAGTGACCATCGGCTGTATCTCTTTTCTCCAGATCTTCCTGGCAGCCTCCAAGGTTCCAGCCACATGCTCGTCCAACATGTTGTCCAAGTCTAAAGGGTGTGACAAGAGCTTGCTGTCTGATGTGAATTAGCTCACCCTCGACTGCATAACTAAATTATTTACATCACCTGTAAAAGTCTAAAATTTTTATTTGTAATAGAATGCTATAAATTTTTAAGATTGGGGCGAATCATTACGAGTGCTTGCTGCTCTTCCAGAGGACCCAAGTTCGGCTGTCAGCATCCATTCTGGCCAGCCCACAACCACTTGAGATAGTGAGGATTTCCTCGACCTTATGAACTACAGACAGATTCTCTGACTTCACTGAAAACGTAAAAGAAGGGGAGAGATCCGTAGACATGCCTTGAACAATGCAAATTCAGAACACCAAAATGTATCGCATTTATAAAGATTTAAGTGAAGATCCCCTTTGAGAAGTCCTCAACCAGCCACACTGGACTGTGTAATATCCTTTCCCTATGTCTCTCTGCCTGTCAGTCCTCGGTCTCTCTCCCCCTCCCCTTCTTCCTTCCTCCTTTCTCTCTCTCTCTCTTCTCTTCCTCCCTCTCCCTTAAGACCCATGCTTAAACCAATGCTAAAATAACGTCTTAATAAACTCCAACACTGTTTCATATCTACTCTGAAAGTCTTCCCTGTCATGTAGTCAAGAATCCTGGCTTCACCTGAGTGGAGGTTTCTGCACAAACTCGGGAGACTGGAGCCCATGGAGCACAGAGCTGTGTCTCTGGCTCCAGCTGTGGCTGACGAAGCTTGGCTTAGTCTGTAAGGGGGTTTGCAATGGAGAAATAAATCATATAATACACATAAGACATTTGAAACAGTATGAGAACAGTAAATATTTGTATTGCTATGGCAATGTAAGCTTAATACTGTTGGTTTTACATTAAAAACTAGCTTCATGTATATTCTGGTGAGTCTTCTAGATGAAAAAAAAAAGACAGTGTTAGACTCAGGCTAAGTTGGAGTTATTTATTTATTTATTATTTACTGCTCTGCCAAATTTTCTTTGAAACTTTAAAATAAGATGAGAAGAAAAAAATGCAGCAGGTTTCCTTTATAGACTCCAGAAGTGGTTAGATTTCTCTTCCTCTGCCTGTCACCTGAAGCTCTTCATTTGAAAAGGAATCTAGTGTCAACATGGTTAAAGTTATTGAATGACCCAACTTAAAAAAAAATGAAAACCCTCAGCCCGTATTTAATGGAAGTTCATGAACCTTGGCAAAACTCTCGGTGACCTGTGCAAGCGTCAGGCTTATTTGGAAGCAGAGCCAGGTGAGACTCACAGTTGGAAGTGAAGGTTTCACAGGGCTCTACAAATAAACACGATTCAGGCAGCAGAAGTATTTGATCCCCGCCTGCTGCTAAGACCTCTGATTTTCTCAGCCCTTGAATCTGATTTCTGTGTTTGACAGCTGGAATTCTGTAATTTTCAGCCTGAATTGCTTTTATATATTTTGAAAGTTTAACCTGGGAACACATATATTTTTTTGTTTTTCTTTTAAATATTTATTTTTTACTTATGTATATGTGTCTATGTGAGTGTATGTCCTGTATGTATAGACACCCATACAGCGAGAACTCTTAACCACTGAACTCTCTCTCCAGCCCCAACTAGTTTATTCTAATTTAATAAATACATTTTTCTGATCTGATGAGTATTTGATAATCATGACAAAGTAACTCCTTTCACAAGAAGAAGATAATTAAATAAGAGTTCCTTCCTTTTAGTTAGTTGTAAATAAAGTACAAGTTTGGTATTTAGTTTTCACCTTTACAAGTGAGGTTGAGTCCCTGTTTATTAGCCCATGTTTATCAGCTGTCACTCAAGGTAAGTTCTACATATCTTTTTTACCACAATGACTTCAATTTTATACATTGGAAGGGGGTTGTTTGGTTTTAGTTTTTAAGACAAGATCTGGCTGTGTAGCTATATGGCCATGCCTGGACTAGATACCGCTTATAGCCCAGGGTACCCTCACAGTCACAGTGCTCCCCCTGCCTCTGCATCCTCCCTGACACTTGGCCAGGGTACCCTCACAGTCACAGTGCTCCCCCACTTCCGCATCCTCCCTGACACTTGGCATTATAAACATATGCCACTATACTTAATTTGAATTTTGTTCATTTTCTGCTTATTTTATTATTTTAAAATATTTATTTTATTTATGTGCATGTAGGAATGTGTCTATGTTAGTGTATGTGCACATGTGTGTAAGGACCAGTGAAGGCCAGAAGAGGGTGTTACCTGGAGCTGGAGTTAGAGGTATTTGTGAGCCACCAAATAAGGGTGTTGGGAACCACATTCTGGTCCTCATGACTGAAGACTCTTAACCACTGAGCATCTCTCCAGCCCTACATTTTCATTTTTGATTAATATCATGCTAATTATGGATCAAAATTTCTTTTCTTATTTTAACACAGGGAAAAGAGAAATAGCCATAAAAGTATCATGATACAACTTTGATGGGTGCCGCAGTACTGTGAAATACACTATTCTAGTTTATCAGTAAGAACAGTGACTAACACTCTGAAAACTCCCCATCGGAGAGCAGAGATGGCTGTGAGGATCTGCAGCCCCACAGCCTTGGCTATAAAACATGCTAAACAGAGTGGTGGGGAAATGCATGGGAAACATAATGGGCTGTTAACACCAGCTGTAGAAGGAGAGAGAAGTTGATTTGCCAGAACTTGCCTAAAATTCTGGACATTACTCCCTCCTCCCAATAAAAATGGTCTTGGGAGATGCCCCAGTACGAAGGTAGGGTGTCTATATGCATATGACCACTCCATAATGCACCTTGGGGTGGGAGTGGTCATAACACACGCTGAGGGAACTGTTCGGTGATGAGGCTACTTTTGGGTTACCTGGGTTCCTGCAGGGAACCTCTCACTTATGACCCTATGAGTGACCTCAATAAATCTGCTGGTTCACGAAGCTGAACATGGATAGAATTGTTCCTCTGGTCTTTCATAGGTGTCCTGCTGAGAAAGGCCATGTGAGTACTTAAAGTTCTGTCATCTAAAGTGTCCCGTGTCAACACACTTTAAAGGACACTCTCAAAAAAGCTAAAGAAAATACAAAGATAGAACTGAACGCAGTCACGGATGTGAAGCTTGGGGAGCTTTTAGAAGAGAACACTCACTCTCAAGCCGAAAGCCATGACAGAAACACAGAGTTTCCAGCATTCTAGAAACGTTTTTTCCCTGCTTTTTCTGGCTTATCTTGTTTTCAGGAGGAAGCCCATGCTTCTCTTTCGGACGATACATTACTTTTATCCAGTTTTAGAAGTGCACAGGGAAATCACAGCACGTGAGCTCTCTGTATCTGCCTTTACTCCTTGACCCTCAAAATACTGAGATTCGGAGACTAGACTGCTGCTGCTTTCTCATTGTGGAGCACAGTTCGGCAGCAGGCTCACCCAGGCTACCGTTGATGGACAGACTCGTCCTTGGAGACCTGTTTTTATATGGCTGCACACAGACTAGAACTGCTGCCCACTAAGGCATGCATGAAGTCAGAGTAGGGATTCTGCCTTGAATAATGTAAAAGCACCAAAGTGTGTGTGTGTGTGTGTGTGTGTGTGTGGTTCTTCCCCGTGTTCCCAGTTGTTGACTGGGGTTGTAAGTATAGCTGGCAGTACTTGCTTGTGATTCTCCTTTTAGCTCCTTTTCCTGCACATTTTAACCATTGCTCTCTCATCTGTTACACAGGCTCCTTGGTCATTTGCCTGTTTTTATTAGGCTGTTTGCCTCTTAACATGAACGTCTGGAGACTTTCCTAAAATGTAAATGAGTCCTTTGACAGAGCTAGGAGTTATAAGCACCTCCTTCCTTGATGTGGTTGCTGACTCACTCTACGAAAGTCGTTTTTTGAAAAATGGACATAATTCATTTTTAATGTAATCTAAATCATCAATATTTTCTTAAGGTGAAAGCTTTTCTCTATCTTGGGTATTTATTTAGCTCATACCAAACAATGAATAATGTCTTGACGTATTTATTAAGCATGGAAGTAGCTATTGTGTGACTGTGTTAGATAATCAATAAAGAGAGTAAAGAGTCTTTGAGGGCCGGGAGACATAGAGTCCACACTGCTTTACATAGAGCCGGAGTATTGGCAGCAGAGAGAGACTTACACCAGACAGCTCAGTTAGGAGCTGAGGCCACCACTTATGATAAAGAAGCAATAAAGAAAGTTTCAAACCGAGCATTAGCAGGAGCTGGGAAAGAAAGGATGGATCCCAAAGGAAGTTCAGATCATTAAACGAACAGGGTTTGAGCTAAGTATAGTAGTAGTTGCTATAACAAGATGACTGAGAAATCACCTTAAGGGAAGAAGCCCTCAGGCTGCTCTTGGTTTTGGAAAGATACAGCTCATTGTGGTAGGAATGGTTTGGTCCCTGTTCAGAACCAGAAAGCATGGCATGCTGGTGTTTAACTCACTCGCTGTTTTTATTCAACCCTGGACCCAAGATGGTGCAGCTAGTAAGATGAGTCTTCACTCCTCAGGTACATCTCTCTGGATATCTTGCAGACAGGCCTTGCCTGCATGGGACTCTCATGTCACTCCCTGCCCAAGAAGCTAACCTTAGCATCCCATGCGGTGGGGTGGGATGGGGCAACCATGTTTGAAATAAAAGGAGAATTGAGCATTATTCTGTTGAGTGTTTTGGAGCTTCCACACAGGTTATGGTTTGATGCTTTATTCACCCCAATATCCCTTTGTAGGGGTGCTCACATTATTCAGAACCCCCTTTCCTCCTTCATTGTGATTTTCCATACATTGGGATGGATGATACTTGTTTTTGTTACAGGGAGTAATCTGTGTCTCTGAGATTTCCCAGGTCACTTGCTTTCTTTTGAAGATGATGGTTGTTGTAGAAAGATCCAGAGCTCATCAGCTCTGGCTTTGCTCATGTGCCAATAACAGTCAAGGCTGTGACAGGGTTTGTGTTGGTTTGGATGGAATAACACACTTAAATGGCAAGAAACGGAAGTCATTAGTGAAATAAGTCTCTAGTGAAGAAATTCATCAGTCAACATGGGGTTTGTTTGCAGGGAGCGACACAAGAGTGCCATGCAGGCAAGGTGGTTTCAAGGTCTACACAGATTTGAGACAACTGAGACTCCCCCAGGAGGGGGCTGGTCAGACAGTGGTGGCAAAAGCCATGTGGAGTCACGTTCATTCAGAGGCCACAGGCCTTAGAAGAGCAAGGGACATTATCCAGGCAGTGCAGATTGACCAATGTCCCCTAGGACATGAAGACAACCAGGGTATGCTAATCATTGAGCCTCCAACACTGTCAGGCCCCAACCTTAGTGGCTGATCCCTATCAGGAACCACAGAGGAAGTCGGAGAGGGCTTGGGCAAAGCCCTAGGAGTGATAGCTAAGCAGTGACTCCTAGCAGTGAGCTCCATCATTTCACATCCTCCCTATTAGTGGCTAGAGGAGTGAATATTTTATTGTTTCTTTAGTCTTACTACTGACTTTATACATGTTCATTTAGCAATATTAAGGGGGACAGAAACCATAAAAAGCCATGATCTAGGTTGTTATTTCAAGCACAAACGACCACAGAACTCCAGGTACACCACCCACAAGTTTTGCAAACTCAACATAGCCTTAAACTGCCCTTATCTTTCTCTTCAAAGCCCACACCCTAGTCTTAGTCGATGAGAGGGCTGTCTAAGCGCTCATCCCAGACACCCAGAATGCATTCATATTTTCTTCTGCTCTTTCTGCAGTGGGATGCTAATTTTGTGGACCTAACAAGACTTAAAATCAACTGGTTTTGAGCAATTCAAGTTTAGTATAAATTCGAGAAAACTGAGAGTCCCTCAAGGAAGGGGCCAGTCAGAACAATGCTGGCAAAGGGCGCACATGGGGACACATTTATGTAGAGGCCACATGCCTTGGAGGAGCTGGGGACATTATCCAGGCAATGCAGCACCTTCCTGTGGCTGATTTTTTTTTTTTAATCTATCTTGTTTTATTTTACTGAGACAGGACCTCCTGTAGCCCAGGATGGCAATGAAGCTACTGTGTGACTGAAGATGACCTTGAACTGCTTGCTGTCCCTTGGCCCTCTACCTCTGGAGTGCTGCTATTAAAAGTGTGCACCACCATTCCTGGTTTACACAGTACTGGAGACAGGTTCCAGGCAGGCATGCAGGGTGAGCACTCTCCCAAGTTAGCCATGACCTTCACCCTTTTCTGTGACATTGAGAGCAGGAGGTCAGGGCTACTACAGACAAGTAGAGCCTTGCCTTGCTCAGCCCAGAGCTCCATTCATTCACCTGCTCTATAGAAGGGGAGCCACTAGCCCGGCTACTCAGCAGCTTTTTGTCAGTGGGAATGGGTCACACTTCCAAGGATCCTGATACTTTTTCTATGGGGCTGTCATTCAGTGGTGCAGCCATGTGGCGACCACAACATCCTAATGAGAAACATTACACACACTTGGGCCCATCAATCTGGCAATTGTCTTTCCTGGTTCCTTCTCCTAACTTTTGCTTTATTAACTTCAGTGACGTGTTGAGCTGTTTCAGTGGACAGGAACCAGAGCTGGGAACAGGAAAGCCTTGAGCTTCTAGCTAACACTTCTGGCATTCCACAGGAAGCATTCCAGCCAGGCCTTCCGCTATGGGTCTTAGAACAATGCCAGCACCATGTCACCAGCTGCCTCAGTTTCCCAAGGGGGTTCTTAGTAAATCTGTCTGGTGGAAGGCAGTAACTGCTTTCTCACCCTAGCCCTGCACTTCTGCGCAAGCTGGATGGAAAGGCAGAGGTGAGGGGACCCAAGGGCTGGATCAGGAGGAGGAAGAGTGAAAGACAGAAACGGTCCGCGATCCAAAGAGTCCAAGCCATGTTTGGTTTGGCCTTTAGAAATGGAAGCCAGCAACAGGAAATGTCAGCTTATAAAACCCCTGTGTGGTGTTATCTGGTGACAGCCATTAGAGCCGCCTGGCAAGAATCCCGGGGTCACCCCAGAGAGAGAAAACAAAATGAGCCAACCTGAGCATCTAGATATACCTCCAAGACTTACTGGGCTGGCCAGCTTGACAGGCTGGTACCAGAATTAATCTGATTGTTTTGGCACTGGTAGACAGTGCAGGAGGAGGGCTCCTACCTCAGACACCAACTCTGAAATCCAGCCTGGTGGTATGGATGAGAAGCAGGTAGCCTGTGCTTGAAGACTGAAGAACTCACCAAAAGAAAAATAGTCACCACTGGTCTGCAGTGACCACTGGAAATACAGAAAGAGGTGTTTCATCTGGATCCAGAGAAGAGCTACCCCAGAACTTGTGGCTGTCAGCATGGAGTTTCCAAGAAGGCCCATTTACCATGGCTGTCACAGCCGTGAATGTGCTATATTCCTCAGTACTAGGGCGCTGCTCCTGGCTAGACCCCAGGCCTGTGAGGGAGACAGCCTACTTTCTCTACCACTTTTTGGCATTTTTGAATTTTAGTTTCCTCTTTTGTGTGGGAAGATCACTCGTCCTAGTCACAGTGTGGTGTGATGCTTCATCAGTCCCTCTGAAGATGCATCCAACTGTTCCTCCTCCATCTACTTTTCTTCCTTGGCTCACTCAGTACCGCTTCAGAGGCCAATTTCCACAGCGTCTGAAGCCTCGCTGCTCTTGAAGCCAACAACAAGATCTTAAATGGAGAAAGGGAAATAGTTTGCTTGGCTGAGATGTTTTAGGACGTCTCCAGGGATAGGTGGCTTTAATGGTCATCTTGGCACAATCTCGGCTGGGAAGAAAGTCTCAAGGAGGGACTGTCTAGATCAGGCTGACCTGTGGACATCTCTGCGGGATTGTCTTGATTGTCTTATGTGGTGTGAGAAGACCCAGCCTAAAAGTGGACAGCTAGCTGAGCTGAGCACTAAGCATGGGTTCTGGATTTCTCTTGGTGGTGGAGGTGATGTGACTAGCCCCTGCTGCTGTGGGTTTACCTGTAGTGATGAACTGTAGCCTAGACCCATAAGTTAAAATAAACCCTCCCTTTCCTAAACTGCTTTCTCTCGGAGTATTTCACCACCACAACAGAAACAAAGGTAGGACCCCCCCCCACACACACACACACACACGCTTCCTTACACAGAGAAAAACATATGGCACCCAAAACACCAGACACAAAGCAGTCCTGAGGAGCAGGATTCACCCCCAGCATTTCTCATGGCCTCCACTGTCCTTCTTGGTCACTGCCCATTCGATAAGACCATCCCAGAGAAGCCAGGTCATGCAGACCTATGCTTCCAGAAGCCTGCAGAAATCTTGTAGAAGCAGATAGAGGAATGTGTGGGGAACTGTGATGGAGCAAGGATTTGAGGCTTCAGTTCTATCCCACAAACCTGCAGAACTTCCTTTGACCCACTGAGTCACGTGATCGGTGCCAGCTTGAGAAGTTCTCACCAAGGCTCCATTCCACTGGGGCTTTGCTACTGCTTTAAAAGGCCTCCTGGATCTCACTGTCCTCAGCAACGCCATCTTCCCCTCTATGGGCCCTTCTATTTTAGCAAGCCTGCCAATCTGCTTTACTGGGACTTTAGTCATGGCTCCACTATAATTTTACACAAATAAACACACGTCCTTATTTTTACATATACAGTGTTCTTCCTGTCCCTACCACTGATCCTGAACTCTGAAGAGCTATTTGTAGATTCATTTCTATTACAGGCTCAAAAGAGCCAAGTTCAAAACTAGCAAACAACTGTTGATTTTCTTCATCCTGAATTATCATTTATGATGCTGGAGGAAATGAGGCCTTCAAATAACTGTGATCCACAATGCCTAAGGATAAAATGAAAATAAGAAATGAACATAGCAACTGGAAACACAGTGAGCCGAAGAAGATGGATCGAACGAGTTCTAGCTACTGTGGGAACAAATTCAGATGACTGAGATGGAGAAAATTCAAAGGAGGAATTCAAGCTTGACTTACATGACTCTGGGAACGGATGTGGAGCAAGAAGAAGAAAGGCCATGTAAATACGGGACCGGGAAGCTGACCGGGGTCACCATGCGTAAATGGCTGAAAACAGAATCATGTTCCCCTCCAGTGAGTTTCACCTCAAAGGAAAGATGTGTGAGTGAAAAGGAAGCATTATGGTCTCTTCGAAGAGGGGCTGCTGCCTTGTGAGCTCTGCACCTGACTTCCTGCAGCCCTGACTCCCGTTGGAAGCAGTAAGGTGTAGGTGACTGCAGGCTGGAATGGCGTGTACCCTGTCAGCTACCCTGTCAGCTACGTGATTGAGCAGCAGCGAGGGGACAGTCGGCGCTCCTCCGTCTTTGTAAGAGTGCTTCAGCAGCTGGCTTCCTTGCTCGGTGACACTATGGAAACTGAAATGGTTGACTGGCCACTTATGATGCACAGACAACACGTCTTTTGGCCCAGTGCCCTTCTCATTTCAAAGTGTCTATTGAGTAGGGCTTGGTCTGCAAAGGGGAGGTGAAGGGGTCTGGGTTGGAGGAGACTGTGTAGGGGGTCAACCTTTCCCGCTCATCCTGGCTATGTACATATCTAGGACTTTCCTAAAGGAAAGCCAAAGGGTACTATTTTTCTTCCTCAAACATCAGCTTACCACATGAGTTGTATAGAAAATTAGTAACAGAAGAGCTGAGAAGGAAGACAAAGGAACAGAACACTGTGGTGCTTCTTTGTTGTTTGTTTTTGTTTGTTTTCATTTTGAGAGAGAGTTTCCTGTACTAAAACAGCAGGGTGATTTCTTTGGGTTTGAAAGAAAGATCATTTTCCACATTGAAGTAGGACTTCGCCGGCTCTTTCCAAGCCGTCTTTCAGGCTCAGATCCATGCCTCATCTGAGTGGAAAATCCCGAGCTTTTCTGTTGAAATTCTAAGACACCACACAACACATAAAAGCAGTAAAACCTTAAAATTCAAACCCACTGATCCTAGTGAGATGGATTTCCCTACACCATTGCAAATTCAGCAGAGAGGGAAATAATGATGTGGCTGATATTTACAATAGAGGGAATTATGTGACTGATATTTACAAATAAACTGTGATTTGATAACACTCAAGCGCTAATACAAAAGATGAATTAGAATTTTTTTCTTAGAAATCGTAAATTAACTAAATAATTACTATATAAAAAATATACACTTTTATGAACCTTGACTTGTAAATTTGACACTTACCCCTCCAAATACCTTTCCAATTCCTTGCCTTTGAAAGTAATCACTGTCCCACAACTCCAGCGGAAGGCCCCTACTTTCCTAGAGGGCACACCAGCTGCCAAGACCCCAGCTATAACCCCTAACCTTGGACTTGCTGTCACTCGCTCAGTGTGTCCAGCCTGTCCCCAACTGCCCCTCCTCTCCTTGCCACCATATCCTGACCCCACAACTCCAGTGGAGGTCCCCTAATCCACCAGAAGCCGTGCTGGCCACTAGAACCTCAGATTCCCAGCTCAAAGGCCCAGAAAATATTTTCAACAAAATCATAGAAGAAAAATTTCCTAGCCTAAAGAAGAACATGCCTATAAAGGTACAAGAAGCATACAGAACACCAAATAGATTGGACCACAAAAGAAAGTCCCCTTACACATGATGATCAAAACACTAAACACACAGAACAATGAAAGAGCAAAAGCTGAAAAGGAAAAAGGCCAAGTAACATACAAAGGCAGACCTATCTGAATTACACCCGGCTTTCCAGTGGAGACTGGAAAAGCCAGAAGGGCCTGGACAAATGTCCCGAAGACTCTAAGAGAACACAGACGCCAGCCCAGACAACTGTACTCAGCAAAACTTTCAATCTCCAAGATGAAGAAAACAAATTGTTCCACAATAAAGTCAAATTTAAACTGTATCAATTAATCCAAACTTACAGGACACATTGAAAGCAATGCTAAGAGGAAATTTCATAACACTAAGTACCTACATAAAGAAATTGAAGAGATCTCATACTAGCAACTTAATAGCACACCTAAAAGCTCTAGAACAAAAAGATGAAATCATACCCAAAAGGAGTAGACATAATGAAATAATCAAACTCTAGACTGAAATCAATAAAATAGAAACAGAGAGAACTATACAAAAAAATCAATGAAATAAAGAGTAGGTTCTTTGAGGAAATCAAAAAGATAGACAAACCCTTATCCAAACTAACTAAAGGACACAGAGAGAATATCCAAATTAACAAAATCAGAAACTAAAGAGTAGATATAACAACAGACACTAAGTAAATCCAAAAAATTATTAGGTCATACTTTTCAAAACCTGAACACCACAAAATTGGAAAATCTAAAAGAAATGGATAATTTTCTCTATATCCAAAGTTAAATCAAGGTCAGATAAACAATTTAAATAGATCTATAACCCCTAAGAAAATAGAATAAGTCATTAAAAGTCTCCCAATAAAAAAAAAAGCCCAGGGCCAGACAGTTTTAGCACAGAATTCTATCAAAATAGAAACAGAAGGAACATTGCCAAATTCATTTTATGAGGCCACACTCACTCTGATACCCAAACCACACAAAGGTGCAAGAAAGAAAGAAAATTACATACCAAATTCCCTCATAAACATAGATGCAAAACTACTCAATAAAATACTCTCAAACCTAATTGAAGAACACATCAAAAAGATCATCCATCATGATCAAGTAGCCTTCATCCCATAGATGCAAGGATGGTTCAACATACAAAAGTCAGTCAATGTAATCCATCACATAAACAAACTAAAAAAAAAAAAAAAATCACATGATCACCTCATTAAATGCTGAAAAAGCCTTTGACAAAATCTAATACCCCTTTGGGATAAAAGTCTTAGAGAGATTAAGGATAAAAAGGACATATCTAGACATAATAAAGGCAATTTACAACAAGTTTATAGCCAAAATCAAATTACATGGAAAGAAACACAAATTAATTCCACTAAAATCAGGAACAAGACAAGGCTGTCCACTTTATTCATATCTATTCAATATAGACTTGAAGATCTAGCTAGACCAATAAGACAACTGAAGGAGATCAAGAGGATACAAATTGGAAAGGAAGAAGTCAAAGTATACTTATTTGCAGATGATGTGATAGTATAATATAAGCAGTGCCAAAAATTCTACCAGGGAACTTCTACAGCTGATAAGCTCCTTTAGTGAAGTGTCTGGATGCAAGATTAACTAAAAGAAAAAACAGTAGTCCTCCTAACAGACATGACAAATGGGCTGAGAAAGAAAACAGGGAAACAGAACCCTTCACAGTAGCCACAAATGACACAAATATCCTGGTGTAATTCTAACCAAGCAATTGAAAGACTTAGATGACAAAAAACTTCCAGTCTTTGAAAAAAGAAATTGATGAAGATATCAGAAGATGGAAAGATCTCCCATGCTTATGGATCAGTAGGATTAACACAGTAAAAATGGCAGTCCTACCAAAAGCAATCTGCAGATCCAATGCAATCCCCATCAAAATTCCAACAAAATTCTTTACAGACCTTGAAAGAACAATGCTCAACTTCATATGGAAAAACAAAAAAAAATCCAGGATAGCTGAAAATCATCATGAACAATAAAGGAACTGCTGGAGGTATCACTATCCTTGATTTCAAGCTCTACTATAGATCTATAATAATAAAACCTGCATGGTATTGGCATAAAAATACAGACTGATCATTGGAATCAAATCAAAGATCCAGACATAAGTCCACAAACCTATAGACATTGATTTTGTTTTTTTAAAAAAGCCAGAAATGCACACTGGGGAAAAAAGAGAGCATCTTCAACAAATGGTGCTGGTCTAACTAGATATAGAAAAATGCAAATAGATCCATATCTATCACCCTGCACAAAACTCAAGTCAAAGTGAATCAAAAACCTCAACGTAAAGCCAGATACACTGAACCTAATAAAAGAGAAAGTGGGGACGAGCCTTGAATGCACTGGCATAAGAGATGACGTTCTGAACAGAACACCAATAGCACAAGCACTAAGATCAACAATCACTAAATGGGACATCATGAAACTGAAAAGCTTCTGTAAGGCAAAAAAACATTGTCAACAGGACAAAAAGGCAGCCTACAGAATGGGAAAAGATTTTCACAAACTTGACATCTGACAGAAGGCTAATATCCAAAATATATAAAGAACTCAAGAAACTAGATATCAAAAAAAACCTAGATATTCCAATTCAAAAATAGGGTACAGATCTAAACAGAGAATTCTAATAAAAGAATCTTAAATGGCTGAGAAACACTTAAAGAAATGTTCACATCCTTAGCCATCAGTGAAATGCAAATCAAAACTACTTTGAGATTCCATCTTACACCTGTCAGAATGGCTAAGATCAATAACACAAGTGACAGCTCATGCTGGAGAAGATGTGGAGCAAGGTGAACACTCCTCCATTGCTGGTGAGAGTGCAAACTTATACAGCCACTATGGAAATCAATATGGCACTTCTTCAGAAAGTTAATAATCAATCTACCTCAAGACCCAGCGATGCTATTCTTAGACATATACCCAAAAAGCACTCCATCCTATCACAAGGATACTTGTTCAACTGTGTTCATTGTGACTTTATTCACAATAGCCAGAAACTGAAAATAACCTAGATGTCACTCAACAGAAGAATGGCTAAAGATCATATGGTACATTTACACAATGGAGAGTTACTCAGCTGGTAAAAAAAAAAAAAAAAAAAAAAAAAATCATGTAAATTGGCGTTAAATGGCTGGAACTAAAAAGAATCATTCTGAATAATGTAACCCAGACCTAGAAAGACAAACATGGTATATACTCACATATAAGTGAACATAAGCTGTTAGGTAAAGGATAACAGTGCTACAATCCACAGACCAGAGAAGGTAAGTAACAAGAAGGCCTCAAGGTAGACTGGATGGACCTCCCTGGGAAGGAGAAATAGAATAGATTTGTAGATGGGACGGGGGGGGGGGGGGGCAGATGTGGATGGGAATAGGAGCAATCAGGTTAGGGGGGCATGGAAGGAGAGAGTACTGGAAGAGATGACTGGAATTGGGGACATTAGGGGGTGTTGGAGGGTGATGTGGAAACCTAGTGGAGTGGAAACTCAAAGAGAGGGGTACATTGACCTACCCAATGAGGCAAACATGGGAAGGAACATCCCACCTCTAGAGATGAGCACCACTGCAAGGCTTGGGCAGAGTGAACTTCCCTAACTGCCCTTCACGTAATCACAGGCTTCCGGATGAAGAGCCTGCCGAGACAAAGGCTACTGGCTAGGCCTGAAGGAGAGGAAGAGCGGCTGAGAACAGCCCACTTTCAAATGCAACTGGAAGGTTTGCTGAGGCACTGGATTTCACCAGTATTATTTGAAAGTTTTGACACTAAAGGGATCAAAAATGAATTTTATGTTATTCTTGATACCCAATAAGGATTACAGGGCGGAGGTGCTACTTAGGAAGAAATCTACCTTAACTCAAATGTGATGTACTCATGTTGGCAGAGAAAATGAACTTTTAACACAGATTTATCATTTCCATGGTTACCAGAATTATCTGAATTTTTCTGTTATTCAGCAAATTATCAAACCAAATTCCACCAGATGAAGAAGTTTCTCTGATGGCTGTACATATTGCTCATGTGAAACTTTGTTAGGCAGATTGATGTTTTGTGGCTTCAAAAGGAACTGAATTCACGTTGGTCCTTGTCAACATGTTTGGTGAGTGATGTGGCAGGATTAAGTCCACTGTGGGTGATACCACCCCTGGGCAGACACGGTCTTGGTTGAATAAGAAAGCAGCCTGAGGAAGCCAGAGAAAGCAAGCCAGTAAGCTGTGCTCCTCCATGGTTCCTGCTTCAGTTCCTGCCTCCAGGTTCCTGCCTGAAGTTCGACTTCTCTTCATGATGGACTGTAAGCTGAGACCCTTTCCTTCCCAAATGGTTTTTGGTCATGGTGTTTATTACAACAAAGTAACACAAACCAGGACATCTACTTTTTGTAATTTTTTCATTTTCTCAAGTAAATCTATCACCAAATAAGCATCTTTGTCTCTTTGACCGTGATTGGGGCATCCCTCAGCCCTCTGAGAGGACCTTGCTGCTGCTCAAAGCCACACCACAGTCAAAGCACAAAGCTGCTGCAAGAGTCCTAGTCTGGAAGACAGCGAACTAAATTCCCGACGTTTAGACACATCCAAGTGCTCTGAGCTGTCCACCCTCCAGCGTGCACCAGTGCTGAGGGGTCTGCTCAGTGTGGGCGTGGTGAGGACCAAGAAGGCAATGGGAAAGGGGCAGCCACAAGAGCTGTAGCAGCCACTGCCCCACTCCTCTCCTTCCCAGGAGGCTCCTGAAGCCCTGAGAAGGATGTGAGACCTCATGAAGCCAGAGAGCTGACCTCTACCACCAGGAAAGAGTCAGAAGTGAGAGAGATCTCCTGGGAGACTGGGACCCCAGTATGCACCTTGCCCACCATTCCCTGGTGGGTTTCATTGTCATATATCAGGCGTCCACCGACCTCAAACTTAAACCTAAAGAAGTAAAACTCCTATCATGGCCCTGATATTTATGTACCTATGGACAATGCCTGATACACCGGTCTATGGGACAAATAATGTCATCATGGGGTCAGGGATCAAAGTGATCAGCTACTTGGTTGTCTTCCCCTCCTCTCATGCTGCCTCACCTTAATAGCTGTAACAGGTGCATGATATGTTGTCTCCAAGAACCGCCCTTCTGGAAAGTTCTTAGCATAGAACTCAAATATTGAATGTGAGAGTCAAGCCTGAGCTATAAAAGGGAGAGAGTAGTCTCCAGCAACAGTTTACTGCCCCGGGCCTACATGTGAACCTTCCACAGCAGTAGCTTGTTAAGCAATTTTAAATAAGCAGTTTTCTTACCACAGAGAAAATGTTCACATATAGACACTTCACAACCTAGGATTTAAGGCTGAAGGAGGGAAGATGCTGTCTATCCATCCGTCTGTCTATCCATACCACAGAGTATCCAAAGGCACAGCACGAGCTTCCCAGTACACATGGCTCAAGGCTGGGAGATTGGAAACAGTTTGTAACTGAATCATAGAAATTAAGAAGAAATCACATCCAAAGAGCCAAACCATCTCATTCTGAAGGAAGCAGGGAATGATGATGACAGGGACTCATGTAAGAGAATATCAACACACAAAATCAAAGAAAGGAAAGATCTCCCATTCCTGTCTGTTCTTTTGATGAAATCTCAGACACTTCAGTTCTACTTTATCTAACAGCACGATCCAAACAGTTTTCAGGACCCAGCAGGTTTCCCGGAATCTCCATCCATTTGTTGTTAGCAGGTTAACTAGTGTACTGCCATTGCTGGGACGCTCCGAACCCGTGTTTCTCCGCAGATACTTACCATTGCTGCCCACTGACAGATGCGTAGCCCATCCTTGTTCCAGCTGTGACCATTCGAAATATAGCCAACAGTACCTCAGTTTCCTTGTGAATAATGATGATAATACACCTAGAAGTTGCTTTCTAGATATGTTATATGGGAGGTTATTTTCAAGAGAATTCTGCCCTGTGAAAAATGTGTTCCTGTGCAGGGGCATAGACTGTGTCCTCCATGTCTTTCCTGCAGGTTGGGAGGGAGAGCAGAAAACTACGGGAGTTTTTAAGAGCCTTTCAGAAAGGGAATACTTAGTTTCTGTATCTCAAGGTTTTCTGGGCTTTTTGGCCACAGAATCTTTTGTGGGGAGAGTCACAATGGAGTTTGTGCAGAGCCCTTGGGAGAGCATGGATTCCGTGGTGCCTGAATGCTTTGGAGACTGCATTTCTTAGTTTTCTCGTTGCCTTGGCACAACCAACTGAAGGGATGAAGGATCCGTTTTAAACACAGTCGGAGAAGATACAGCCCAATACGGCAGGGAAGGTGTGGATGGTGTTGTGGTTGCTGATCACATTGCAGGCATGGTCAAGAGATAAAGGACAGGAAGTGGGGACTGGCTGTGAAATGCACAGCCCACCCCCAGCTGCTCACTTCCTCTGCTGAGGCTCTTCAAACAGCACCGCCCACTGGGGACCAGGTGTTCAAACACATGAGTCTATGGGAGACATTTCACATTCAAAGCCCATCAGATATCTGTCCTATGCAGATGATTATAAGAAGTTAGAGAAGGCAGTTCAGCCTTTGTTCAAAGGCGGCAAGTACTCCTTCCGTTCCACCCATGAGATGTGGTGCTTCTGGCTTGAAAGGACTCTAGGAGCCGAATGAGCGACCTTCACATCCAGCAGAAGAGCACTGGAAAAGGACACAACCTGTGTCCTAGGAAACCCACACCAAAGACTGATAAAGGTGCTGGAGTGACCGCCTGGGCACAGGGGAGCCCCAACTCTAACCTGCAGCATGGGGACTCTGCTGGCTTCTGCAATGCCCCTTCTCTCCACTTCTGTGGTTGGAAGCACAGGGCTTCTAAGAGGACCCGGAACCATTTGCTTTTGCCAGCTTTATAGTTATATGGACATACATGACACTTGCATAGTGGACCAGCTTTGACACAGATGACAACATTCTTGTCAATCTTCTGATGTTGCCAGTACTCAGTCCAAGCTAACGGTGTTTAGCATACTGGGTCACATGACACATTTACATGTTACTTGGATGCCCAGCTGATCAATATGGTGTTATCATTATACTCATTTCCACACAAGCTGCTTCACAGAGATCATGCTGTGTGCACTGTGATGAGGCCACTGTCCGAGTGTCGGGTTCCTTCTGTGCCCTGGGCTCCTTAGGAAAGGCTACCTGATCTAAACCAGCATCCGGCTTCCAGCTCACGGGCCAATAGCTGCCCTTTCTATCTATTTATGTACTCTTCTTGCTGTTGCTATTATTGTGGTTGCTATTATGGAAAGAGGCACTGGGGTCAGAGCCCAACTTTCAGGAGTCAGTTCTCTCCTACCACTGGGTCTTGGGACTGCACTCACTGTCGGGTTTGGCTGTAATGGTTGTTCCTGCTGAGCTATCCCTCTGGCCCCCCTTCCTATTTATGTCACCTGTCTTAGGGCACAGACAGGAAGTTCTTTCCTTTACTACTCAGGGGTGTCAGTGGTCAGATATCATTTTCCTAAGAGGATGAAGATGGGGGTTGAGTTTTTATTGTCCAAAGACTACTGTCCACTGCAGAGGGGCTTTCATATGCAAAGAAACTTGGAAATAAATAATACCAAAAAAAGCTGTTTAGTATGAGCACCTGAGACTTAATAAAGCATAAAACACTATAATATAAATAGAATGAGAATTCCTAGCATTTAAAATATGGGAAACTATAACTAAGGAGATAAAGAGATGCCTGGTGCTATAGATACTGCATTGAAGAGAGACATCAACCTCAATGACTACGTGTCCCGAACCCAGGTGCTTCTCCCACAGTATCAACTTCCATTCAGAATTTCTAAAAACAGACAATCTGTTTTGAATGATAATCCTTTCATTTTCCTCTCCATTGTTTTAAACAAATGCATTTCTAAGGAAATACCAAGGCAATTGGTTACAGTTCAGTGCCTTATAAACTGGTCATTTTTTTAAAAAAAAACAAACTGTAATTACCTTCTAGATGAAGGGATCCTTTATGAGTATGATGGGATGTTGAAGACCTTAGATTTAGAAAGTAGGGGCAAATTTTTCAGAGTACTCCATGCTCTAACAAAGCCGGCCCAGCAGCCCCTACCCTGCCTTATTTCATAATATCATATTGTCTGCAAAGAACCTAGGGAGGAGGACTCAGCCTCTGGGGAGATCCAAGACACAGATGAAGGGATACCCCCAAATAGTCTCTTCAGCATTCCCTATATCACCAGGAAGCAAGGGCTCCCTCGGCATGTTTTGGTCTCATAAATAAAAGAATTTCAAAATGGGCTCGGAAGTGAATTCGGGACATTCATTGGAATTGGAGAGGAAAAGAACAATGGAAGAGGTGAACTGGAGGTCTCAGCAGCTTCCAGAGGAGGGGGCTGGAGCAGCGTCAGAGCCACTGCATTCTCAATAGAACTCAGAGAATGACACCTTGGAGACTAAGAGAACAAGCCAGCAAATTAGGTACCCAAGGCCATTGTTCTCTGCGGTTTCCATGGAAGGCTACAAGCTTGCCGCCATCCTCCCAGGGTAATATGGATCATGAGCACGAAAACAGGATGCTCCCTTTGGGGCCAATCAAGGAGGGTACTTAGCCTTATTTGGGCTAGCCAGGTCCTGAGATTTGAAGTTTGGTCCTCATGATTACCCAGCAAGCAATCTGAACTGCTGTGCCATCTCTCTGTCTTGGGATGCTTTGTTATCTAGGAGGGAGGTAGTTGTTTTATGACAGTTTATACATGAAGATATGAAAGCTCAGAGAGATCAAGTAACTTGCCTAAAGTCACACAGTTTTAGCTGTGAAGACAGTAATATGTTAACTCTAAGGGTGGATTTCCAAAGCAGATCTCAAGCAGTCAGCAGCTACCTCCTCTGAGAAAACTGGTAGTCAACAGAGAACTCAGGTCTGGCAGAGAGCTAACACCAGCCCCCGCCCCTGCCCCCCACCACCGCATGCCCCAACCCCCATGTCCCAGCACCCAAGCCACAGCACCCAGCCCCCAGGCCCCAGTCCCTCATCACAAGGCTGGCTGTGGTCACTACTAGCCCAGACCCTATTGACTCAACAAAATGACATCTAGAAAGAGATACTTAATTGATTTACAACTAGTCACTTCATGAGGACATGTGTTTTCATTCAGCTTTTCTTTCTTCAAGAATATAACATGAAAAAATGTCTCATAACTCAGAATTTTCTCCTTACCCTACCCAGGTCATACACCCACCATATCCCACCCTGCCTTTAAGAGACTGATTTTTTTTTAATTAATAAAAATAGAACATTTTTTAAACTTGAAGGATTCTGCTGTGTTCCCATTTGGAGGTTTTTCACTGTATTTGCCTGTTGCTGCTCTTTGTTTCTAAGAAACAAAACATATGCTCTTAAAAGAATCCTTCTTGTTTTCAGGATCTAGAAACTCCACCAAAGATAAAAACAGGTTGATAGCATTCTATGCCGGCACCTAACCCCACTGCCCCCCTCCTAAACTGGGCCCTCGAATAGCCTTCTCTGCAGATTCCTTTTGAAGTTTGTAGGTAAGACTTCCTACACTCCAGAACACTGGTGTCATGCCCCCACGCTCTCGGTCCCCGCATCATCTCTGAGGAGCTTGGATGTGCTCTACACACACTGCGCTCCAAGGACCGTGGCTGGGTTGAATGGAGCTCCTGCCGCTTGGCAGGAGGAGGAAGACCCAGTGAAACCTGACTGCTGTCAAGGAAGTCAGTGGCGATTTTGTTTCACTTTTTAATGAATGAAAGCAGGGTTGAAATCCATCCAAAGACAGCATGTTTGGCCATTTGAAGGAAGAAAAATGAAAGCAAAGGGGTGTTTTTGTCTCTCCTTCGATGAAGTGCATCGAGGTGTGGAGGATTTAGCTGGGTCTGGGCACTCCAGGAAGCCTGGCGGCAGCGGCTCAGGCAGCTTTTGCCTTTGACCTGATGTGCCCGTCAGCTGGAGAGAACCAGATTCATCCTCATGCTTTTAAAAGAAAACTTCTAGATATATGAGCACTCCCAAGGGCAAAAGCTAGACTATTTCCTGAAATATTAGAGAGAAAATCTAAATATTTTAACATGTTTCTCCGTTGTTCTGTTTCTTTCTTTCCAAAATCAGCAAGAAATAAGTGTATCTGGTACTGCCTGACCACCCAGAATTTCATCCTCCTGAATGCGATCAAACCAAATTGTTTTGTTCTTGTTTCCTGACCCCGTGGGGTGATCGCCTCCATCTATGGTGAAGAGGGCATGTTGCCTTCACTACTAACCTTAAAATCTTTGAGATGTTCCTGCAGCTGGGGAGATGGTTCCGAGTCCCATCCTCAGAACCCAGGTAAAATGAATTGTTCCAAATGAGGGCAAGGTAGAATCCAGTGGACCCTGGGGCTTGGTGACCAGTCAGCCTTGCCTAATTCATTAGCCCCAGGATAGTGAGAAACCCTGATTCAAAAAAAAAGGACATTGTCTTAAGATGAGTGTCCTATGGTCTCCCAAACACACATGCACACACTCAAGCATGCTCTTGCACAAAAACACACACAACAATCAACTCAGTTGTTAGCACAAGCAGTAGGCACCATGTATCACAACCTATCTTTGGAGAGTAGACAAAGCTGGGCCCGAAAATACCCCCTCAAGGCTGGTGTTTACATGGAGACTTGAACCGCGTGTTCTCAACCTTGCCTCTTGGAGTTCCCTGAATCCAAGAGAGTAGAACTCAAGCATCAGGCCCTACAAGAAGGAACCGGAAATTTCGCTTCCTGAAGACTGAAGAAGCGGTGGCAATGAACACTGGTGAAATTGGCTGCACCTCTCTGCACATAGTGACCACCTGGAGGCTCTGTAGCCAACCAGCTCTGAGGTAAAGCCAGAACCTGCTTAGAAGGCTGGTGGCCTTTGCTTCTGGGACTTGCTAGACTGCTAGACTGCCTTGTGGACCTCACACTCTCGCTGTTTCCAGCTCTTCAAGGACCCCTGTCTAAGAGAGACCCCTGCAGGCCTCAGCCTCCAAGGTGTTCAATGATGACTTCTGAAGTACTTTTCAAAGCTTAGAAGTCAAACAACCACGTCTCCAACTTCAGTGTTAACGTAGCAAAGATTCCACAAGTGACTGCAAAATGTCAAAGACAAAATGTAGTGACCTTTAGACACTGTTGCTTAGACTTCTTTGCTATGCACAGTGGGAGATAACATCTCTAAAGGATTTTCTGTGTAGTATAACTCAAGGAGGGCCTGTTTAATTGACAGAAAGTAGCTTAATATTAGTTAATATATTAAAGATGCTAGTAAGGTTTGTTTCTTGCAGAAAAATAGTTAATTCTTGTCTTATTATCTGATGGTCTAGTCTTCATCTTCTAGTTGGAGAGTCAGGGTCATTTACATTTAGAGTTATTATTGAGCAAAGTTTTCTAGTTCCTGTAATTTTGCTCTTTTTTCCCCTGGTTATTTGTATATTGTTGGTTCTTTGCATTCTAACCTGTTCATATCAGGTGTTGACCTATTTATTGAGTTGAACATGATCCAGCCTTTTTCTTTCTTTCTTTTTCTTTTTTTTTTTTTTTTTTCTTCTGAGACAGGGTTTTTCCTGGCTGTCCTGGAATTCACTCTGTAGAGCAGGCTGGACTTGAACTCAGAGATCTGCCTGCCTCTGGCTCCCAAGTGCTGGGATTAAGGGCGTTCACCACCACTGCCCGGCATGATCTAGTCTTTTGTAGGTCTCCTTTGTTCATCTATTCTTCTCATGATTTTTTTTCATATTCTCTTGTGATTGAGGCTTTTTTTCCACCTCTGTGTGTAAGAATTTTTTAAGTGTGTGTGTGTGTGTGTGTGTGTGTGTGTGTGTGTTGTGATGGGAAAGTAAAATCTTACACATTTTCCCAGCTCAGAATTTTAACTATTAACTCTTTCTAACAAAGTTAAATTGCCTAAGATTGAAAACAAAAAAAGTACTTGTATAGGTCAAAACAGAACAAGTCAAGTGAGATCACGCCTGTAATCCCAGCATTGCAGAGACAGACAAAAGGATCAGGCACTTGAGACCAGCATTGACTACAGAGCAAGTTCATGGCCAGCCTGGGTTACATAATCTCAAAAATGCCAAAAAAAATATAGGACCATGATTATAGAGGACAACAGGCCACAAAGGATGAATAAAGCATACAAAATATTAAATGTTATCAAAAATTTTAATGAAAATATAATTCTCACAAATTTTACCCAGAAGTTTACTCTCTTGAGTAGGCTAATCAACTTTTATGCTTTGAAAATACTTTTAAAAAAGGAAATTTAGAAGTTAGTTATAGGAGTAAAACAAATTTTCTGGATTCTAAATAAGATAACTATCATTTATGTTTACACAGTAGATCTAAGAGCAAGACCTTAACAGTGAAAATGACATAAAATTACCACTGTTTTACTTTTCCACAAGAAATAACCCTTAGATACTTAAGACAGATTGAAGGGAGTGAGAAATTGTGATATACAGCTTCTTCCCAGGGTCAGTGATGACACTAACATGATAGGGAAAACGGAAGACATTCGAAGACTTGGTAATGTATGCTCTGCAGAAATTATAAAGTAGCCACACCCCCAAACTAAAGAAACACAATGAATGTCTGTAGACAGATTAAATAAGAAAGTCACACTTTTGCAGGCATATAAAAATCAAATACCAGACACAACACAGGAAGTAAACACTAACGTCAACTACAGAAAATTCGAGTTCAACAGCTAAGGGACAGCCACACATTCTCTTTATACACTTCAGAATTGACTGAAAGTCATTTAGGTCAACACTTTAAGTCATTTCGATGCCTGTTGTCGTCTGTAGTCTGGTGTTAACAGTTCTTTCCCCCTGCATTTTGACCAATCTTCTAAGCAAAATGTGTTGATCTCTTTAAAGAATTCATTCTTTTACATGTGAACACTTCAGTAACATTTTAAAGTGGAGCTTGTGTGCCCTTACACTGTTGTGTCTTTGTACATGCAACATTTCCATTTCACTAGCTCTTCTCTCTTCTCTTGCCAAGGTTCTTGCTGGCACCATTTTCTTCGCAGTCTGCCCACGGCTGTGGCCGTGCCCTGCTGATGGCTTCCCCACCCTCCATTTCCGCTTTCCAAATGTGCCTACAACACTTTAAGTGACCTCATTAAATTCCCTTCATTTAACCATGTTTAACAGTCCACAGTTTCCTGATGCAACTGTGATGTGGATATGGATTCTAAGTGTTATTTCCTCTAGAGCAAGTGATGCTGAGGACAGTGAGGTCATTTTCTAAAGGTCAACAGTAAATAATAGAAAGGAAAACCCAGTACCACACATGCTGCTTTATAAGGTGATGGTTGAAGACTGACCAGAAGTTGACACCAGGCCCTTGCAAGTGTCCATGTCACAGAGGACTGTACTCAACTAAGCAGCGCCGGTTCCGAAGCTCTCCTGATGCTAGGAAGGACTCTTGGCTAGCCTGCACAGCAGTGTTCTGCTACAGCTAGCCACATCACAAGGTCTTAGACATTTTAAGAGTTAGATTTAATACAAGAGGCAGAGACCAGCAATCACATAATTCAAACTAAAAACTTCAATGAGAATGTCTGTCCATGGAGGAAAGATTCCAAAGGGTTAGAACCTGTCAGCGCTCTTTCCAACTCCCCTAAATCCAGAGAGCGATTGCCCGAATCTCAGTGAGTGCTTGCATGTGGCTGTGGACAGGCAGCCCCCCTCCCACCGCCCGGCACAAGATTTGGCTAGTTTTCTGGAAAGTAACAATAAATTTGCCAAAGTTAATCCGAACTTTCTGGGCTCTTCTGAGCCTTTCATCCATAATGAATGTGAAGTCTTCACCCTGGCGGTAAGGCACACGTGTCTTCATCTGCTTTTCTTGTGGTTTGATGAGAAAAACCACAGACGTTCACAAGTGTGCAGGAAACTCAATGGGGCCTTTAAAAGGTTCTCATTTTGTTTGGCATATAGATCCTGAAGCCTGGAAGAAGACAAAACCAAAATTTCAAAGGAAGTTCAATGCTGCAATTTCACAAGAAGCAAAAGCCGTTGAATCAGTTCAACCAAGTCAAGCCAGCAAGAATGCAGTCCTGGTCATAACCGTGTGGGGACTTGTACCTGGTACCCAACTTCTTTACTCAAATGGAATGTAGTCAATTCAGTGGTGTACATAATAAGAATAAGTGGATGTTTTAATTAGATTATAGTAACATATAAATCTTAGCATATAGACATTTGGTTTTTTCTCATAAACAGGGACATTTTCAATTCAGATAGATGATTTCATCTTTAAAAATAGTTAATGCATTCTCGTGGTGCAGTTTTCCAAAGCTGCAAAGGATTCTAGAGAGAAAAACGTTGCCCTGTCCTCTGGGTGAGTCTCATTGCAGATAATTCCAATGTGTAGGACTCGAGGACACTTCTAGAGATGTGATAGCCAGGGCTTCTGTAACAAGTAACCGCGGTGTGGATATTTAGATATTTATATACATTTATATACTGGGTTTTATTTTAGTGAAATGGTAATATGGTTCATTATATGCTTTGTTTTGTTTTTCACTAAAACCCCATCTTAGCATCTCCAATATCATTGCATAATCTTACTTCATTCATAATTTTGTTTCATTCATAAACAATGGATGATGATAATGATATCTAGTGTTTCAAAGTGCAATGATGCTTTCACCAATTCACCTCTTAATGGTGTTGTTATAAAACCCACTTTACATGAAGGACAACAAAACAACCTTCTCTATCCTGGAAGTTTTTCATATCAAAGAAGAATGAGTGGGGATTTGGCGAAACCAGGCAAAGGTGACTGTACATGTGTGACATTAAATATGCTCTTGTCGGAAGAGGTGAAGGAGGGACAGACAGGGAGATGTTTCGTGAAGCCACAGACAAGCTCTCCGAAGTGTTTTCATTGAGTCCTTCCTAAATCTCACGGAAGGGCTGGGAAAAGAGAGAGGAGAATGGAGCGATCAGTCAAACAATAAAACACCATACAGTGGTCAAGGTTTGCATGCATGAATGCATGCTTTTAAACAGTTTGCAAAGAGTAGCCTCCTGGGTACAGAGAGCAGAAGGCAGAGTCCTAGGAAGGAGCGTCTGCTTGGCAGTGAGCTAGGGAGGGAGGTGAGCAAGAGTCACTGGCTCATTCCCTCTGCAAAGCCCAGCAGACACCAAGGCAACCCATCAGAGAGAGCTGGGAGCCAGCAGGAGAGAGCTTTGTGTAAACAGGTATCTCTGTCCAAGCAGAAATCAACTGAGGTGGTATTTTCCAGAGAGACTAGGAGCTCACTAACCAATAGTCTCTCATGGGTCTTTGTTCCCCCATCTTATTAAAACCATTTCATGAAATATTTGAATCTTGACTTGATCAAATGTCTTATGTCATTTATTATTTTCATCATTCTTATTTCTGTGTCCTGTCTTCTTGTCGTTTCAAACCTTTGACCCTGTCCACCTCATCTACAGTCTCCAAAGGCTGTATGCCTTTGGAGTTTCAGAAGCCAACTTACAATGTTGGGCCCTTCTGAAAAATAATGTCAGCAATATGAAAAGTGCTGAACTTCTCACAGCTTCCAGTCACGACAGACCGGTACCACAGTCTCTCAGCCGCCATTAGAGTAGGGCACCTGCAACACAGACACTCGGCCACACCAGCGTCTGCTCTAGCAGCATAAAGACAGGCCCTCTGAGGAGACTTGTGCCCTACTATCTGAATTCCTTAACTTCAGTGTGTCAGTCAACTCACACAGACCAGCTGCCACACTTCTAAGTTGCCTGTCCTGGGAGAGGTGTCCCTGCTGGAACTTTCATACCCGCTGGAAGTCTAAGGACTCTTCCGCATGGCTACGAAGATGCTGTTTTGTGCCCTGTTCTAGCAGCACAGTGGCCATGGCTGTCTCGTGCGGGAGCATCAGATATGGCAGGAAGATGAGTGTTTCACCTCGGCTACTGCTATGGCTTGAATGTGCCACGTCTATACAGGCTTTGTGTTTTCACACTTGGTCTCCCGCTGGTGGGGACATTGTGGGAGGTTGTGGAACCTTTAGGGGACAGAGCTTCATCTGAGAAAGTGAATAACTGGAGGGTGAGCCCTGCGCTCTGAGAGCCTAGGCTCAGTTCTGTGTAATCTCCTGGCTGTGGATGCAATGTGACTGGTTTCTTTCAACTCCTGCCGCCATGCCTCTCTGGTGAGCTGAAGTAAACCCTTCCACCCTAAGTTTCTGTCAGATGTGTAGCCATCTTGTCCTGGAGCCAAGTAACCCGAGACCACGTAAAACTTCATTAATGACCCCCAAATACAGCATCAAAACAACAGAAATTAACCACATGCTAGACTCCCCTAATTATTTACCTGTCCCATATAAAGGGCATCAAACTAGGCATTTTCCTAAGCCGTTTTCCCACTGAGCCATCCAGGCCAGGCACATTTTCCAGATTTTATGAATGGAGAAACTGAACCTTAAAGATAACAGTATCTTGTACAAGGTTTCATGCTAATTAGATAAGCCGAGACTTGACCTCAGCTTTCCCACCTCTCCAAGCTCTTAACTTCTTTTTCTTCCTTTTGTTTTTCTTTCTTTCTTACCCCCACATGCCTTGGGAAGCCAGCCCAGCCAAACACACCCTGTGACAATGGAGGGAGATCAGAGTGTGAAACGTATTTTCTCTATGTCCCACTTCTCTCAAGCCACTGTTTGCAAATTATTGCACAAGGTGCCCTGATATTCCCCTGTGGCAGCAAAGGCAAAGCCTAGATGGATCCAGTTCCTATAATAACAGCCGAGAATCAGAGACTGAGGGTGCTGGAGAATAAGTGGTTTGGGGACTGTGTGCTTTGGCAGAGTGCTGCAGCGTGTGCGAGCTGAATAGACAGAGCGTTCTAAATAAACATGACCTCTTGTTGCAGTGGAGGAGGAAATAGGCTCAGCCATGTTCCCTTCAGTGCATGCCTTTAGAAAAGGAGTCTTTGTGGAGTGCATGCTGAGCATTTGTTCTGAGGAGCAGCAGTGATGAGAAGCCACAGAGCCTCCGTCCTTTTACGTCTGGGGTTTTCTTTAGATAATAGGGATGTTTCATAAGTTATACGTCTCAGGCAAATTCCTCACATATAAAAGAAGTCAGTTGAAGTAGTCTGTGAACAGGTCCTCCATCATAGCTGGGTTATGACATGAGGTTGAATTTCACTGACACCATTCATGGGAGATCTCTGTAGGCTACAAGCTACCAAGGTAAAATGGCTATTTTCATGCCAAAAGTTCATGGAGAAAAAAAATGAACAGGGGCTGGAAGAAGGGCTCAGTGATAAAGAGCACTTGCTGCTCTTGCAGAGGACCAGGATTCTCTTCCCATCACACAGGTCTGGCAGTTCACAACCACCTGCAACCCCAGCTCCAGGGGATCTGACACCTTCTTTTAGCTTCAACGGCATCCATACTCATGTACACACACACACACACACACACACACACACACACACACACACACAGTTAAAGCAAGTTTTTATTGAAAATAGATTCTTCACTCATACAACACATCCCAACCACAGTTTCCCCTCCCTTCACTGCTCCCAGTTTCTCCACACGTCCCTTTTCCCCTGGATCCACTTCCCCTCCAACTCTCTTCAGAAAAGATCAGGCTTCCAAGAGACAACAACCAAACATAACACAACAAAATAAATAAAACAAAGCAAAAGCCCTCACACCAAAGGTTGCTGAACAGGCAACCAAAGAGGAGGAAAAGAGCCCCAAGAGCGGGCAAAAGAGTCAAAGACACACTCACGTCCACTGTTAGGAGTTCCTCAAAAACACCAAGCTAACAGCCATAATGTATATGCAGAGGACCTGGTACAGACCCCTGCAGGCCTCATGCTTACTGTTCTAGTCTCTGTGAGCCTGCTTAGTTGATTCAGTGGGCCATGTTCTCCTGGTGTTCTCCATCCTCTCTGACTCTTACAATCTTTCTACCCCCTCTTCTGGGGGTTCCTGAAGCTCTGAGGGAAGGGAATCAATGGAGACTTCCAATTTAGACTATCTTTCTGCATGTCTGTCTGTAGATCTCTGCACCTGCTCCCATCTGCTGCCAGAAGAAGCCTCTCTAATGACAACTGGACAAGGCACTGATCTATGAGTACAGCAGAATATCATTAGGAGTCATTTAATTACTATCATCATCATCATCATTATCATCATCATCATCATCATCATTATCATTATTACTTGGCCAGTCATGTTTGTTTCTACTCTAGGTCTCTGGGCTATCAAGTCTCTGGGTCTGGCCATCCAGGCAGTGTAGGACAAGGGCTCCCTCTTGTGGAGTGGCCCTCAAGTTAGACCAGACATTGGTTGGCCATTCCTACAAGTTCAGTGCCACCACTGATTGCCCCAGCACATCTTGCAGGCGGGACAGAAGGTAGGGTTTGTAGTTGGTTTGGTGTCTACATTTCTCTTCCAGTAGCCTTCAGAGCACCTTCCCACATCAATAAGACTAGAACGTAGGGGTGAAGGCTCCACACAGACACCAGCTCAACCTCTCTATGTTCAATGAGCTGTATAAATATTGTCCTCAGGACTGGGGCCCTGCTGTCAGTTTTCAGAGAACAATTCTCTGTCGTCCTGACATCAGCCTGGGTTGTATGAGGATCTCCATGGACACCCTCAGCCAACAACTCAATTGAACGCAACCTAGTCCCACCACTGGAAGGCTTGCCTGGCTACCAAAGGTGGCCAGTTGAGACTCCTTATCCTCCATTATTAGGAGTCCTCACTAGGGTCACCCTCAGAGGTTCCAGAAAGTTTCCACTGCTTCCAGACCACCTTGAAAATGCCCCCAATTCCAGTTGTCTTTCCCTCCATCCCATCCCCACACACACCTGACCCCTTCCTGTCTTCTTCCCACCCACCCACAGTCAATGCAAACTCTGTTGTACTTTCCCTTCTCCAGGAGATCCATGTGTCCCCTGTAGAACCCTCCTCTTTACCTAACAATTCTGGAACTATGGATTGTAGCTTGGATATCATTGACTTAACAGCTAATATCCACATATAAGTAAATATATACCATATTTGTGTTTCTGGATCTGGATTACCTCACTCATAATGATTTCTTTTCCTAGTTCCGTCTACTTGCCCGTAAATTTCGTGTCCTTTTTTTAATGACTGAGTAATACTTCATTGTGTAAATGTACCACATTTTCTTCATTCATTCTTCAGTTGAGGGACATCTAGGTTGTTTCCAGTTTCTGACTATTATGAATAAAGCTGCAATGAACATAGTTGAGGAAATTCCTTGTGGTAGGACTGAGGGTCCTTAGGGTATATGCCCAGGATTGATACAGCTAGGTCTCAATGTAGATCAATTCACAAATTTTTGAGGAACCACCATATTGATTTCTATAGTGTCTGTACAAGTTTGCACTCTCACCAACAATGGAGGCATGTTCCCTTTGCGCCACATCTTCATCAGCTGTCACTTGTGCTATTAATTTTAGTCATTCTGACAAGATGTAAGACATAATCTCACAGTCATTTTGTTTTGCATTTCCCTGATGGCTAAACATCTCCTTAAGTGTTTCTCAGCCATTTGAGATTCCTCTATTGAGAATTCCATGTTTAGATCTATACCCCATTCTTAATTGGGTTATTTGGCGTTTTGATATCTAGTTTCTTGAATTCTTTATATATTTTGGATATTAGTCCTCTATCAGATGTGGGGTTGGTGAAAATCTTTTTCCATTCTGTAGGCTTCTGTTTTGTCCTATTAATGGTGTCCTTTGCCTTACAAAAGCTTTTCAGTTTCAGGAGATCCCATTTATTAATTGTCGGTGTTAGTGCCTACGGTATCAGTGTTCTGTTCAGGAAGTTGTCTTCTGTGCCAGTGTGTTCAAGGCTAGTCCCAACTTTCTCTTCCACCAGGTCCAGTGTATCTGGCTTTATATTAAGGTCTTTGATCTGTTTGGAGTTGAGTTTCGTGCACGGTGATAAATATGAATCTATTTACATTAGTCTACAGTTTGACCAGCAGCATTTGTTGAAGGTGCTGTCTTTTTTTCCAGTGTGTATTTCTGATTTATTTATCAAAAACCAGGCTTCCATAGGTATGTGATTATGTCTGAATCTTCTGTTTGACTCCATTGATCAATGTGCCTGTTTTCCATGTGGTTTTTATTATTACAGTTTAGTAGTAAAACATAAAAACAAGGAAGGTGATACCCCCAGAAGTTCTTTTATTGTTCAGAATTGTTTTAGCTATTCTGATTTTTTGTTTGTTTGTTTGTTTTTCCATAGGAAGTTGAGAATTGTCCTTTCAAAGTCTGTAAAGAATTGTGCTGGAATTTTGTTGAGGATTGCATTGAATTTGTAGATTGCTTTTGGTAAAATGGCCAGTTTCACTCTGTTAATCCTACCAATCCATGAGCATGGGTGATCTTTCCACCTTCTGATATCTTCTCCAATTTCTTTCTTCAAAGACTTGAGGTTTTTATCATAGAAGTCTTTCATTTGCTAAGATAGAATTACCCTCAAGATAATTTTTTATTATTTGAGGCTATTGTGAAAGGTTGTTTCCCTGATTTCTTTCTCAGTCTATTTGCCATTTGTAAATAGAAAGGTTGGTGATTTATTTATTTATTTTAACTTAAGGTTTTATCCAGCCACTTTGCTAAAAGTGTTTATCAGCTCTAGGAGTTCCCTGATCGAATTTCTAGGGGCACTTATATGCACTATATATCATTTGAAAATAAGAATACTTTGACTTCTTCCTTTCCAATTTGTATCTCCTTGATCTCCTTCAGTTGTCTTATTGCTCTAGCTAGAACTTCAAGTACTAGATTGAATAGATATGGAGAGAATGGACAACCTTGTCTTGTTCCTGATTTTAGTAGAATTCTTTTGAGTTTCTCAAGACTTCCTGTAAATTGCCTTTATTATGTTTAGGTATGTTCATTGTATCTCTAATCTCTCCAGGACTTTTATTATGAAGGGGTGTTGGATTTTCTCAAGGCCTTTTCTTCATCTAACGAGATGATCATGTGGGTTTTTTTTTCTTTCAGTTTCTTTATATGGTGAATCACATTTAATGTTTTTTATATATTGAACCATCCCTGCATCTCTGGGATGAAGCCTACTTGATCATGGTGGATGATCTTTTTGATGTGTTCTTGGATTCAGTTTGCAAGTATTTTATTGTATTTTTTCATTTATGTTTATAGGGAAAATGGTATGTAATTCTCTCTCTTTGTTGAGTCTTTGTGTGGTTTGGGTATCAGGGTAACTGTGGCCTCATAAAATGAACTGGACAAAGTTCCTTCTGTTTCTATTTTGTGGAATAATTTGAGGATTATTGGCATTAGCTCTTCTTTGAAAGTCTGGTAGACTTCTGCATTAAAATCACCTGGCCCTGGAATTTTTGGTGGAGGATTTTTAATGACTACTTTTGCTAGGGATTATAGGTCAATTTAAATCTTAAAACTAATTATTTTTAAAGAAAATAGTGAACAAGACAAATCATGGCAATCAGAGGATACTCCCACTTTAGTCACTATGAACATCAGGTGTTAAAAATGATGGGTAACAGTGGCGGGGCTTGCCACCTGTGAGGATGTGTTACCAAAAGAGTGAAGACAGAAGATCAGACACCAGAGCTAAATATGACCAAAGTAAATTGGTAAGATTACAAAAGGATGTAAGAAAGAAAAACAGCTAGGCCCAAACTCCCTTCTGTGCCCGCTGCCCCACCAGCCAACGGATGTAATTTACATATGAAAAGATATGACACACAATTGTGTATCTTTAGAAGTTCAACTGTGCCTGCTTGAAAGATGCCAATAATAACCTGGAGGTAGTGTGGCTGGGTGTGTGGTTCATACCTTTAATTCCAGTACTGGGAGGCAGAGGTAGGAGGTGCTCGGTGCCTTTGAGACCACTGCTTCCACCACCACCACCAACAACAACAAAAACAACAACAACAAAATGGTGGGGTGTAGCAGGTGTGCTCACTGTCTCGAGGTGTTCACAGGTACTTAGGGCTTTCTACTCTTTGATATTGCAGCCACCATCTCACTACAAAGGACATATCTTACAGAAAGATAAAGTATACAAATACACCTGAGTGGCCTGACCTGATGATACAGGTCTGTAATTCCAGCTGCTTCAAATTTGATTGCAAGATGAAAATCTGCTGGGGCTACAGAGTGAGTTCAAGGCCTAGACTGGGCAACACAGTGAGACCATGTTTTAAATAACATTGAAGGACAGGATTGACATCCAAAGTTGTGTTCTGACCCGCATAGATGTGCCTGCATTTATACACACAAACATATATACATAAACACATGCTTCACACAGACAATGATTTACAAAATAAAACACTTATTAGTACTGAAAAAAGAATATAGTGGGCATATATATCCTATATACCCTAAGCTATATACCCTAAGCAATTACATTCTTAATGGTACCCTCTAATATTAATAGGCTTTTGTTGTCGTTGTTGTTGTTGTTAGAGGAGTAATAAAGTTAGAGGCAAACTACTAAAACCGCTATAATTCAGCCATTGCAAAAACAACAATTTCTCAAATGTTGTATTCTCACCGACGAATCTCCACAGACCTTTGCATCTAGGTTCCAAAGTTCAAGGTTGACTCCTAAATGTTTAGTTCCTGTCTATTGGATGTGAATACTGGGAGAAATTTTCTTGACACTCCATTTACTGAAACTAAAAATATTACCTGAAAGATAGATTTATATTTTAGACTGTTTAGTATATTTATTTTTACAATTTCTACATTTATTTTTACTTCAGTTTGCTTTTAACTGATTCATAAAAAGTGTGCGTGTTTGTAGAATACAATATGATGTTCTGGTACATATTTAAAGCTTCTTAAACATCTCTATCTCCCTAAATATTTATTTCTTTAGCCAAAATCAGTCAAAATTATTTCTTCTAGCTTTGTGAAACACAGGACATCGACAGTATCTGTGAGCTAGGAGGCAGGTTTCTGGTTTGGTGGATTTTTTTAAGGCTGGAGAACACCTCCACCTCTTCTCTTCTGTGCTGGCTTCCACCAAGGGCTTCCTGCCAGGAAATGCAGCTGTCCGGAAGCACTACAGAAGACATGCGTTGTTTTCACAGAGAGCAGCCTTGGGAAAAGGTGATCCAGTCCCCACAGGAACTAAAGTAACTATGCTTTGTTTAAATCAACATTACTAGTGTGAGTTTAATACGCAGTGAAATGTTCCCAAGTCAATCAGATTTGCAAATCCACTGGAGGAATTGTCATCTTACCAGGACTTCTAAAGCCCTCTGCTCAGGCCCTTTGTGCTCCAGCCCTGGGCTTTCTGAGATCACTTCTGGTTCCATGTGGAGTTCTGCTGGGTGGTGGCTTCTGGTGTCAAGGGCGTTTCCTTGCCTTCATCCCCTTCTGCTGCATAAGCTCTCATGATAAGCAGGGGAGATGGAGGGCTCTCCCCATTTGGAAGTCCTCCATCCCACTTTTGTGTTCAGAAACCAGGGGACACCCAGCAGGTGTATGTGTGTTGGGGAGGACCTAAACCAAATGTGCATTTCTTTATTCCTGGACACTATCCTATCATGACAGAAGTGAGCAGCAGCTGGGTACCAGTGCATAGACCCTGGATCCAACATGTATGTACTCCAGGAAATGGTTACAGGTACCTTTCTGAAAGGACCAATGTACCACCCCCGTATACATGACACTATTGTGCTCGCTCCACTGCTGAACACATTTGTCACAGTGTCACCAAGAGTCCTTCTTCCTGCTGTGGGGAGGTCTAAGCACTGGCTCAGGGCTGAAACTGGAGAATGAACTGTGGCTTTCCCACGGATGCGGGTGACCTCAGTACTCACCCACCCAGTCCATTCTATTTTCATTTCTGTAGCTGTGATAAAATACTCTAACCAAAAAGCAGCAGAGGGAAGAAGGCCTTTAGTTGACTTATGATTCCTGGTTGCAGCCCATTATCTTGGGGAAGCCACCTAGGAGTTCAGGCGTCACAACCACAGGGAAGAACCACGAGAGATTAAACACGGGAACATCTGCTGGCTTGCTTTTGCTTTTTCTACTGTCTGGAGGCCCTACCTAGGCAATGGTGACATCCACATTCAGAGTGCGCTTCCCACCTGCGTTAACCATCAAGAAAAACCCTACTTCCCATAAAACCAATGACTATTGTCAGAAACAGGTTGAAAACAGTCATTGGATAATGAATAACGTTAAATTCACTGGACATTGTCTGGCATCTTGAAAAGCATGTGCATGAATATATATATTATTTTTTGACGCTGAGTCTCCAATTCGGCTTCAGTGTACCCCCAGAAACATGTCTACATGATGTATCTTAGACTAGGAGGTTAAGAAAACAGCAAACAGGTTTCAAAAGGAGTGAAATGACTTCATTAGGGAATTGTTCTCTGCATTTTAAGGAGGAATTAGAGAAACCTATTATGACATCCCTCAACAAAAGGAAGGAAAGTGTGTTTCATTTCCCTAGAAGTGGGAAGGAGTTCTCTTCCTAAAATCAAATGTGGGGCTAACAAGTGGGACCCGCCACCGCCCCTGCTGTGTAGGTTTAAAGCACGGCCAGGTGGCTTTTTAATCAATCTCTGCAAAGCGAAAGCTTTTTGGTTCAATTAAAAGGTGCTTTTCCAAGCCTGTTTGTATATAGGATTTAGGCACCAAATCTCCTAAGTTGCACTAATAGGTGTGACAGGATTTCCATTTGCCAATTAAACATGCACCTTTTCATCTCCTGAGCTCTGCCTTACAGGGTTTGATCTTCCCTTAGTGCAGAGCGACTTTGAAAGGCCGACAAATGCTGTGGTCAGTCAGTCTTCACTCACCACCTCCTGTTTGAAGTCCCCATGCCAACTCATGGTCCACCCGGCCCCTTGAGACAGAGATCCCTTTGTGATTACCCAAAATGACCACTAAAGGTCACTCTTACTCCATTTTCTCAACCCAATTTTGTAACCTGGGCTCAGGTATAAGAAAAATCAGGAAAACCTCCTCATTTACAGAGGCAGTGGAGGCACAAGGCTGTGGTTTGCACAGCAATCCCCACCCACCTGGGGCCTATGAGATCTAAAGTTTACATGACCTCTCTTCGTTAATGCTTTCCCAGCAAAGTTATCAAGATTCATAAAAACTTTATTTCCAAATGAATACACTACAGATGTGAAAGCCAGCAGTTCTGTTCCGGACCCAGACTTTCAAAGGGAAAATAAGTCATTTTTAGGAAACACACTCAAACCTTTACTGAGTTCATAAATCATAACTGTCCCCATTTGAAGAGAGAGGAAGGAAGTTTGGAAATGATACTTGCCAAGAATTCAGAGCCTAAATCATCTGTAAAGGACAGCTTGTATACAGGACCCACTTCCTTCCTGCTTGTAGGGAGGGCTCAGATTTGAACATCTTGAATTTTTAAGGAACAGAGCACATGTTTTTCTGCATAATTTGTGAGCAACTGAAGTCAAATGGTTGATAGATATGTTTAATATCACTGGTAACAAAAGTTAAAACACTTCAACAATTATCATTTCTTGTCCCAAAAATGACAAAAAACTAAAATCAGCAAATGGAAATTCTTAAGACTGCAGGCAAACAAAGCCATATTTTGCTGTACTGTAAACATGCAGAGGCAGCCAGAGTAGAAAAATGTCACTTTGGAAGTACCTCTTTACCTATGAGGATTTACATTAAGGAAACATCCATTTGTTCCAGAAATACCTACAATGAAATCAAGGACAATGAACAAATAGATGTATCACAACCCAGAAGTTTTTATTGACAGGATAGATAAGTATTCTATACCTATTACTGTGGTCATTTATTTTCTAAACATGGCAAATTCAAATTCCATCTGGTAAGTACTCCTCGTCTTTCATACTTCTGCTCTCAAGTGTGTGTCTATGCATTCTTCCACCACCAAAACAGGAAAGTCCATTTGAGAGTTAGGACTGGAAAAACAGTTAGCTTTGTATCCTCTTTCTTAACTTGTTTCTATTGTTTGCAACGCACTTGTGTATTATGTGAATAACAGCATTAAACAGAAGCATCTTATGATTTCCCCCTCAAAATGTAACATTTAAAATCATCATTTGCCTGTGAAGTTCTTAAATTGACAGGACACACAGCAAAAGACAAAGCCTCACATACTCACAAGCATGTTAACTATTTCTGCACACAAGCAGTAGGTGTGAAGAATCCATCCTAATTTGTTGTGGTGAATTAATGAGGCTGACTGATCCAAACAACCAAGCAAAGCTCACATTCTACAGGACTTCCTAGAGTGAGTATGAGGAAAGTCTCGGGAATCCACCAAGTAGTCTTCCTCATCAAAAGAAATCAGTGGTGCTGGGAACATGGCTCAGTGGCTGAAGTGTGAGCTATGCATGAAAGGGGACCTGAATGAGTTCAGATCCCTGGCACCCACATAAAAAGCTGCAACCCCAGAGCTTGAGAGGCAGAAAAAGGCAGACCCTGGATGGGCAGCCTAGCCAACTGGCGAGCTCTAGGTTCTGAGAAATTCTCAAAATGTGAGCTAGACCTGATCTCTCACACACACATTCCTCCAAGAACTAGAACTTGAAAGATCAACAATAGATGGGTGACCATCCTCTGTATCTTAGAGCAGCATCTGTGACTGAGAACTTACAGTTTCTATTTTTAATCTTTTTGCTATCCCTGTTAGGATATCTTCTTGGTTTTCACTCTGATTCTGCCTTCCTCTGTACATCTATCCATTTCACTGCGTGAATTCCAAAATGTATTGTGTGTTATCATGTTGGGGAGATATTTGGCAGGAATGAAAGACAGGCTCCTGGATTGGACTGGGTCAAAAGTGGACTTGTGTGAATTTTTGACAAATCAGGAAGTATGCCAACCCACCAATCATGAGGAACTGGAATTGATTCTTCCAGTGAGAACAATCTGGAAAACTCGTGCTTGCCTAAGTTGCCTACTGGTCAAGAGACACACAGAGCTCTCCTACACTTCCTCCCCTTTCCCTCCTTAGTGAGGCTCTGAGTTCCTTCAAAGTCTTGAACACCTTGAATGTTTCTGCAGTGAAGGTCTTGGGTTCGTCTGCACTATAATCCAGTTCTTTCCAATGTGCTGGGTGTTTTTTTTGTTTGCTGTTTGTTTGTTTTTAAGCTTCTAAAATTTTATTTTTGTCTTTGATATTGGTAAATATCAGTATAATGTGTCTAGATACATTTGTCCCCATCCTTCCATTGTTTGCCCTAGATCCTCTCAACCTGACATGTCTGTCCCTTTGTTAATTTGGGGACCGGAGCCTTTATTATTTATTCAAATTTTCCCTCTTGTCAATATTTACATATTCTTCCCGTTAATTAAATTAATGACTTTGTGATTGTTCTTCTTTCATACATCACTTTACTCTTCCTTCAGATTTCTGCTCATTTAGACTTTTCTGGTTCTTTTCAGAATGTTCCCCAGCTACTGTATCTGTCGGTTCCTTTCCCCACCTACTCTGTACTTGACTGCTTGTGTTTCAGGCACGATGCTCCAAGTTGGTTTTTTCATGGGTTGCATGCTTTATGCAGCTTATCTCAGCTTTATAAATTATTGTGCTTATTTTATAAAATTATTTGTTTCTTTGTTCTGTTCCCTCTATTTCAGTGGAATAGAAATTACAATTTAAACAGTCATAGTTTTTTACCACCTCTCCTCTGTCCTTGGTGTCTGTGGCCCATGTTCTCCAAAGTTACCGGACAGTGTGTGGAGACATGCTTCAGGGGTCCTGCACTCCCTGTTGGCTCAGGAAGTTAATGGAAACTGTGATACAAGCCTCCCGTCTACTGTTTCTGCTTTATTTTTCAGATAGAGACCATATGCCTAAACCACAGAACAATAAATTTAGGATTTAATAATAAACAGATAAGTAAAATTATCTTGTACTTGGAAATTAAAAGAAAACCTTTGCCAAATAATTCATGAGTTAGGATGAGACACAAATGCACACTGGGAAAGAATTAGAAATGTAAGATAATGCACTATATTTCAAAGCACACGGGGACACAGAAGCCACCCTTTAAGGGACTTTTTTTTTCTTTTTGAGACAGGATCTCTCTGTATAGCCCTGGATGGCCTGGAGCTCCCTTTGTAGACAGGCTGGGCTTGAACTCAGAGACCCTCAGGTCTCTGTTTCCCAAGTGCTGGGATTAAAGGCATGCACTACTATGCCTGGCTTTTATTCTTATAAGCACATCTGTCAGAAATTAAGATGAACATGTTTGTGTTGTGTGTAATTTTAAAAATTTAGAAAATGAAAAGTAAAATATACCTAAATAAGGCATGAGGAAAAAGAAAACAAAAATGATAGCAGAAGTCATAAAATTGAAAAAGGAAAAAAATAAACAACAGAATAACAAGAATATAGTAGATCAACAAACTCAAAACTTGGCTCTTTGAAACAGAACATGTAGTACTCAACATGACTAATAAAGGAAAAGAAAAACATCGTAAGCATCATAAATAGAAAACATGAGACAACTAAAAGTAGAAAATAAAAAGAGAAAATGATCTCCACAAATATTTCAATCCTGAGAACTCTAAATCAGAATCAAGAAGAAATGAAAAGCCTCAATAGTTCTGGAAAGCCCCAGAAGCACTGAGGACTTGAAATTGTAGCTCAGCATAAACACCAGAGTAATCTATTAGCTACCATCTTATTGTGACATCTTTAACATCTGAAAGACCAATGACCTGCAAGTTCTAACCCTGAAAGTCCACATGCTGAGAACTGATCATTCACTGCCATTACAAAGAGGAATTGGGGTCATGTGATTAAGCTTACTCAGTAGATCAGTTGCAAGTCACTTCAGTTGACCCAGGTCCAAATGCTAGCCAGTGACTTCCCTACACTTGGAGCATCACCACATTGGCAGCTGACTTACCACAAACCATGCCTAAAGATTGAACCACCCTGTGTGCTTGTGTGAGAACATCAACAAACACTTTGGAAAGCATTAGAAAATATGCATGAACGACCAGTGGCAATTCATTCCTGCTTCTGTGGCCAATGGAAGGCAGGCATTAAGAAGGACTGAAAAAGCTGTCCCATACCTCCACCTTCATTCAAACCTCACAGCAAATAAGCAGTTGGCACCTCTCAATTAGATCTAGATTGCAAACGAGACCTCCAGCCCTCCATAAGGTCACATTCTGTGGACTCTCCATCCCATAAGTATGTAAGCATGGTAGCTGCCCTATAAATATGTAAGCATGGTAGCCACCCTATAAATATATGAGCTTGGTAGCTTTTGCCCAAATTCCATCTGTCCTTCAAATTCACAGCCTTTTGAATGTAATAAACAAATAAGCACTGATTTGATTTGCTGCAATGTTGTTATTTTGCTAACATCATAGTGATAACCAATAAGGTCTTTACTTTTGGTATACGAACATGTTTGTATGTAGACACGCATATGCGTAGGTGTTTGTGCATATGTATGCCCATAAGTGTGGAGGTCAGAGATTGATGTGGAGTGTCTTCTTCCAGCATCTTTCTGTTTTGTTTTTTGTTTGTTTGTTTTCTTTTGAGATAATGTCTCTCACTAAACTTGGGGCTTGATGACTAGCTAGACTGGCTGGCCAGTGAATACTGGTATTGCAGATACACATCGAAGTACTTCATTCTTACTTGAGTGCTAGGGATCTGAACTCAGTTTCTCGGGCTTGTTCTGCAAGCACTTGACTAACTGCACCATCTTCCTAGCCCCTCAGTAGGTCTTTAGAGATGTTAATTAGGCCAAATCGTGCTACCAGACAGGCATTTTTCTCATTTCCTTTACCTTGTGAGGCAATTAGACATTGGCCTTTGTTATAAATCATTAGCTCTTTTGTGGCAATATCTGGTCATGTTTTTACTTAATCTGCATATTCTTTTCTTCCTCTTTTGTTTGACTGTTTTTCTGAACTCTAGTCTCACATGTTTTTGTTTTTCCCTGGATTGTCTTGTGTTGAACGTAGAAGGGAGTCAGTTTCCCCGGGAAGGGGAGACATGTTGGCAGATCGTTAATCTTCACAGGAAGCAATGATGAAAGTCTCTAAACAAAGGCCCCTGATAGGGTAGAAAAACAAATCCACTGAGTTTGGGGTTTGCCTTGAAATTCCAAAAGAAGACACTGGGAGCAGTCTAACTGCAAAATGCTTGAGGTTACAAGAACCCCAGATAATTTTAAACAGAAATGTGGCAGAGGTCTCCTCTGACAACTGACCACAGTTGGTAGCCATTGACCTCATGAAACAAACTCTAAGGAGAAAACCTTTCCAAGAACAGAGATGATCCATTCACACCTCAGCTGTGATGGTGTCATTAATAGACCTGAGATACCTTTAATTATAGCTACATTCTGAGTCATCTAATGACACCTAATAATGTATAGAATAGAATACTAAATGATCCTATGTAACTTCTGTCCCATTGCAGATTTGATGATGAGGAAAAGCCTCAAACAAAATAAAATTACCATGAATGAAACTCAACAGAAGCCAGATTTCTGCAACCCAATGAGAATTTCAAGGGAAAAATTAGCAAGTGTGGCAGAAAGGTGGAGAGTCCCCATGGTCTCTTGCAACTTTGATTAATGAAAGATAGGAGAAACTGCAACTTTTTGAGCATCTAGACTAGTAGAAAACTAGTGACTGTTCTGTAGAACATGATTGTGGGCATATACTTACATAATAATTATACATCCACTTATACACATAAACCTATCTATAGATGTGCATAGGCTTTGACCTACTTGGCATGGTACTTCCTGTGAGTCAGTGCTTCCATTAAGATTGGTGATAAGTGATAAGCAGATCCATCTTCAATCTCTGGAGAAGGGCGGGGAGCTGGGGTTTGAGTCCCCTCTGGTACCCAATAATCTTATTCACACCTATCTAGGAAGCCTCAGTAGAACTTCTTGAGTGATGCTGTCTGGTGAGTGTACCATTGTTCTGGGAGGGTGGCTTTCCAGACTCCCAAGGAGACCCCAGGAGCCTGGGACCTCTTCTCCCACCATGTCTGTCTTCACACCTCTTCCGTTTGTCTATGCCTGAATCACGTGATTTCAAACAGAACCATGATTTTAGGTTTAGGACTTCTCTCAGTTCTGTGAGTTGCTGGAAAAATCGAAGGTGGGATGGTGAGATCCCTTGACCAGGAAAGTCAGAAAGAAGCACAAACAGGTCAGAGACCCAGGGTTTCCAACTGGCATCTGAAGTAGAGGCGATTCCTTTAACTTGTCAGGTCCAGCTCCAAATTAGTGTATGAACTGAAGTAAATCTAAGAAAATTGTCAGAGACTGAAGAACAAGGGCTCTTCAACCCACTTAACTAGTCAATGGCGTTCTGGGAGCACACACCTGAAAGTTGGCCACCCGCTGTCAGCGCCATCACTCAAGCCACGTTCTAAACTGAGTATTAACCCAGCCCTCTTCTCCGAACCACAGAAACCATGCTCTTGTAAACTTAGCGTCAGCCCACTCTTGCCTCAAACCGTTTGTTCTAGTTAATGTGATTATGCAAACTGGTCAGATAAAGATGAAGGAAACAAGGCTTTTAGCAAAAAATGACATGTGATGCTGCCTGCCATACCTTGATACTTATATGAAATCCCTCTTAAAGAACTTATGCAGATTCTCCTTCAATAGTGAAAAAGCAGCATGTCTCAGCTTGTTCTGAGATGTGGCTCTGACCTATGAGATGAAGTTAGCAAACGATATAATCAGAGCACACATTTCCTTTGTACATATAGAAAACAAATAAAATCTCTAAGCAAAGCATCTGCAAGGCCCTCTAATAGAGGACAGCTTGAGCTGTGGCCAAATCCGGTTTGTCCCTGGCATGTAAATGAAGTTCTAGCTCACTGTTAGCAGTTTGCCTCAGATCAACAAATGGTGACAGTTAAGTCTTTGATTTTTTAAAATGTCTGTGTAAGTTGTAAACGCAATGCAACTTTTCAAAATTGATAAAAAGAAGAACACTTACCACAGATGCCATGGTCAAGGAGAACTTCAGAAGCATTCTGCATAAAGTCTAGACAGACAAGGCACTTAGTACCAGAGCATCCTTCAGCATCCACTCAAACTCCATATATGATGCAGGAAAAGAGCGTTATTATTAACTAGAATGAAAAGAGGAAAATTGTGGTGGTATTGTGTTCCCAAAATATTGTGCACTTGCTGGGCGGTGGTGGCGCACGCCTTTAATCCCAGCACTCGGGAGGCAGAGGCCGGCAGATCTCTGCAAGTTCGAGGCCAGCCTGGGCTACCAAGTGAGTTCCAGGAAAGGCACAAAGCTACACAGAGAAACCCTGTCTCGAAAAAAAAAAAAAAAAAAACAAAAAAAAACAAAAAAATATTGTGCACCCTAATAAACTTATCTGGGGTCAGAGAACAGAATACCCACTAGATATAGAGGCCAGAAAATAGTGGCACACAGCCTTTAATCCTAGCATTCCAGAGGCAGAGATCGTCTGGATCTCTGTGAGTTCAAAGCCACACTGGAAACAGCCAGGCATGGTGACTCACACCTTTAATCCCTGGAAGTGATGGCAGAAACCGAAAAGGTATATAAAGGTGTGAAAACTAGGAACTGGCTGGTTAAGTTTCAGGCTTTGGAGCAGCAGTTCAGCTGAGATCCATTTGGGTGAGGACTCAGAGGCTTCCAGTCTGAGGAAACAGGATCAGCTGAGGAACTGGCAAGGTCAGGTGGCTGTGGCTTGTTCTGCTTCTCTGATCTTCCAGCTTTAACCTAATACCTGGCTCAGGTTTGATTTTATTAACAAGACCATTTAAGATTCATGCTACATCTGGTACCCAATGTTCGTGGTACGAATTTGCGAAAAAGCTACTTGCCTGTAGCCTTGCGGGCCCCAGCTCAGGCCCGAGCTGCACTCAGCAGGTTGTGGCAGTTCATGCCTGTAGGATTTACTGAAGAAGGCAGAGGCAGGAGGATCCCGAGTTTGAGGCCAGCCTAGGAGGCTTGCTAAGGAGAAGCTTCGGCCAGGAGCAAGCCACAAACGGTGGTGGTGGAACCATGGAGGCAGTGACTACTGCTTTGAGTTGCTGGCTGCTTCTCATCATGTTGGTGACTGCGGTGATGCTGCTACCTGGGACAAAGGGTTTACTACTGCTTGTTCAGAGAAGAATTGCCAGGACCATCATGTTACAAGAAAGCATTGGCAAAGGGAAGTTTAGAAAAGTTTGGCAAGACAAATGGTGGGGAGAAATTGCTGTGAAGATTTTCTGTTCTAGGGAAGAACACTCATGGTTCCGAGAGACAAACATTTATCAGACTGTGATTGCTCCAAACCACAGAGGAGGCACAAAAAAAAAAAAATCTAAAGGGAACCATGACCATGCCTAACAGCAACTTTGAAATCTTCAAAAGGATGATGGGACCCCACAAAGATGATTGCACATGGACTATGGTAAAGCCATTAAGCTGATTAACACCACGGAAAGATCGACTTTGGACTACAAACTATTCAGGACAATTTTGAGATGGCTAGCTGAGATAATTCAGCCTGACAGACTACTTGAGCAAGGACTTGAGATAAGCCCTACATTTTCCCATTATGCAGAGACTAGGCAACAAATGATACAGCTACCTCTCTCAGGACTTGACAATTAACTCTAAAAAATTCTTTTCAGGATTCCCTAGAGATGTCTTTACCCCCAGAAAGCAGGAAGTAATTTTAAGAAAACGACTCCCACATTCCTAAGAGGTGGGATGGGAGGTTTTTGGTTATTTAATGAGTTATGGATATTATCATTGTTTATGATGGTTGGTTACAAGTTGTTAATTGTTAATGGTCAGGAAAAAAAGCTAAACAAGGAGATTAGATTCAGAGTTTTTGTTTGAAAAAAAAAGAAAAAGAAAAAAGAGAATATAGATATGAGGTAGATCATTGAATCTACTCTGAGAAAAAAGATAAAGAAATAATAAGATAAATGGGTAGATCATTGAATCTACTCTAAAAAGAAAAAGGGGAAGATATAAAAACGATAAAAGGTAGATTATTGAATCTATTATGAAAAGAAAAAAGAGAGAATATGGATATGATAAGATAAAAATGGAGATTATTGAATCTACTTTTAAAAAGGAACTACTTGTTTTAAATAGGATAAGTAATGAAATTTTTTGTCTGAATTCATCAGATGTTAATGGACTGGACATTGTTTTATATTAATGGAATTTTTTGTCTGAATCTGTCAAGTGTTAATGGACTAGACATTGTTAATGTAATTCTTTTTTTTTTTTTTTTTTCTCGAGGCAGGGTTTCTCTGTATAGCTTTGTGCCTTTCCTGGAACTCGCTTTGGAGATCAGGCTGGCCTCGAACTCACAGAGATCTGCCTGCCTCTGCCTCCCAAGTGCTGGGATTAAAGGCGTGTGCCGCCGCCGCCACCGCCGCCGCTGCCGCCGCCGTCGCCGCCGCCACCACCACCCGGCTTGTAATTCTTGACTATATATATTGTATATACTTATTGGATATAGTTTTTCTTGTATTAGTTATAAGACTTTTTTAAATTTTAGACTAAAAAGGGGAAATGTGGTGGTATTGTGTTCCCCAAAATATTGTGCATCCTAATAAACTTATCTGGGGTCAGAGAACAGAACAGCCACTAGATATAGAGGCCAGAAAATAGTGGTACACATGCCTTTAATCCTAGCATTCCAGAAGCAGAGATCATCTGGATCTCTGTGAGATCTCTGTGAGTTCAAAGCCACACTGGAAACAGCCAGGCACGGTGACTCACACCTTTAATCCCAGGAAGTTAGCCTTTAATCCCAGGAAGTGATGGCAGAACTGTCGAGGTGAGGAAGCTATGACTTGTTCTGCTTCTCTGATCTTCCAGTATTCACCCCAATACCTGGCCCTGGGTTTGATTTTATTAACAAGACTCTTTAAGATTCCTGCTACAGAAAATTGAACCTTTTAGCTGGCAGGAGCTAAAGAAATTACAGGTAATTACTAGGACTGATGAGAAAATTTGAAAAAAATGGAGGGACTTAAGATCGATAGATAGGTTGGTGCTGGAGAGATGGCTCAGCAGTTAAGAGTAACTCTCTTGAGGACCTTTCTTCAGGCTAAGCCTCTGTGCAGAGAGGCAGAGGTTGGGCTGGACCCGAAGGCATCATACAAGAGAAGAGTGACTCTAAGGAGCCTCAGCCTTTCTAGACAGGGTTTCTATGTGTAGATCTGCCTGTCCTGGCACTCGCTCTGTAGACCAGGCTGCCCTCACACAGATCTGCCTGCTTCTGCCTCCTGAGTACTGAGATTAAAGGCGTGTGCCACCACCGCCCAGCTAGCCTCCTCTCTCTTGAAAACAGCTTATTCTGTGCTCTATTTCCATGACAACTCAAACACTGTCAAGCTGGTCATGCTGTGCAGTGACTCTTCAAGATGGTCACAGTAAGCACTCGCAGACTCTTCCTACTCCTCAAAAGCTCTCAGAGGAGCCACAACTGTCTACACAAGTTTCTCTTGCTCCAGCAGACAACATATAACAGAGTAAGAATAAAGTGTCGCTCTAGATCTGCTAAAGTTCATCTATTAAAGTCAATTGACTTTTAAAATTATTTATTGTGTACTTGTATGTGTGTGATCATGTACATGCCAGTGTTCATGAGGAGGTCAGAGGACAACTTGTGGGAATCAATTCTCTCCTTCCACCATGTGGACCTCAAAGAGGAACTTGGGTCACCAGTTTTTAGGGCAATTGTTTTGTTTGCCCCAAAGAGCCAACTCCCGGTCCAAGTTCACAGTCTAACTCAATGTGTCTCTTGCATTCTTCTCCAGGTCGGTCTTGCTCCCCAAGTCATCATGTAGCACAGACCTAGAAGGCAGGTACGCTGATTTTTATAAGAACCTGCTTTCTCAGTAACTAACTGGCAAGGGGTCCCTAGAGTCTCTGGGGAGCTACACTAGACAGCCCTTTCACTAGATCCCTTTCTCAAAAGCTGCCACAAACTCAGCACCATGGCCTTGAAGACTGTACTAGAGCATGGTCCTCACAGCTGCATATTCACCATATTGGCTGTGTCTGCTTGTAAGACTCAGTCACTGTAGGTCTTGTTGACTGTTGACATTCCCTCATTAAAGAAGAGGGTAGGGACAGTTAGTTGACCCTCTTCTGAGATTCCGGCTGCTTTTCTTAACCACTTGTGTGCAAGTCTACCATAATTGTACATATGTTTGAGGTCTGAGAATGTGCTAGAATATGTAAGCTGGGGAAGGTTTATTAAACGGAACTTTTCTATTGCTGTGACATAACACCATGACAGAGACAATTTATTTTTAAAAAGCATTTAATTAGGCTTATTGTTTCAGAGAGTTAGAGTCCATGATGGTAGAGAAAAGGCATGGCGGCAGGGACAACTGAGAGCTCACATCTTGATCCAAAAGTAGGAGGCAAACAGAGCACATGTGAAACCTCAAGGCCCACCACCAGTGACATACTTCCTCCAGCAAGGCCATACCTCTAAATCATTCCCAAACAGTTCCACCAACTAAGGACCAAGTGTTCAAACATATAATCCCATGGCATGGGGCATTTTCACTCAAACCATTATACTGTCTATGACCACAGGGGGAACCATCAGACATTCTAGGGAAAAAAATCTATTGGTGCAGCTGCTTTAGGGCCCTCTGTTTTCCTGCCTATGACCCTTCACCCATGCTGTATAAGGAAGTCTTATGGATTCACTTGTTTCCCCCAGGGTAAACTTGGACAGAATCATACTTGCTTTGTCCCTGGGACCTTATGAAGAAGGGATAGAGTTTGTTTGTATCTCCCCAAGGAAAAAAATTTCACACACCAACCTCCTAGCACATGAGCCTTTAAGGGACATGTTCTAATTGCATTCATGTGATACAGATGTTCACTATAAATTAAGAGATACATTTTGTACCTAACGTTGCTAGCAGAGAATGGAATAATATAGCAGGTAAGATTAGCAGAATATAAGATAGAAGAGGGTGGGTGTCAAGCACTGTGAGCAGTCTCACAGGAACATCATGTCCATCTAGTAAAACAGCAGCAGTTGCTTACCAGCTAAAGCCTGTGACCTCCTCCCTAGCTACAGGCTTTTCTGGGTCTATAGTCCCAGGCATAGGTTCCCTTCTTTGGATAGGCCTCGATTCCGAACCGAAACCAGTAGGTTAGTCCAATAACAGACATTCTTTGAATGCACTGCTGGACTCGCTTTGCTGGCCAGGCAATATCTCCATGCACAGGGCCCATAGCCTAGAAAAACTGCCGATCCAGTTCTCTCCCAGCCTATACAGCAGCTCCTGGCACTATAAGGGCTATCCAGCAGGAGGGAAGGTTCCAGACCATTTTGAATTTAATTGCAGATTTTACTCAATATTAAGGCAGCAAATTAGCCTGTTCTCTCATAGATATGGCTAGAAGATGTTTACTTACACACAGGAGAAGAGTGGGCCACAAGATTATCAAGTGTGTCCTAGGTTCCCTACTCCACTGTCTGCAGGATGGCAGGAAGAACCCAGGACACCCACCTGAGAGGAAACTAAAGTCCAGAGAATTCAAAGGTTTCATACTGATCAATGGATATGGTTCCCCTTCACTGTGACAGAAGAAATCCTACTTATTATCATAGATAACACAACTGCCATCTGTTTCAAAGGGAGCAACTATCTCATCTGCCATGCTTGCAAGCAAATACCACCTCCTCATTCTGGAGGAAGACTCTCTTCATTTGTAGTTATTTTCTTTCTCTTCATTCTCTTAAAGAGAGTTTACAGCCAAACACAATTGGTCCCTGACCTGTAAGATGAGACTAGGATTCCCACAGATGAGTTGCATGGCACCCATTGAGAGCTATCTCCAGACGACAAGGTGAGCTGTGCTTCGTGTGAATGAAATATTTGAGGTGGAAGCGGCTCCCTGACTTGGATTTCTTAGCATTCTAGGTAGGTAAAAAGTCAGATATGTTGCTTCTTTGAAATTTCCTGTGAGTTGGAAGGAAACAGGAGCAGAAGTCTCAAGACAAATAGAAAGATATAAGATGTAATGTTGGTAAATGAGGGGGGTTAGAAAGAGCACAGTGTCATTGTCAGATCCAAAGGGGACTCCCATTCCTTAAACTCTAAAAGACAGTTCAAATATCCAGAAATGAGCTCAACCTGGCCTATAGGAGGATTTCTGGTGCTTAGATTAAAGCCAGCATTCCTCAGGAACCTGTGAAACCTGCTGGCATCTGGCAAAAAGAGTCACTTCCCTTACAACTGGCAGAGGGGATTGATGGTACTGTGGCACCTATTAGCATATCAAAGCTCATGCTGGCCTCCAGCTCCCTCAGTCTCACAAGTACCTGTTACACATTTCAAAGCCCATGCTATCCTCCTAGCCCCTCCAACTCCCCCCTCTACCCTACCCCCAGCTACTCATCTTTCTTTTGTTTTGTTTTGTTTTTTGAAAATATATTCTTCTCTCATACAGTACATCCTGACCACAGTTTCCCCTCTCTCACTCCTCTCACCTCTCTTCAACCTATGCTCTTCTCCAGATCCAACCCCCCCACTTCCCTTCAGAAAAGAGAAGGCCTCCAAGAGACATCAGCCAAACATGACAAAACAAGATGCAATAAGACAAGGCAAAGGCCCTCATATCAAGGCTGGACAAGACAACCAAATAGGAGGAAAAGAGCCCCAAGAGCAGGCAAAAGACTCAGAGATACACCCATTCCCACTATTAGCAGTCCCATAAAAACAGTAAGCAAACAGCTATAGCATATATGCAGAGGACCTGGTATAGACCTTTGCAGGCCCCGTGCTTACCACTTCAGTCTCTGTGAGCTCATGTGAGCCTTGCTTAGTCACTTAAACTCAGTGGCCATGTTTTCCTGGTGTCCTCCATCCCCTGTGAGTCTTATAATCTTATTCCTGCTCTTCTGTGTGATTCCCCAAGCTCCAAGGGGAAGGAGCTGATGGAGACCTCCAGTTTAGACTCTCTCTCCCCATAATGTCTGGTTGTGGTTCTCTGATTTTCATATATTGAACAATCCCTGCATCTCTGAAATAAAACCCACTTGATTGTGGTGGATGATCTTTTTGATGTGTTCTTGGATTTGGTTTGCAAGTATTTTATTGAGTATATTTACATTTATGTTCATAAGGGAAATTGGTCTATAATTCTCTTTCTTTGTTGGGTCTTTAAATGGTTTGGGGTGTCATGGTAACTGTGGCCTCATAAAACAAATTGGACAAATGCTCCTTTCATTTCTATTCTGTGGAATAATTTGAGGAATATTGGCATTAACTCTTCTTTGAAAGTCTGATAGAATTCTGCAGTAAAACTGTCTGACCTTGGGCTTTTTTGGACAGGAGAATTTAACAACTGCTTCTATTTTCTTAGGCATTATAGGTCTGTATAAATCGTTTATCTGATGTTGATTTTACCGAAGTGAGTGGTATCTCTCACTATCCATCCTTCTCATAACCCAGCTATTCTCACTGTTCTCCGCTCCTGTCATTCTCACTGTGCTCCCTCTCTAGTTTCTCTCTCTGGTTATTCTCCTTTCTCTCACACACAGCCCTGGCCATGTCCAGCCTGCTGGCCATGCTCAGTCCACTTCTTTCTCTCTCTGCTCTGGACTCTTCCAGATGCCTCTGGATATTTTTCTGTCTTATGCTCAATCAAACCTTCACCATTACCACTGAGCAGTCGTGTAGGTAGTTTCTTTACTGCATCCTCTTGCATACAGCCATGCAAGTAAGCAGTACAGTCTTAAACTAACTAAAACTTAATATAGTAAGTACAGTCGCTGGAGCCAGAAAACAGATGTATGTTGAGAGAACTAAAAATTAAAGCAAAGAAAGGCCCTTTTTAAATATCATCAGCATCCTCCTCCCAGGCTCTCCCAGATGCTCCTACCAGAGACTCACCCCCATGACCTGGAACTCTATTCTGTCGTCTTAGAACCATCTAGAATAAAGTGATTTCAACTAGAACGCCTGTGAAACAGCCAGTGAGAGACATTCCACATCCTCCCAACTTTCAAGTCCTTCAGGAAGGCGCTGTATTACAATCATTCCCAATGCTCTGTTTGAAAAAAAAAATAATCCAGTCATTTTGTTTTCCCACCAAAACAATGGAGCCACATCTTAATGAATACACTGATACACGTCATGTGTTAAGAATCCAGGATTTGGAATTACTCAGAATTAACTGTGGTTCCCAGGTGTGACCCTTACTGGCTATATAACCCAAAAGAAATTAAATTCTGCTCATTATTTGGTTTCTTCATCTATAAAAATGAATGATGAGAATACACAAAGATGGAGAAGAGAAAGAAATGAGTGACATTTGGTTTTTGTTAAGTGAGACAATAAACCATATTAACACTGTTATCCTTTTAGTATTAGTTGATACACCTTTATCATACCAGCAACAGAGTTCTCCTTACCCTGAAATCCAAGAAGTTGGTCTCCAAGTAACATGAAGTCATATTTGAAGTTATGAGGTGTCCTGACACAGCCCATTAGGGTACGGCATTCACATTTATATCTTCAGTTAAATCACTTAATCAAGTCAACATAGTAGATGGTTTTTAAGAGCCTATTTCTGTTCCCAAGTTCTTGGAATACACACACTAGGAAGCTGTTGCCCTGCTCTTGAAGAATGTGAAATGCTTCATGGGATGTCATCTCAGGACATTTGTACTCCAATGGCCATCTCCTGAGAAAGGGTAGGGGATGATGAACACTCAGTGCTGGCGCCCTTGCCTGGCATGTCCCAGGCTCAATCTGAACAGGGCAACACAAACAAAATTCCTACATGAATTCAATTCAAGTCCACCTGTTTTGAGTTGCTCCCTAAAGACCCAAGAAGAGCCAGAGTGCATCTTCAGCCAGACAGGGCTGGAACGAAGGCACAGGTACCTTATCCTTTTGAGGATGACCTCATCACTGTCCTGATGGTCAGACATTTGAGTTGATCTTGGAGAAAAGAAGACCACAGAGAGCTGACAGAAGAAAAATTGAAAAAGCTGGAAAGTACATCAAGAACTTGGGGGAAATTGTCTAGGAAACTAGTGAATTCCTATAGGGGTGGAAGGCACAGGAGTGGAGAGGAAGTGGGCTTGAGAGTCTAGATGGATCAGGAGGTAACGGGAAGTACCAGGATGACTGCAAGAGCAAACCCATGAACAGGTCAGGCATTGCTCACTACGACTGGCAACAACCCACAACACCAAACCATTCAGGAAAAATCAGGGAGTGGAAAGGAGAGGCATGCAGATGATAAGCCCAATTAGATGTGAAAAACAGAAAGGCAATCCTAAGTAAAACCATTCTTCAAGGCATGACTAGTTGCAGGACATGACCAGTTGCATTCCTTAACTCACAGCAGCTATGGTTTCCTGCACAAGACCTACACAAGATCAAGCCAGTCATGAGGGGGAGCGTCATGAGCACCCCTCCCCAACTGATGAACCAAGTAGAGTTGACGGCCGCTGGGGGAGGAAGCCAGCTTCCTTTAAGTGTTGTCTCCAGGAAAGCAGTAAGTGCCAGTGGACGGCCCCCCACCAAGAGTTTATGGGCAGCACAAATTGAGAGAGAGAGAGAGAGAGAGAGAGAGAGAGAGAGAGAGAGAGAGAGAGAATCAAATTGGGAGGGAGCAGGAGATAGGATGCATCTGGGAGGAGGTAGGGGACAAGTAAGGGAGCATAATCAAAATACACTACATAAAATTCTCAAAAAATGAATGAAAAAAAAAACATTTAAGGGTGCTCAAGCATTTGGCTAGAACACATTGAGTTTTATATTCTTGGTACTGCTTCATGGAGAATTGACTGTGTTCAGAGTAAAGTGCTGACATTTGTTTTTGTTCTTAAAGTGAATGTTGCTGGCTCTGTGGACCCCCACAGATTCTGTCAACTCTTCAATTGTGCCGTTGCCACAAAGAAGAGCCAGTCAGTAAAGGAGTGCACTTCCACTTCAATCAAACTTTATTTAAAAAGCAGGTGGCTGTGGACAGGCCTGCATTTCAGGTGATGCCTGGAGATTTGGCTTCTGGAAAGGGTACCACAAAAACAAACTACCCATACCACAGCTGGGTGACATGAGGCGGAAATAACATAACTAAAGACACAGGGAAAGTACAGACTCAGATGTAAGAACTTAGGCAGCAGCATGTAGCTACATCCAAACTCAGGACATGGTTTTAGGAGGAGGAAATGGTCACTGTGTGTGCTGTTCCAACATTGCTAATGTCACTCCACCGGGAAGTGATTTGAGGAGTCCAATCATATACTTAAGTCACTTTTCTGATATCTCAGACAGAGAACATTTCAGAGTAGAAAGTTCTAAGTCCTTTCTGCTTTGAATGATTTCAATAAGACAATGATCCTCCCCTGTGTTTCCCTTATATTATCTGAATTTACAAAGATGATGGAAAGTGTTAACTATTGCAGATGGAAGAAACACTGAGAAGGATGGTTCGCAGCTCATGAGAGTGATGTGGCAGCTTTCCACACCAAATCACAGAGATGCCGTGAGAAATTTCCCATAGAAACAGCACTGTTGTGTGGCAGTATTTTATTTGTGCTCTAATAAATAAAGCTTGTCTGGAGATCAGAGGAAAAAGTCAGCCATTATAAATAAACACAAAAGTCATGCAATGGTAGCACACGCCTTTAAACCTATCACTTGGCAGGCAGGGATCTGTCTGGATCTATGTGAGTTCAAGGCCACACTGGAAACAGAGCCAGGCATGGTGGCACAAGCCTTAAACTCCAACACTAGTTAACCATGGAGGTCTGGAGGTCTATACAGACAGACAGGAAGTGACAGAGCTGGGCAGGAAGAGGAAGTGATGTAGCTGGACAGAGAGAGCAAATCAGATGGCAGAACAGCAAGGCATGGGTAAACAGAAAGTATCATTCATTTGGAAGCTGTGAAGTTGGTAAGATGAGGTTAGCTGTGGCTTTCCCTATTTCCCTGAACTCTCTCAGGCTTTCACCCCTATCTCTGGCTCCATGGGTTTTGTTGTTGTTGTTGTTGTTGTTTTTATTTAATAAGTGTATTCATCTACACTGTTGATTATTTGGTATAAACAAATACAAAATTATTTAAGAAATATTTCATATATTGAGTTATTTTTAAAAACTACTCTCTTTTGACTTCTTATTTTTTGGGGGAAAACAGGGCTCAGTAGTACATGACTGAGGAAAAGAGTCCTTTGAACAATAACTATAAAAATTAAATTCCAACTGGATAACGAAAAGAGAGGTTCTAGGGCCATAATCAAAGCTAGCTAGAATTCAATGGATTTCCCTTTGAGGAAGGACATAGGGATATTCAGGATTTCAATGACTGTACTGAATACCTAAGAGAGACAGACATAAGGCCATCTTCTGTTTGTGGTAATATTTTCATGGAACCAAAAGCAAGATACACTCAGCAAAATAAGTTGGATTGCTTCATATTCCAAACCTTGAAAAAGAAAAGAAAAGAGGGGAGGAGAGGGAAGAGGAGGAAAAGGGAGAAAGAAAAGAAAAGAAAAGAAAAGAAAAGAAAAGAAAAGAAAAGAAAAGAAAAGAAAAGAGAAAAAAGAAGAGAAGAGAAAAGAAAAACATTGTTCACCAAGGCTGACTTAACCACAACTCCCATTGCCTTCCACGGGAGTTTTGCCATGGCTGAAGCCCTCAAATAAGACCCATGCTTCTGATAATAAAAAGGCTGCCCTGATACTGTGGAAAAACTTCTGAACCTCAGGGCGAAAGAAAACACTTCCTTGTCACTGGAGACAGCTCCAAGTTGACTTCCATTAAAATGTAACCTGAACCCAGGATGCGGATGATTAAAATGTGCTTAAAATAACGGACAAAGGTTACTTTACCCTAAGAGGAATCTTCCAGAACAGGGGTGTGTCTAGAGGGAACCCCGGGGGTGCTGGCTTCGTTCCCATGCTGACTCGAATTTGACTTGTCTTCTTTGGCAAGTCGCCTCACGTTTCCCTGCTCCCCTAATCCCTGGGCTGAGTCTGGCTTCAGAGCCGTGGTCTTCCCGATGCTGGTTTCCAGTTCCCCATCCTTCCTGCAGGCTCTGAGTCTGTCCTCTCCATTCTAGAGGTTTCCATACCCGCTTCTTTCTTCAGTCCACGTTCCTTGTCCCCCTAAAGTTTCTCAGTTATTTCCCATCTGTTTTCAGAAAAGCCACTTTTTAGTTTTAAAAATATTTTTGGCTTTCAATTCTTCAAAGGCAAAAAAGCCCACTTGCTGCCTATCACCGGATCTGACAAAGAATGTGCTGAGCGATGCCACAGGGGCAAACTGCAGTGCTCAGTCACTCTGACTCGGTCACAAGGGGAATAATACAGCAGAGAACAATTTGTTAGCCGCCCTCCCACACACACACACACACACACCTCTTTTTATTTCATTATCCAAGAAGTGTCTCCTCCGATTCCCCAAACCCCTCTTGTGGATGTTTCTCTGCATAACCACAGCCAAGTCATTGGGAGACATTTCGTGTTGTCTAGTTCTGGGTGGAGAAGCTCTGTTTTCACAGTGCTGTTTATTAAGACACCTTGGCGTTCTCACTCAGGTAGGTCTTCAATGCTTGTTCTGACTGTCTCAAGTCAGAATAATGGGTTGGGGCTGTGAGATGCCACCAATACATTGTAACATCCACAACTTAAAGTTGAAAACACTGACGTTGTGAGCTTGGAGTTAAAGACAGAAAGGATAAAAATTAAAGTGTCTCAACTCTGAGCCTAATTTCTCCCACTATGGATTTTATTAATATTCCTTCCCATTCTTCACTTGAGAAGCCTTTGACCCAAGTGGGATGTTTCTTTGTTGAATTTTTAGCTAAACCAGAGAAATTGACCCCAATGTCTCTGCTGAGAATTCTGTGATGTCTATAAAGAATGTTCTAGACACTCTCTAGTCAACAAACCAGCAGCACAAATTTGGGTGATTTCTATTAATTGTTTAAGCTTCTCTAGGGACAAAGATAGAAGTTATGAGTCTTCAAGAGAATAGGGAGATCCTAGGTTCAAGACAACCTCAGCTACATAGCAAGTTCCAGCCTGGACTACATGAGACCCTGTCTCAAAAAAGGTCAACCAAAAAAAAAAAAAAAAAAAAGATTCATGACTAGCACTTGACCTACAGAATGCATGTCTAATAAGTTGAATTTATAATATAAAACTACTTGAGAATGTCCTACATGGTTGAGAAAAGTACACAGGTAGAAAGTGTCTTCTATCAGGCCAACCTCCACCTTGTGGGTCTTAGGCCACAAAGGAAGCCTGTATCTAGAGACTAACAGGCTAGACCCGGAAGCCATGCTGACTTCCTCCCCCATGGCCCCTGCTGTCTGTTCCCTAAGGCTCCCTATCACAGTCCTGAGGCCTTGGGGTTCCTGAGTTCACCCTGGGCTACCCTGGACTGTCTTGAATAAACGTTCTCTCCCCAAGTGGACCCTCTGCTGTACCACAGAATGGAAGTTGAGGTTGATCACAGGCTTCCTGGATGAGTAAATTCACAATCCTGGATGAGACCAACCTACACGGGACCCCTCAGTAACCAAGTATGTATACATTTCTCCTCACTTGTTTATGTGACACAAGACTTCCTGGCTCAGAACATTTCAAAATTTTCCCTTGTTCTATCAGTTTTAATTTTTACATTTTTCCCAAGCAGAACTCAACTAGATGAGTGATTGGCTCAGTACATAAGCTAATCAATTCTGATTGTGAACACAGAGAAGAATTTTAACAGCTTATTTGAAGTTGATATTTCACTTTTGTATTTATTTAATGGACTCTCATGTGTGGTACATAGGAGAGATAACCCAGCCCCCTTCTGATTAAAAAGTAACAACTCGTTGCATGGGAACTTCCCAAACCTGGGGACCAGAATATTGGTGCTTTTCAGTTTGGGAGCCACAAACACTACAGCATGTAAAGTAGATTTTGTATTCACTGAGGTAAAGAATTGTTAACCCTGTAAATAAATAAATAAATAAAGTTATAAAATAAATGGCATTGTATTAGTTACTCCTGACCTTACCATATGTGACCATTCAAACTGAGGATGACTCTCATATACAGTTCCTTATGTGTGTCGATGTATATGGTGTGCACCTGTTCCTGTGGGTGTGTGCATGTGTGCCCATGCACATGGAGGCCATTGGTTGACATTGTCTGTCTTCCTTAATTGATCTTCACCTTATCTTCGCCTTTTGAGAAAGGGCCTCTCACAGAACCTGGAGCTCATCATTTAGGCTCAGCTGGCTGGCCAATGAGCTCCGTGAACCCTCCTGTCTTTGCCTCCCCCAGGACGAGAACACAGGTGCGCACACTAAACCCAGCTTTTTACGTGGATGCCAGGGATCCAAACTCAGACCCCCAAACTTACACAGCAAGCACCATCTCCAGCAGGGCTAACACTCCAGCCCTGTGTACCACCCTTCTAAGTCCTCCACTCCTTAAATGCCACTGCTGAATAAAACATGAATTCCTTAAACCCTCAGCTAAATTCAGTAGCCAGTGTGGGCACTTGAAAAAATGAGACACCCCAAAGCTCATGGCTGCATCAGAAACCAGCTCACATCTGTAATGTTTCCGCTCACGCTGATATTTTCCACCAACAGGTAAGAGTGAGGTTTTGACACACTTAATGTAACACAGGGTGTTAATCTTATAATCACCCTGTCAGCACTTTCTGTGGCTGTGTTAATGGCCACCTTTCAGCCACTCAAAACTCTTGCCAATAAAAATAATCCAGAATCCAGCCAAGCAGAAGTCAAGCAGCTACTTTTTTCTCTTCATTTTTTAAAGCAATGAAGTGTTTTTAAGGGCCAGCTTCAGACGTGGGGGTTTGCCTCTGTGCTGTACATCTTGAATTTGCAAGCAAATCCAAGCTTCCCTCTTGGTCTGAATCTTAATTTTTCACAGGAAAAAAAATATAGTTATGACTGAAAGCTAAACCATCCTTTTCTTCACCCAGACCAAAAGCCATTACTGTTCGCACATATCTAAGGAACACCAATGAATTGATGCATTTAGAAACAGCACAGCCATTAAGACTGACACTTGGGTTGGCACATAGTGAACAAGAAGGTGGACTCCAGCTCTCAGAGAGCATGGATCCATCAAAGGAAATTATGACTACATGGTTTGTGTTCCTGCAAAGGGCAGGGTGTGAGACCCAGTGATGCGGCGGTGACTGCCCCCTGACCTTGCTTCTCTGAACTGACTTCAAATCCATCACCCTTGAGTTTTCTCCCTCGCTCCTTTTTGAGGACATCGAAGAGTGTCTGAAGACCTCCATTACCTGTCAATTTTTCTCTTCCAGCTCAGCCAAGCTCTACACAGCCACTCTCTCTGCTTAGAGCTCAAATTTGTTTGTGTTTCATTTCTGTTGCTTATGAAAATACCTTGACAAAAAGCAACTTAAGGAAGATAGAGTTTAACTTGGCTCCCAATTCCAAGTTAGAGTTCACCATGGAAGAGTGGTCACATCAGCAGAGGACTGAGAGAGCCATTTACATGGCATTCACGGTTAAGAGCAGGGTATATATATAGATGAAAGGAAGAATGCATGGTTAGCACTCAACTTGCGTTTTCTACTCCCATATGGTCCTGAGCCCCCAAACCAGAACTTGGTGCCACCCACTTTTAAGCTAGACCTTCCCACATCAATGAGCAATCAAGACAATTCGCCACAGACATGTCCACAGGCCAACCTGATCTGGGCAATCCCGCAATGAGACTCTCTTATCAGGTAGTTCCAGTCGGTGTCAAATTGACAATTAAAATCAACCATCCCTGTGGGGTTTTTCTACTCTGTTTCATTTTGTTTGGCTCTAACTTACTTATAACACCGTTGTCAAGAAATGTGTCAAAAGACACCAGAATTTACTCCCAGATAAAATACTCCACCTTGGAGGGAAGCTCATTAAGACTCAAGATGTTCTAAAGGGAGGAGAAATGTTCCATCCTTTTTGGGAAGCTGGTTAACATTCTGAAAGTAAACAACTCAAAAGGCTCAGGAAGTCCCTGAACCTGACCAATGAATTGACCTCCCCAGCCATCCCCCCGAAGTCATATAAGCATTAAGGAGTGCTGAGGCACTCTCAGACCAGTGGAGCTGCCTGGAAGAGACACTCTTCAATCAGTTGAGGTTGTGCAGTAACTTCAGGGGTCCAGTTTTCAGGAGCTATCATCATGTTAGTGTAGCTTTGGGTAACATAGCTGACTGAGTTACTTCTGCTTCTGTAATTAACACCTCCCTCAAACTTCTGTAACCCCAAATAAATTCACTGTCCACCATGACAGACTTGGGAGGTATTGTTACTCTGGTCTGTCATTGGTTCCCTGTCTGTAGCGAGTTAAACTTGTTCACATCTTCCCAGAGATGGTGTCATACAACCTGGTCATCTGACACATTATTTCTTGCTGAAATATCAGGGAACTTAAACATCACAAATGCACTTTCCTAAATGGAACACCTGCCCATTGACCCATAATTACCATTACCACAAACATCAGTGTAGGAATCAAATTCATAGCTGAATTTTTCATTTTTTATTTCACATTAGTGCACATGCCTTTCCCATCTCTTATGTGCTATTTAATAATAGATGTACCCACAGCAGTCTGTGGGTAGTATTGATCAAAAGCACCAAGATTCTCTGAAGCACCTGGACTGATTAATCAATGTTAAGAATAAATCTGTCACCCTTTTCTTTTTAATCCTAATAGCTTTGGGGTGGTGTTTTATTTTTCTTCGTATGGAAAATGTGTTTCCAAGAAATAAAATCCAAAGGTATTCCCAATATCCTCTTCTGATTGAAAATGAACAGAAAAGCCTTTTCCCTGGTTTGGGCAGTAAAGCATGGACAATAACGAACTGCCAAGAATAAAAACTCGGTCTTCTGGTACACAAGCTTTTCTGAGAGAAGGCCTCTTTCTATGTACCCGTTAAAAGAGGGCGAGACTCCAATGTGAAACTACACAAGTTCATTTTAGAGAATGAATGCCACATAATCCAGCCTTCTTTGGATTGTGCCTTGTCTAGACACAGAAGGCAGCAATGGAAGAAGGGGAGTAAAACAATGAATTATGTGTAAGTATATATTATATAAATATATCTGAACTTCTCATTTGAAGCAAATACGTTTGTTTGAAAATAAACTTTGAAATCTTGGAGGACTTGTTCATCTCACACTGTAGAATTTTAGTGAGGTTGTGGAATATATAAATAATGCAGCTTTAGTCATTTTTATTTTTTATGTTTTTATTTCATTTATTCACTTATTTGTATGTGTGTGTGGAGGGATATGCACCACTGAGCACCTATGGAGTTCAGAACCAATCTCTTTTTCCACCATATGCTACCTGGGAATCAAACCCAGGCCATCGGGCTTGACAAATGGCAAGTTGAGCCATCTTGCTGGCCCACGTTAGCCATTTTTCAAAGATTAATCATTTTTAAGCAAAAGAAGATTGAAATGGCCTGTTCTATGAATCTTTAATATCAAGACATGAGGTCAGATTAATGATAATTCTGTCCCTTGATCAGGAGCACTCTCCCTTGATCAGGAGCACTCTCCCTTGATCAGGAGCACTCTCCTTTCAGCACCCTGAGGACCTGAGTGTTCCAGAAAGAAAGCAATCGAGTTGGGAAAGAGGGATACTGTTTGTGATGGCACTAATCAACAGTGGCACACCACTGTCTGTCTCTGGGGGCAAGGTTTGGGGTTAAATAAGATTAAGCTCAACCAAAACAAACAAAGTATAGCACTGGGAATAGTTCGTATGTGACCCAGGCTTTCTCCAGCAATTCACTGGATTAAAGTACTCAGGGTCAGGACACAACATTCACAGAACAAGCAAGGCCTCTTCCTGTTACATGCTTTGTTTCAAACAGACCATCCTTAATCTTCAAAGGAATTCTGCAAATCTATCAAGCAGGTGTATGTGAGAAAGGCAGAGAACAATTTTAGATTTCTCCATCTCAATCTCCATTAGATATTTTATTTTGTATTTCTATTCATTACTCCAAATGTGTAATGAATAACTTAATTATATTCTTATCAAATCAAAGTGCATTAAAATCAAATTACCAGCAGGCATGGTCCTTATGTTCCTACCTTATTCCATCATATCCCCATGCTCAGAACATGGAGAGACTCTAGTTTACAACCATTTGTCTTGCCCCTGCTCCTGGATGGTCCATCATTCCCACCATCTAGCCCTGCAGCACCAGAAGTTCGGAATACTAGGACATCAGATGACATTGGAATCATTGCTTTGTCTCTTTAATCATGGTTTTGTTCTTAGTTCAATGTCCACCTCTTATCCACATGGGTCGCACGCCAAGACTCTCATGATGATGCCTCAAATCATAGATAATTTCTAACCCCATAAACACTACTTTTCCACTTTAATTCATTCATTGTCACAGTAAGAGTGTAACAAAAAATAAAGTAGAAAATTCACAGCTATATAAAGCTGTGGAAATATCTCAACTACCACATGATACTGTAGCCACGAGGAACCTCAGCCTGTAGTTTTTTCTTTCCTTCTTAGGTTAACAGATTCACTTCTAGGAAGCCCTTTATGGCTTCCTTTGTCACATCAGAATTTGAGGCATCATTTGATTTGTTTTGTGACCATTAGTAAGCAAAACAAGGTACACAGAGGCTCTGACTGTTGACACCAAAATAGTTGATCTGATAACCAAGAGGGACACTGAGTAGTAGTGCTTACCACAAGAATACACTAGACTGAAGGATGATTCATGTTCCAGGGGAGATGGAGCCAGGTGATGCAGGATTTCATCCTGCCACTTAGAATGATAAACAATTTAAAAAGTATGGATGATTTATGTCTGAGTTTCCCACGTAATTCTTCAGACCTCAGTTAGGCCACAGGCAACTCAAAATACAGAAATCAAAATCATGGATAAATGGAGATACTGTAGATGTAAAACACATGTAAGATAATCCTACCAAATGTTAAATCATAAAAATATAAACTATAATTACAGCTTATGCATCTCTGATAGGAAAGTCTGAATTCTGGAATGTTCAGAACCCTGAAACTTCTCATGAGCTAACATGACACAAAAAGTAGAAAATCCCACACTGTAAAACTTGGTTTCATGTATTATATTAAATAACTAAAAATATTACATTACTTTCAGCCTGTGTTAATGAGACATACATGAAACATGTAAATTTTGTATCTAGACATGCTTCCATCCATGAAGTAACTCATCATGTATATACAAATACTCTGAACTTTTAAGAAATCTCTAAAATCTGAAACACTGGTTCTTAGCATTTCAGATAAAGGAGACTCCATGTGGGGCAATAAGGCCAACGTGCAGCTATATTTCTTAGGAGCAGCTTGGGACACAAGGAAAGAGAATTACAAGGAATGGTGAATTCACTGTGCAAGTTCTTTTATTCACAGGCAAAATAGAAAGACTAGATTCCCTGAGAGAACTGGCGGTGGGAAAGAGGGCTGAGTGACCCAGAACTGGAGCAGCGGGAGGTCTCTCAGCAGCAAGGATGTGGTGATGTGACTGTGCAGCGACCGACCGCAGCCCAGCCCACTCACTTGGCCTCACTTCACACCACTAAGACTTCAAAGTCATTGCTTTCACCAGCGCGGTGTGGCACAGAAGGCATGTCTAATGGTCTGCAAGCAGCTTGGGAGGAAGGAGGGTAGGCGGGCCCCTGAGCTTCGGGTTCTGCCCAAATGACTTTCCGCAAGCAATGAGCCACCGAACTGTGACCAAACTGTGAAGATCTAGTCCTTACTGTGAAAGGACTACAGTTTCCCCGGTGAGAAAGAGACGTGAGCAGGCACGTGACCACTAGGTACTACAGCTTCTCCAATGAGAAAGAGACGTGAGCAGGCACGTGACCACTAGGTATTACAGCTTCTCCAATGAGAAAGAGACGTGAGCAGGCACGTGACCACTAGGTATTACAGCTTCTCCAATGAGAAAGAGTCGTGAACAGGCACGTGACCACTAGGTATTACAGCTTCTCCAATGAGAAAAAGATGAGAGCAGGCACGTGACCACTAGGTATTACAGCTTCTCCAATGAGAAAAAGATGAGAGCAGGCACGTGACCACTAGGTATTACAGCTTCTCCAATGAGAAAGAGACGTGAGCAGGCACGTGACCACTGGATAAGAGGAAAGGACAGGGGCAAAAAGTGCATGTTTTTACAACGTTCTCAAATCAAGCAAATACTATTTATGTAAAAACTCTAATTGCTGCAAAGTGCTAGTGACTTAGGAGTTTGAGGTAGATGGCAGTAGAGACTGGTGTTAGCACCCTACCGAGCCTGATGACAGTGTGCTCAATGATAAACCTTAGTGGAGATCTGTAGCGTTTGGGCAGTGTTCAGCATGCACGGCTCTGCCCCTCACACCCAGTTTAAAGGAGCACTCTCGGTTTCTTTCTATCGTTAAGTAAACTCTTTTTAATTAGCAGTCACCTCTCAGGTTTGCCAAACATTGCTTGGCATTCAGTCTAACTAAACATCAGACAGACTCAGGATAAACTTGAACCAAATTACTTTATGGTCTTTTATGGAATGTGCCAGACAGAAACAAGAAGCCAAAACAAATTTTAAAGAGATTAAAATCTCTACAAACATATCAAAAAATAATTTTTAAAACTTGGGAACACTTAGGAAAGAAATGATAACAAAAACTGAGAAATTTTATGCAAATTGAAATTAAATGGGCAAATGATGTCATTAGCTAGCTTATCATCCTATAAATATAAAATATTAAAATCATCAGCAATGCAACTGGGTTTTAGCCGTGGTCCCAAACAAACCACCCAGAAAACACAACATTTTCTTTGCGGGACCTGGAGAGATGGCTCAGTGGTTAAGAGCACAGCTGCTCTTGGAGAGGACCTAGGTTTGGTTACCAGCACCCACATGGGTGGCTCACAACCACCTGTAACTCCAGTTCCACAGGATTGGATACCCTCTTCTGGCCTCTATCGGTAACTATGCATATTTGGCATGCATACAGTCAGATACACACAAGTATACATAAATAAAAATGAAATCTTTTTTTTGAAAAATGTAATTTTTCATCCTGTTTTGATTCAACTAAACAAAAAAAAATTAACTTCCCAAATATCAGATAAAATATCTCGGGAGGAAATGAAACTGATCCCTGGAAATGCTCACTTCACATAAAAAGACTGAGGAGGCACTGTGCCAGTTGATCTCAGCTGTCATTGACATGTGATTTAGAATCACAGTGGACACTCACCTCTGGGTTTGTAGATCCTCAGTTTTTAGACCACATTAACTGAGCTAGGAAAACCCACATTAGATGCGGTGGTACCGTTCCAGGGGCTGCCCATCTGAACTAAATGAAAAGGGAAAAGCAATTGAGCACCAGCGTTTGCTCTTGCCAGTGCCTGAACATGAATGCGATGTGGCCAGCTGCCCCTTGTTCCTGCTGCCTCCCTTGTCATGCTGGACTGGACGCCCACAACCCATGAGGCAGAATAATCCCTCTTTTCTTCGGTTGCTTCTGTCTGGTCTTTGTCACAGTGACGAGAAAAGTAACTAACAAAGACCTTTGTAAAACCATGTTCAGAGCATCTGAGTTGTGAAACATGAAGAGATGAAAAATGGCTTCTGTTCTAAAAACCTCAAGTCTACTTCAGGATGGCGTGAATGATTGCGGCAGAAATCAATAGCGGAACAAGGTAAGCCCAGGCATCCTTAGGTTGTACAAGCAGGTTGTTGGAAGCTGAGTGGGAAGCTGAGGGTGACTGGCAAACAACAGTTTAGCAGCAAGGTGAGCTTCCCGAAGAAGGCAAAGTCAGGGAGACATCACATCTGGGGCCAGTGGGCCTCCAGGAGTCAGTATTCACCACCATGGGGAGAGGACATTGTCTTTGTTCATTTATTTACATTTCACTTTGATTTGTAATTATGTGCACATGTATGTGTGCAGAGACTGAAAGTGGGTCATATCCCCTGGAACTGCAGCAGTAGACACTCTTTGAGTTGTTCTGGGTGGGTGCTGGGAATAGAACCTGGGTCTTCTGCAAGAACAGTACACCATCTTAACTGCAGACATTTCTCCAGCCCTGAGAACTCTTACTTTAAAAATACTCAGAACATTTACCTGGGTTGACAGAAAATCATATTGATAAGGCAGAGACATGCCATAGGAAGCCTTGAAGCTTGGGTGTGGGTGGATATAGACATATTTGTGCTTCAATAAGGCATAGCAGAATGGTAGGTAGGAAATAACAGAAAACCATGAGAGGGGCTTGTAGAAACCAAATTTGTACCTTTGTTTCTTTGACATGACCAACATCAGTGGGTTTTAAACAGAAACCAACATCAACTAAACCATACTGACCAGAAAACATCTTCCCAAGGCTTAGAAAGGCTTTGCTTTCATCAACAGTGTAACTAAAACAACAAATGTTGAGTTACTTGAATTTAAATTTTTTATTATGGTTTATTTATATGGTATGTGTATGTGTTCACACCATGTGTGTGCAGTACCCATCGAGGCCAGAAGAGGGCATTGGATGTCCTGGAACTACAACGACAGTAAGTTGTGACCTGCCTAATATGAGTGTCGGGAGCTGAATTTAGGTCCTCTGCAAGAGAAGCAAAGACTCTTAACCAATGAGTCTGAGCTGTCTTTTGTTCACTTGTTTTGTTTTATATAAAGGGCATTATTTAATGAGGCAACTGAGTGAAACCGTCACTCAACTCAAAACAGCCCAACAGTAATCAATCATCTTTTGACCTCTAGACCCAGACCCAGGCCCTCTCCTCTGAAGCCAGTTCTACATTAGATCAGGTGGTGCTGGCATGCTATATTGTTGTGTCTGGTTTAGTATCATAGCAGATATTGCCATTTCTCACTTCACTCTTCTCAAATTCTGCTTTGTTAGGAGTGAGGACGGGGAGAGACAAGGAAGCAAGAGAGAGGTCCAATAGACCAACAATTTCACCACCTTTGCTGCTTGGAGTACAGAAGCACAAGGAAGAGTCACGGGGGAAAGTTATGAACCCTGAGTCTGCAGGGAAGAACTTCCTCTGCGGAGTTCCTTCCTTGCAGGTTAATAACTTGACAGAAAATGCAAGAAAAGACGTAGACCTGAAAACAAAAACTGCAGAAAATCTGTGTTCAGAATGATGTCACATGCAGCCATGTCCACATTGCAGAAAACCTGTGTATGGAATAACGTCACATGGCCACCCACGTCCACTATGCCTCCTGAAGTGCAGGTAGCCATGATCACCTTCTCTCAACTCAACCCACTCAAGCAGATACCACACACCACCATCATCTCCCCGAGGGTACATCAGGGGAACATGGCACTGCTATTTGGAATTACTGGATCAGATAGTCCTAAACTTAACAACAACAGGGACCAAGAAGAATGGTGGTGGGTGTCATAGAGACAAATGGAAAATCAGTAATGAGTGGCTGGGGATGAGACCCAGCATACACCAGACCCTTGCTTCAATCCCCGTGAAGAATCAAGTGTGGTGGTACTCACCTATAACCCCAGTACTCTAGGGGTACAGGCAGGAGGAAGAATTCAAGGTCATCCTTGGATATGTTGTGAGTTCCAAGTCAATCTGGGCTACATGAGACTCTGCCCCAAATGAACAAAGAAATGGAACTGAGGACTCCAACCACGTTCCCAACCACCTTCTCAGAAAATCAGTAGCTGGAAAAATAACTCAAGATGGCAGTGGGGGGCTCCTTTCCTGTAGAAACATGAAAGTTGTAGGAAATAAAGACTGGTAGATATTGACATTTGGATGTCATTCAGGGAAATGTCAGTTTTCTCTCTAACCACCCTATGAATAGTCCACCTGGACATGCAGCATCCTGTCCCAGACTTCCCTGTTTAAGCACCAGAAAGAGCCAAGAGCTACCCAACATTTGAGAAAAACTTTCAGTGTGAAAGACATATAGAACCATGCTCATAAAAGGAAGACAAGGAGCACAAAAGCATTGTTTTTTTTTAAATCTATGTCATTACCAGTTACATTTGAGGGTGATTTCACCTTTAGAACAGATGCGTTCAACAGGCAACAGATCCACAGAGAACTCTTGGGGACCATAGGCATGACTTTTGGGAGTAGTACATTTCACATCAACATCTATCATCCCTTCACAATGAAAATATTCTCAATCTTTGCTTTTGGTTTCTGGGACTGAACAGTGACTTGCTTATTTCTAACCATCCCGCTGAACAATGTTGACATTTGGATGTCATTCAGGGAAATGTCAGTTTTCTCTCTAACCACCCTATGAATAGTCCACCTGGACATGCAGCATCCTGTCCCAGACTTCCCTGTTTAAGCACCAGAAAGAGCCAAGAGCTACCCAACATTTGAGAAAAACTTTCAGTGTGAAAGACATATAGAACCATGCTCATAAAAGGAAGACAAGGAGCACAAAAGCATTGTTTTTTTTTAAATCTATGTCATTACCAGTTACATTTGAGGGTGAGCTCACTGTGGGGCCTGTTCCTGACTGTGTCCTAGTACCCACTGACCCGCCGCCCCTCACTGCTCTCTCGCACTGCTCGACAAGACTTGGATAACCAACATCCTACAATTGGGCTTTAGAAAATGGAGGTTGGATGTCCTTGGGAAATTGAAGACTACCTCTTTCTAGCTAGGCTGTATCCCTGCTTACTCTTCTGACAGTGTGATTGTCTCTAGGCAGCCAGGAGAGCAGAAACGGTTTCACCAAGTCCCACAGTGGCAGTGGGATTTAGTTCTGGAGCACTACATTCTTCATGGTTGTATTTTCTAAAGTTTTTTGTTAGTGTGGGATGATGTATCTGCACGTAAGGAACAATATGACAACCACATTTAGCCAACATGGAATGATCGGGTCACTGTCATCTCCTCCTCATTTCTGTGACTTCAGAGTTTCAAGTTCCACATTAATTATAAAACAATATTTTATCATGAGCTGTAGTTGGGCTGCTGTACTCTACAACACTAAGAGCTGTTCCTTCCTTAACTATTTGGGTGTTCATTATCTACCCTTCAAACCATCCCAAACCTTCCCTTCCTGATCTCCTTGCCATTTGGGTGTTCATTATCTACCCTTTAAACCATCCCAAACCTTCCCTTCCAGATCTCCTTGCTATGTGACAAAGTGCTGTCATTCTGGGTGTGGCTCATTTCGCTTAACAAAATGCCTTCAGGTTCCACGCACTCACTGCTCCAGCATCTCAGGCTCTACACCAGGGAATAGCAGACTTGTTGATTTTCCCACTCACCTCCAGCTCAGTGCTTCTAAACTCCATGTTCACTCTTGACTGGTGAGGTCTGCTCCTGGCCTCTGGTGGTGGAGGTCACTTTCCTGCCTGACTCCAACCCTCTGCTACCTGCACCCTTTGACTTGTCAGCATCCAGACCTCCTGCTCTTCATAACTGCCTCCCCAGGTCCTTATTGAGGCTCCTTGACCTGGTCTTGCTCCCTCTTCTCAGACCCAAGTAATTTAGTTTTGTTTTTTTAAAGCTCCTACCTCCAGAAGGACAATACAACGGTTTTTCTAATGGCTGCTGTCCCTTCTGCTGGAGGAACCGTTCTCTCACCAGAACCTGTAACTGGATTTCAGATGCATGAGGGCTGTGGGTTTGTCCTGGCGGAGGGTGGTGGTGGTGGTGTATGTCCTTCTTTCTCCCATATTGCCATTTGGAAGAAGCATTTGCTTAACCTCCATGTACCAGGACATAGAGCTGTGATCAGCTTCCACTTACTGCCCTGTCTCCCATCTTTCTTTCCCTGTGCTTCCCAGGCATCTTTTCCTTTCCTTTCCTTTGGAGACTTCTGAAGCGCTTCCTCTCTTTAGACTCATCATTTTTCTTACTCTGAGTTTTTCCCTCCCTGGATCACACAGGGCAGCCTCTAGCCTGTCATCTTACTCAGAAACCCAAATGCTGTAATTCTTCTAACTACTTGGTGTTGGGTGATGGAGAGGCGGTGACTAGGAGCACATACTACTTTTGAAGAGGACCTGGGCTCAGTTCCCAGCACCCAAATCAGGTGGTTTCTAATCATCTGTCACTCCAATCCAGAGGCTCCACCGGCCTCCTCAGGCACTCAAGCACCACAGTGGTGCAGGTGGTGCACATATCGCCATGCAGGTATTCACACATACACATAAAATAAAAATAAGCAAATCTTTAAAGTAAATGTATACATGCTTGTTGAAATGTAGGAAATTACACTTTTTCTTCTAAGGGTGAGTTTAAACTGAATTTTAAGGGGAAAATATATATAAACCAGACTAAATGTGGATTAACGACATTGAAAGAGGCATCAACTTTCCACTTGTAACCCACAAGTGCTTCTCCGTGAAGGGTCCCACCACCCCCTGACTTCACCAGACTGTGTAGACAGCATTACAGACTACTTCATTGGGTTAGCCCTCAGGAATAACTCTGTGGAACATATTAGGCCTGCCACTCAGTGTGATGGGCATCCTCCTCAGGCTCAGTACCCAGAGGCATGCCTATCATCATCCAGAGGCATGCCTATCATCACCCAGAGGCATGCCTATCATCACCCAGAGGCATGCCTATCATCACCCAGAGGCATGCCTATCATCCCGGAGCCTGAATCTTCAGTCATTGTGATCTGAGGCTCCTTCAAAGTTACCCACATTGCTCTAATTCTAAAAGTTTTCTTTCTTTCTTGGGGTGAGGGCCTGTCCCTAAACTGGGTGTTGGTCATAAACATTCTCCTGCTGTGTTCTATTCTCTCATAAATCCTTCAATGGGTAATCCTCTACCGATTAAATACCACTAATATTAAAAACGTGGTGATGCATGCCTTTAATCCCAGCACCCAAGAGGCACAGCCAGGAGCTGTGAGTTTGAGGCCAGCCTGGTCTACAGAGCGAGATCCAGCACAGGCACCAAAACGACACAGAGGAACCCTGTCTCGAAAAACCAAAGGAAAAAAATAGGGAAAAAAGAAAGAAAATGTGTAAATGAGGGTTTAAGGAAGAAGCTGGGCCTTCCATTGAGCCTGCTACAACACTGGTTAGCTAATTAGAACTTCAATAATTGTGGGGAGGTTGGAATGTTGCAGGTCTAGCACACAACTGCAGTTCATTTTGGGCTGCCCTTAGCCTCTTAAACAGGCATTTCTTGCTCACCTGTGTGACTAACAGGTAAAACATTTCAGAATGTATTCACTTAACAAAACTCTAGCTTCCACTAACCAGAAGGCAGAGACTAGAATAAGACAGCATCTTAGGCCTACAGCTGAGAGTTCTCCGCTTTGCTTCAATCCACCTACTTAATGTTTCCACCAAAGTATTTCAGAGTGCCTTGACTTATGATTTTCTTTGTTCTGTACTATTACTACTTCCTTAAACTGTCACCATGTTAGATCACAGAATTTAGGGTAACCTAAATCTGTTCCCAGGCCGTGGTCACTCATATTCAGATCCAGAATCAATTACATCGTATCCCCTTTGAGGTGAGAGCTGTGGTTTTGTGTTTACACCTGTGTGATAGACTCTGCAGTTTTACCTCTTACATGAGTACAGGACCTCACTTACATCCAGATGCTATTACTTAACATATTCCAGGCTCGAGGAAGTTCATAAATAGACCCTTTGTATTAGCCAGCTTTTTGTTGCTATAATAAATACCCTAACAGTTAAATTTATCAACCACAACAGCAAGAGAGAGAGAGAGAGAGAGAGAGAGAGAGAGAGAGAGAGAGAGAGAAAGAGAAAGAGAGAGAGAGATTTAGCTCACAGGTCTGGAGGTGGAAAGCTGTGGTGCCTTTAAGGATTAAGTTTAGGCTGGCATCCTCTTTTCTGTCACATGGTGACAGACTGTGACAGACTGCAAAGACAAGCACGTGCAAGGTGAAAAAGAGAGAGACTTGTGTCCATTTGGTCTACCAACTTCCACTCAAGCACTGCTAATGGGTCCCATCTAGATTCCTTCAAACTTCCTTGAGGGCAGTAGCTTCCCATGCCGAAGGTACTGCACCATCTCCAAAGACCACAGGGTGTGGCCTCAACACAGGAACCTTTGAGAGACAGGCAATATTCAAGCCAGAGCACTCTTCAGCAGACCTGGTGTTATAAGCACAAAGTCATTTTAGAAATACACAAAAACCAATCTAAAGAAATGGCTCTAAAATAAATAAATAAATAAATAAATAAATAAATAAATAAATAAATAAATAAATAAAGGAAAGAAAGAAACAGCTCTCAAGTGAGAACTAGAATACAAACACAGCTTACTATCAAAAAAGTTAAATAGATCCCATTTCAATAGTCCCGAAGATTTAATCTTTGAAATATTTTCAGTAGATTTTCCCCTATATAGAGCAGTATCCATTTTTATAAAGGAATCGAAAACTCTAAAACATACTAACAAATATTTTCACAAAATGCATATATTTTATTTTCATGCAACTTGCAGGTATCTAGATAATCTTAAATAGGAAGCAGAGCTCAGAATGCTTTAAATAGGAAGGTATTGCTCAGAATGTTTTACATTTTGGACAGGTTTGTTGCAGTTCACATAAAGATGGCTGAGAGATCTATTCAAATAGCAGTGGCTTGTATTTGAATTTTAGCCTAGATTATTAAAACCTCAAACCACAAAACTCCCCCAGGAAATCTTGCTTAAGAATTGTTCTCACTGAGGATTGGATCAGAAAGGAATTGAGGGGTTCAAGCCAGAGCTGACTCTGAAACATCAAAAGCCAAGAAGCCAAGTCTCCTTCAGATGTGTGTTCATAACCCCTTTTAGAGGCAACGGAAATTATATGTGAGGATTTGAGGAGAACATAACCAGAGTAAGCAAATTAAGAAATGCCAAAAACAACCAAGTTTTATGCTTCAAATATCTGGCTTATACAATAGTCATTTAAACAAATAATTTTATGTAGTATGTCAAGAAAAATCCATTCATCCATGATAGGGTTTCTATGACCAGTTGGAAGGAAGACTTAAAAAGAATTTGAACCATATTCCCCTTCTGGTTTTGACCAGGAAAAAGAAAAAAGAGTGTGCTCTTGTTTTTGAAGACATTGTTGTTTATGTTTCTCTAAAGCAACAGAACTGTTGTAACTCAAAGCACCATAGCCTGATGGGAAAGTTTTCCATTTGCTGATGGCATGGGATACTGAACAGTGTTGGCATGGAAGGAACTTCTGGACCAGTCATGTTTTGGACATAGGTCCTATCACCACAAGAGGAAGTCATGTTCTAGAATATTCCTCAAGATATATTTAGTAGACAATATATTGCCCTAGCATAGGAGAGGTAGGGAAGGACAGATGCACGTAGAGGTATTATTTTTGAGGAAGTGGGTAGGGAGTCCTGCCAAAAAAGAAAACACTACTCACTAGATCCAAACCACAGAGGCTTACTAAATAGAAATTTAAATAAGAAGGAAAACAGGATGCTGATCTGGGACACATTCTTGGACACATACTTCCAAAACCACATAAAAGTTGCGCCAACCAGATGGAGAAACAATACAACAGAAAGCCTGACAATAAAGTAAGGAGTGGGCTGGGCAGCTTTGCATGGTGTGGATCACAGACAGCAGCTCATGCTGAGCAAGATGTAGGGCAGGTCCTCATGCCTGCAGCTTCTCAAAATGGAAGAAGTTAAAGGCAATCTAGACTTAGGAAAGAGCTTTGGAACACAGCGCTCTGAACTCTAGTTGTCTATCTTTAGCCAAATGGAAACTTTTTTAGGCCAGTTCTTCATGATTAGATGAGCTACAGGATGGAAACAGACAAATGTTTGGTACATGTTGTGCCTAAACACTGAGAACCTAGAAATGAGTGACTGTTCCTGGGATTATACCCTGGATACTCTAACCTAAAGATGAGTAGTAGTTCCTTACACTGTACCTGAATACTGTGAGCATGGAGATGAGTGGTGGTTCCTCATATTGTAATTGAACATTATGAACCTAGAGATGGATGATAGTTCCTCATATTGTTCTTGAACAACATAACTTAGAGATAAATGATGGCTTCTTATGTTGTATCTGAACTGTGAACCTAGAAATAAATGATTTTCAAGAGCTATATAACTCAAATACAATTTTATTTGGCAAATAATATTTAGTTTCTACAATGTTTCTTCATTTATAGAAAGTAGAGATGGTTTTGAATGCTTTTCCAAAGTTTGTAGTCTGATGATGAGACACTAATACAGACACAACATGTTATCGCCAACAGGAGTACACTGAATGCTGTGGGAAGGTATGGATCTGGGATGAGCTTTCATGGAGAATGGTAGTAAGCCAACAATATCAGATGAAGTTCATAGTACATGCAGGAGAGAGGATGAGAGAGTAAGCTCATGGAGATGATATGGGGGCAGATTGCAAATAAGTCACTTACAAAAATGTCAACAAAGAGTTACACAATAATAAAATATCCAGTTGAGCTGAGATCATCATACAGGCACTGGCTGAAAAATGCAGACTTGCACCCTGCAAAAAATGAGATATACACAAAAGATGTTAAATGAGACATAAAAGGCCCCCTTTCTGCTTTGGATGTTTATCTGGTAGGAGATAGAAAATAGAGGTAAGAACCCAGCACTTCACCCTGACCGGAGGAGATAAAGGCTAAACTTCAACTTAACAGATAAGTATACTTCAGTTTCAGGTGTTCTGAAGGGATTTTTGAAAATATAAAAGCTTGTATAAAAAAATTACTAAAGCTCCAATTTCCTATCATAACCATCTTTAGCATCCTCCTCTTTCTTCCAAGGATGTCTTTTATATGGGAGGAAAGTCATCTTCTTCATGGAGTTGGGAGGAGGTGCCCCTGTCATTGCATGCTGACTTCCAACCTGAGCAGGCCTTTGATGGGGAAGGAGCATGGTTGTGAACCTCCTCCCAAGGACACAGACAGAGTGGTTTAGACTTGATTCTGCTTTTGAGACTTCTTAGTAACATCTGCCACTCCTGGACCTGGCTCAGGAAAGGGAATTCAGGGTTAGATGTTTCTCATGTATACTTCACTCATGTCTGGCCCTGCAACAGTCCTGGGAAAGTGCTGTGGTGGACTTCCTTCATGGCTTCACTTCATCTATTGTTATCCCTGGCCAGCAGAAAATTAAATAGAAAATAATGTCTCGTTTCTTTCCTAGTAAGCTGAATACTCACGTATAGCAGTGGAACTAAGAGTTCTAGAATGTTCTTTCCTCTCAATCAAGCTTGGCTGTGAAAACTTGGTCTTGCTGAGTACTCACTCCAGTGTTTCATTCTACAATCAACAGCTAAAAAGTAACTGCTTCTGGTTCATTGCATCTCAGCCTCAGCAAGTCCAGTTCTCAAAGGCAAGCAGATCATTCTAGAAGGAAGAGAGAGTCCTGCTCAGAAAATGCAAAACAGAAAATAACTCTTTTCAAAATATTTATCATTCTTCATGAGAGAAATGTGTCATGTTTTTATGCATAACAATATAAGCAAAGTAGACAGGAGGAAACTAAAGTTATGTAAGAGAGGGCCAGGTAGAAGGTCAATTTGCCTAAAGCATGCCTGAAGTACAAAATCCAAGCACAATTAAAAGGATTTGCCTCAAAGGAAGACCTGGCCCCTAGGCTGAAGTACAAGTAGAAAATTAAAAGCATAAATCACTGCTGGGCTGCCTTCTGACTATCCAAATTTCCAAATGATTTTAAAAAGAATGTTGTAATTGTTATATGCTACAAACAATGAGTAAATTTCCATGTTAAAAAAGTGTGACTGTTGTGTCAAAAGATTTTAAAGAAATAAAGACATAACGAACAGAGCCCTGTAATGTATAACAGCGTTCCTTTAAATGGGGGTGTCCTTGCCATCAGGAAATTGCCCATCCCATTATCCTCCTTCAAACAAGTCCAAGTCGTATTATTAGGAAAACAATAACTCCATCTACTTGCAACACCAACACAGTGTTTTATTGGTTTTGCTCAGATTCACGCATCAGCCAGACAAAAGTCACACAAGTGAACTGCTTCCCACATGAGCTGGCATGTGTTTTAACCAGAATGGATGCCTTGTCTTGTTTTTTCTTTCACTGTTTCCTTTTTTATGTTTCCTTTAATGCTTTTCTTTTGTTTAACTTTAGAGATGAAATATGACATCCAGATTTTAGATCATTAGCTCATCCAACAGGAAATACAAATTCCTGTTTCAAATAGGGCATCTGTCTGTTCTCAGGAATGTTAAATAATAACAATAGCAGCACTCCTGAGCAGCTTAGGGTCGGAAATGAAAACCACCAGGGTTTTGGAACACTTGGGAGGACACTCCAGGCAGAATGTAATTAAGTAGTCGGAATTTGTGGTTTGGGCCACCAGGGTTAAAAATATTGCCTCCTGAGCCAATGCCTTAGATTTTTCAAAGATCAAAAATCCTGGCACATTTTTAGGATGATCAGAGCAACCCCCTCCTACTTCTAGACATATCCATCATCAACATTTATTCTTTATGTCGTACAATAAGCTTCAATCTTTCTGCAGAAACCGGAAAGGAGAAAATGGTGAGTGTTCCTGGAACTAAGGGAAGGGAATCCCTTTTCACCCTTTCCAGAGAATAGAACCCATTTCTAGAGTAGCCATGTAAGATGAATTGCTAAATGGTCTCATTAATAAAAAACCCAGAGCCAGATATTGAGGTGAAAGCTGAGAGATCAGAGGAACAGAATTAGCCACAGCCACAAGTTCTCACCCTAGGAAATCCTCAGTCCAAGAGAAGGCTACTTCCTGTATACTCACACCTATATCTTTTCTGTCCCTGCTATCTCACTTCCTCTGTCTGTCTGTACAGACCTCCAGACCTCCATGGTTAGTGCTGGGATTAATGGCATATGCCACCACGCCTGGCTCTGTTCCCAGTGTGGCCTTGAACTCACAGAGATCTGGATGGATCTCTGCCTCCCGAATGTTAGGATTAAAGGCGTGTGCTACCACTGCCTGACTTCTATGTTTATATATAATGGCTGGCTTTTTCCTCTGATCTCCAGATAAGTTTTATTAGGATGCACAATATATTGGGGGACACAATATATCACCACATAGCCATGTCCCATATCACAGCTATTGTTGATGACAGGATCAAGAAAGGAACAGCAATGCAGAGGGGAACTTTGTTGGTGAACCACTTTCCCATCACAGTTGGAGTTCCTGCTTCGTCCACTCCACACCAGCAAAAATACAGTTAGGAGCTGGGGACATGACTCAATGTGACAGCACTTGGGTAATATGCACAACACCTTGGATTCCATGCCCAGAAACACACACACGCACACACACACACACACACACACACACACACACACACACACACACACACACACATTGTTAGAGAGGGGTCTGCCTAGTGCACACCAAAACAACATAAAGTGAAGTAGAACTCCTTTCTTGCTCTGTGATTGTCACAGAACTAACCCTAATATGCCACTTTATGCTACAAATTAAATGATGATATGCCAAGTTAGCCAGACCCTAATCTTTGCCAACTGTGATGATGAGTACTTGGCCACTGTGCTAGGGTGGGGAACTTGAAATGGGGAGGTCTTCCTAGATCATCTGGCTGGACCAAGATTTTGCCACCTAGCTTCCTATAACATAGATGGAGGAAGATGGGATCATCAGACAGGAAGTCAAGGGAAGCAACCCCACTGGTAGAGCGCTTGCCCTAACTATGTGAGGCTTTGGGTTTGATCCTTAGCACTGCATAGAATGGGTGCTGTGGTACCACCCACAAGAGATGGATTTGGCGGGGGATAAGGGGGAGTTCTAGGATGTAACCTGCTACATAGAGTTCTCATTTTATAAAATGGACAGGCACATGGATCAGCTCAATTCTTTATGCTATGAGAAAGTCCTAAGGATAACATGATGGAAAGGGACTCCAAAGGAATGACACTGTCATTGTTCTTGACACAGAGTGAGAAGCTGAATCAGAGAGGAAGTCGCTATGGGACAGAACTCAATACCTCAGCAATGGGCACTGAACAAAACTGATCCAAGCAACTTGTGAAGGTCAGGGTTACCATCTCTGCTTAACGAAAAATTACAGAGATTTCGAAAAGTAGAGAGCCCTGTCCAGTCACATGACAACACTGTTGTTGCCCAGACCTAGTGGGCTCTGGTCACCCCAAAGCCCCTGAGAAGCTGAAGAGTTAATTAACCATCTAGTACATCCTTAAATTCCTTTTCTTATCTATTAATGAAAAGGGAGTGATTTGGATGAAATTACTCATGATTTTTGTTGATCACTGTATAATAGCTTATACCTGCTTCTTCCTATATTATCATTAGTTTAACATTATAACAAATCATGAATTCTCCTGAGACTGCTATCATATCTTTAAAATCTCAAGCATCTGACACCAACATCTTTACATGCCCATTTATCTCAATGAACAAGAGATGGTTGGATATTTCTCCATGTAAAATTTTGATGCTGACTGTGGTATCATATCTTAATCTCTCAGCAATAATTGATGATGTTTAGAAGCATACAGGTCATAAGCAGCAAAACTATTAAAAAAGAGAAGTAAATGGAGAAGGCCACTTTCTATTTTCACTGGAGAGAAATAGTGTGGTTTGTGAATTCGTCTCTTAGAGTAAATGTACTTTGACAATAGCATGGAGCACTCCCTAAAAGCACAGATTTGATTAAAAAGCTTTTGAGAACAATTTGTCCTCAGAAGTCATCTGCTGTGATGTCATCACTGTGCAGAGTGAAAGCTCAAGGCATGTGACATGCAGCAGGTGGAATAACTGAGCTTAACATCCAGCAGGTGGCATGCACTGAGTGGCATGCAGTAGGTAGCAAGCAGTGGGTAGCATGCAGTAGGTAGCATGATGTGGGTGGCATGCAATGGGTAGCATCAGTGGGTAGCATGCAGTGGATGACATGCAGTAGGTAGCATGTAGTGGGTAGCATGCAGTGGATGGCATGCAGTAGGTGGCATTTAATAAGTAGCATGCAGTGGGTGGCATGTAGTGGGTGGCATGCAGTGGGCAGCATGTAGTGGGTAGCATGCAGTGGATGGCATGCAGTGAGTGGCATGCAGTAGGTAGCATGCAATAGGTAGCATGCAGTGGGTGGCATGCAGTAGGTAGCATGCAGTGGGCAGCATGCAGTGGATGGCATGCAGTAGGTGGCATGCAGTGGGCAGCATGCAGTGGGTGGCATGCAGTAGGTAGCATGCAGTGGGTGGCATGCAGTGGGTGGCATGCAGTAGGTAGCATGCAGTGGGTGGCATGCAATAGGTAGCATGCAGTGGGTAGCATGCAGCGGATGGTATGCAGTAGGTGGCATGCAATGGGTAGCATGCAGTGGGCAGCATATAGTGGGTAGCATGCAGTGAATGGCATGCAGTAGGTGGCATGCAGTAGGTGGCATGCAACAGGTGGCCTCAAGTCACCTCACTGGCCAATCTATATCTCATGATAAAGTTTTGATTAACATTTTGAAACAATCCTCTTTATTTTATTTTTCTTAGTTTATTTGACAACTTAAATACTAGTCACTGACAACACAGCTCCTTCCATGTGTCAAAGCAAGCAAGCAAACAAACACATATGGATATGGGGGGCAAAGGGTATGTACTGTTGATACAGGGTTAAGATAAGTAGTCATCTGTGGGTGCTAGCGACACTGAATGACAGGCCAGGAATGAAGACAAGACAGATGTCATGGAAATGACAAAGTAGTAACCAGAAAAAAATGTCTCTCCCTGTGATGAAACTGTCAGTGTTTTAGTTGTGACTTCAGAGTGAGCCACAGAATGGACAGGGAAGCCTGCTCAGCAGCAGTGGAGCTATCCACAGCTCTATATTATGGTCTCATCCTTCCCTCGCTTAATGCCATGGTGGTAACAGACCACAGTGCTTAATTTTGTGGGACAGCTTGATTGCTAGTCAAATGAGATTTGAGGATGATCTGAGAGAGTGATTTGTCAAAACAAATAGCTTTCAAATCAGTAGACTTAGTAAAAAAAAAAAAAAATCTCTTGTCTGCACAATATCCAAAACTGTTGAGGACCCCGACAGAACAAAAGGCAGAGAAAGGCTTTCTTTTCTTTTCATCCCTACTGTCCAGTGCTGGATCCTTTGGGTTTCAGACTCTGTGACCCATATCTGTCAGAGCTTCTCTGCCTTTTCAATTAGTGATGGTGTATTACAAAACACGTTGGTCACCCTAGTCACATGAACACTTTCCATAATATATGTGTCCACATTTCTACCTGTCTGTCTGTTCATCCATCTACTCATCTGTGGTGGTTTAAATAATAAAAAATAACTAGATACATATAATTGAATGCTTAGTCACCAGGAGTGGCATTATTTGTAAGGATTGAAAGGATTAGGAGGAGGAGCCTTGTTGGAGGAAGTGTGTCATTGGGGGTAGGCTTTGAGATTTCAAAAGCCCATGCCAAGCTCTGTCTGTCTGTCTGTCTGTCTGTCTCTCTCTCTCTCTCTCTCTCTCTCTCTCTCTCTCTCTCTCTCTCTTTCTCTCTGCCTGTGGATCAGGATGTAGTCCTCAGATACTGCTCCAATACCTGCTTGCATTCTGCCATGATCCCCACCCTGCCTGATGATAATAGACTAGATCACTAAAAATGTGAGCAAACCCCTAATTAAATGCTTTCTCCTGTAATAGTTGTCTTGGTAATTCACTTCACAGCAATAGGATGGTGACTAAGACACCATCCATTCATTCATCCATCCATCCATCCATCCATCCATCCATCCATCTGCTAACCTGTCTATTCATCTACCTACCCCCCACATTAATCTGTCCATCCAGCTATCCAGCCAACCCACACATCCATCCATCTATATCCTATTGGTTCTGTGTTTTAGGAGAATGATAATCACATTTTTAATGAAAATCATAACAAATTTGGCAATACAATGAAAATAAAGTTTCCCAAATCACCAAGTCAAAGTTTTATATGTGTTTATTCAATCTATTTAACAAATCTCAGAATTAAGAGAGGGGAATGTGGTAACTCATTGTAACTAATTCCCTGGAAAAAGTAAACAAAGTGCTATACATTTCCCTGAATGTTGTAAGTAAGTACATCCCCCCATGAAAATCAGTATTACATTTGTAAAATGAAACAATAAAACCAGATCTACCATATAATTTAGCAACCCTGTTTCTGGGTCTACATCCAAAGGAACTGAAGTCAAGATCTTTAATAATTGTCTGCCCATATTAGAGTTCTGTAATGGAACAGAACAGATAGAATGAATATGCGTGTGTGTGTGTGTGTGTGTGTGTGTGTGTGTGTGTGTGTGTGTGTGTATGGGGGAGTGGTATTAAAATGGGGTACAGGCTATGCTCTGACTGGGCCCAATGAAAAGGCCAAGAGTCTGATATTGGTTGAGTCCACAAGGCTAGGAGTCTCAGCAGTCCCAATTTGGTGCTGGAATCCCAGGGAACTCCTAGAGAGATGCTGGTACTCAGTGTATGCTAGAATCCAAAAAAGTAGGTTCTATCACCAGGGAAGGAATGCCTCAGGAATGGCATAGATGAACTTGCCATCGGGAGTGAGTACAAGCAGACAAAATAGCAAAATTTCCTTCTTCCGTGGCCTTTTATATGGGCTACCAGCAGAAGGCGTGGTTCAAATTTAGGGAGGATCTTCCCAGCTCAAGAATGATCCAATCAAGAAAACCCCTCAGAGGTGTGCCCACTACTCAGGTTTTAGTTGAATCCACGTGTAGCCAAGTTGACAACCAAGACTAGCCATCACACTACCTGTCCATTTTTTCATTCCGTGTCTTAACTTCATGTTTTCTGTGACTATTTCAGAATACAGCAGATTGAATAACTTATCAATAAGAGAACTTCATCAGACTCATGATTCTGAAGGCTGACAAGTCCATCAACATAGGACTGGCATGTGGGGAAGGCCTTCATCTGCACTGCAGCATGGCAGACAGACCCTCGGGGCCTGCAGCAGGGCAGAAGGACCCGCAGTCACAAGCAAGAAATGAGGGAATGAGCGGACCTTATGCTTCCAGGAAGCTGCTCCTGCACCACTGCTTGACCGAGGCCTCCTGACCCTCTAGGGCACTGACACTCTTGCAATAATTCCACCTTTGATCTAAAATTCCATCAGGAGAGTTCTGGAGGTGGCACTCAGCCTGTGTCTCACTCTAAAATTGCAGTGTTGTGAACTGATGATCCGATTAGCTATTTCACAGAGTGGCAGGTCTTTATAGGAAATACATGGATTCCAAGGGATGTTTTAAATAGACATAACAAAGATTGGCTTTCAGCTGGATCCATCAATAAATAAATAAATTAGAAATTGTCATTTCCTGTAATCTCAACTTTGGGGGTGGTGATGAGGCAGGAGGATGGGAAGTCTGAGGTCAGCCTGCTACAAATTGAGACCTTGTCTCAGAAAACAAGGGAAGGGAAGAGAAAGGGAGGGGAGGGGTGAGAGAGGGGTAAGGAAAAGTGGAGATGGGAAAGGAGAGGGATAAGAGGAAAGGGGAGGGGAAGGAAGAGAAAGAAAAAGGGGGAAGAAGGGGAAGGAGGGGAGATGTGGCAGGGATGGGGAAGGAGAGAAGGAGGAGAAAGAGGAGAATGGGGAGGGACTGTGATAAGTTGTTTAAAACCACTGAGTAGAGTAGTCTAATATAAACTTGATATTAAAAGTCCAGGCAGCTGCTGGCCCGTCTTCATCTTGAATGTCACCATAGTGTTCCATCCTCTGTTTTCGTTGAGTAAACATTAACGATTAAGGCAGAGTGTTCTGCATTTGTGCGCCCTACTACCGCTGTGCCTGCTGCAGGTCTGAGGACTTGTCCACCTGGGTAGTCTCAGAGCAGCTCTGGACCGTCTCACTGGAAGCCTAGAGTGGTGTGCCAAGAACATGTCCTGTGTCTTCCCTCTGTCTAACTAGAAATCTATAAACATGGGTGCTGTGGGATGTTCTGTATGGCAAATGTGTTGCTAATTAGTCAATAAATAAAACACTGATTGGCCATTGGCTAGGCAGGAAGTGTAGGCGGGACAAGGAGGAGAATAAAGCTGGGAAGTGGAAGGCTGAGTCAGAGAGACACTGCCAGCCGCCACAATGAGTAACAGCATGTGAAGATGCTGGTAAGCCATGAGCCACGTGGCAAGGTATAGATTAATGGAAATGGATTAATTTAAGCTGTAAGAACAGTTAGCAAGAAGCCTG